>NW_024582056.1:1943441-2078575 GCF_017639235.1 Corvus kubaryi | reverse complement strand
CCCCCCCCCCCCCCCCCCCCCTTCCAAGCTTACCACCTAACCCAGTGGGGCAAGGAGAGAGGGAATGGGGGTTATGGTCAGTTCATCACCTGTAGCTTCTCCTGTTGCTCAGAGAGACGAGTCCTTCCCCTGCTGCACTGTGGGGTCCCTCCCACAGGAGACAGAGAAGTTCTCTGTGAACTTCTCTGAAGTGGCTCCACCCACAGTCAGCAAATCCCTGTGAACTGCTGCAACATGAGTCCATCCCATGAGCAACAGTCCTCCCAAAACTGCTGTGGCGTGGGTCACTCTTCCACAGGGTGCAGTCCTTCAAGGACAGGCTTCTCCAGCCTGGAAACAGAGCCCCTCTTTCCATGGGTCTCCCACAGGATCACAGCCTCCTCTCCCACAGGATCACAGCCTCCTCTAGACATCCACCTGCTCCAGTATGGGTTCCTCCACAGGCTGCAGGTGGATATTTGCATCCCCCATGGACCTGCATGGGCTGCAGGGGCACTTCACCATGGTACCTTAAAACTGGTAGAAAAAACCATGAACTTATTACTTTCTTCCGAAAATTTCACTGATCCTTCACAAGATTTTTTTAAGTAAGACTTTTATTCAAGTGTACATACATCCATAGACTCAGTTTTACACTGCTTTCTTTTTTGTCTGTACCTTTTTACATGTGCAAGGAGAATTCTAGGAATGTTACGTGTGTATGCTTATCATTAAAACACTGTTGTGTACAGCAAAAGCAAATGCACAAGTCACTGAGAAGCACAATGGCAGGGACCACAGGATGAAGTCCCTGACTAAGCAAAAGCCTATTTGCACAGTACTTGAAGTCTGAGTGAAGAATTTTTCCTTTTCGATTCACTTGAGTCATAAGCAATTGAAAACAGAAATCTTTAAAGGAAATGAGGGCAAACCTGCATTTATACTACTTGCATTACTAAAACACAGCAAAAGCTAGATGTAATAAAATATACTAAATTATTCCTAGAAATGAGTGCAAAATGCATTATTTTAAACAACAAACCAAATAAATAAATAACGAAAGCTGACAGCTTACATTATGCTGTGAAATTCAGCTCATTTTTTCTACTAACATAATCACTTTTTCATTCAAAGTAATCCCACACTCTACAAAGCCTTTTTAATAATTACTGCTGTTTCTCATCATAAATTCCCTCAAGAGTTACAGCTACAGATTAAACTTAATATTCCCAGCTCTGTAGATGTCATTTGACTACTCCCCCTCCTTCTCCCATCTCTTTCAAACTGTGTATTTATTTACCATGATTGCTGGCTTGAAATGGTCATATGTATGGACTCCTTCATGTAGCACTCACGTAAATGCCATTTTCAGTGTTCTTTGTAAAAACTTACTTCAATCAATTAATGCCTTCTGATCCCATGAAAAACATAATTTCCTTTTTTAAAGTATGGAGCTTTATGATGGGTGTCAGGATTTTGGTTTTCAAGATCTCACCAGGACTCCTATGATACCTGCAGACAAAATTTGTAATAGCTAAAGACAGGAATTTTAAAAGACCCCATACAAGTCAGATGTGAACACTAAACCTCAATGAGTATTTATCTTTCTTTAGCACCTTTGAAAATACTAGCAACTGTTTAAGACAAATGCTAAAATAAATTCCAGCAGTAAACCAGAGAATGATGAAGTTGAAATTTTTTCTAAACAGATAAATGTAAAAGTACAAAATGTCCTATTGGATAGGACTGAATTTTCAAACTTAATGTCTGCAGTTTACTTAGCTGGGCCATGTACAACCAGAATGTAATGATTATCATTCAGATAGGATTACTTTTTTAGCATTACTTAAAGAAATCCCAAAACAGATTAATTACATGTGTGCTTAGTTTAGGAAGCAATTAAAATGCTGGATTTTGTAAGGTTTCCATTTTCCAAACAACCATACTGTAATAAATATTCAGAAAGCAAATTAAGTTCTTTTCAATAGAATAAAGATTTGGACAGCCTTTTTTCTTTTAAATACAGACATCGTATTACAAGTTCTGTTAGTTCACTAACTCTTCTTTATACTTACTGTCCTCTCACCATAAATCCATTTCTAAATTATATCCCATGTTTTCAAATCTAATTTTCTAAGTCAAATTTTTTCACCCCATAAGGGACTTCTGAAATACATTTACATCTATAGTAAGCACAGCATACAAAGATTTTGTTCATTAAAAATGAAAATATTTGAAAACTATGTGCAAACTAGCATGTGGTATCACAAGGTCCTAATTCAACAACTCTTTAGACAAAGGACTTTAAACACAAAACTTTGTTTTCACAAAACTGGTACAAGGATAATAATGACTTAAATCTCCCAGTCTACTGAATATCACTTTAAAGACTCCTCCCTGGCACCTTGGAGAAACTCCAAATGAGATTCCTGCATTGCATTAGAGATCTCACTTTAGGGGGTTGGTACTTACCTGACATTTTCCTCCTGCTAACAGTGCCTTTATGGAGTAGGCCATTGGAAAAATTACAAACCCCAGTGCTTTAATACTTTGAACACTGTTGGAGTTTGTGAATTTTGAAAACCCTAGAAATGAGGAACAGGCACGGGCTCTGAACTGATGACTTAGATGCTTTCATAAAGTAATACAACATCAAGTTCCACTGTTTTCATTCTTTGCTTAACCCTTCTTTGTCATTCTACATGAAGTACTTCTCACAATTCTTAAAATTAAATGTTAATGTACCACAATAATCTACACAGCATTGCTTATTATTATGTATTTCTTCCCTTTTTAGCACCTTCCTGAAAATCCTGCTGTTTTTCTTTGATACCTGTTAATCTGTCTGTGAGCCTTTACGCAGTGTTTATCGCTGCATTGAGGTTGCGTGTCAAGGTGCCAGCGGCTGCAGCGGCCCCAGCGCAGGGCACGGCTGAGCCCCTCAGCCACGGGCGGGCGGGCGAGAGCCCCGGAAAAAGCCTGGCCAAGGGAGGGCAAAACGCTGCCCGGCAGCCAGGGCTGAGCGGGGGAACCGTGCGGGAAACAGCCCTGCGAGCCTGAGGGGACAGCGGGAGCGGGGACGGAGGTCCTCTGAGTGTTGGAGTGCAGATTCCTCTGCGGCCTTGGGAGAAATTCCCACTCCTCGTTAAGTGTCTCTAACCTTCCTCTCCCTCACCATCCTCCTTTTCCAGAGATCAATGATCAAGCCCTCTCCAGGCTCTTTCCTTCCTGTACTCATAGTACCCGTGGAGGCAGCTTCCATGACATCTCAATTCCCACGTTCCTCAGACCAATATTGTGAGGCTCAGGTAAGTCAATGTCTTTATTTTTTCAAAAGCTAAGCAATGTGATGTGAGAAGAGGTAAAGAAGTTTTTGATGTTAGTTAGAAAGACATTTCTAAGACGATAAGAGAATGCTTCTCTTTTCATTGCTGAAGAATTTTTTTTTTAATCACCAGGAAAGATGCTCACTTTCTGGAAGTTTCCTTGCAACTGCAGCTATTTTTAGTCATTTTGTTGGTATTTACTTCTTCTTGCACTTCTTTTATTTTATTTCTTTTATTTCTTCCCTGGATTACTGGATATTTTTAAATATTCCAAGCCTCTACAGGAAACAGAATGCTGTAATTATTTTTCAAATTATGTATTTCACCAGTCCTTCAAGAATGACATGGAGTTTTGCTCACCTAGAGGTAATAACTTACTTAAAACACTCAACTGCTGAAATGCATCTATATTCTTTATGTATTGTAGTAGCTGAAGTCCAACTCTAAAGATATTTTTTAAATTTGAATCTAAAATGAAGATTTTAGGTATGTAATTCTGATGTGACTAATTTCTCCTAACAGCCTGAGAGAGGCTCAGGTGTATTAGGCTGCAAGGTGTGATTATTTTCATTCATCCCTTTCCCAAGAGAAGGAGAGGGAGAAAGATTTTAAAGTTCTGGGTCATGTCATATCTCTGCTCTGCACATTAAAGGTTGATGTTCACAGTAATGGCAGCTTTCTCATATGGCCTACTATAATTCTTTCACACCATGTAGAAATTCATTCAGATTTTACAATTAAAAGCATAGAGAGCAACTAAATTATATGTAGGCATTTGATAAAGTATTTTTATTCTTTTGAACATATGTTACACAGATCCTGTGTGTCAACATCTATTGAACTAGACTTTAAAACAATACCTTAAATAAGCTGTCAGCAAACAGTTAATATTTTGTCTGTTTTCACAAAAACATAACAAATTGCAGTAGAAAAAGGAGACATTCAAGTCATATACAAAAAATTGTATACACACCACAAATGCACTTTAAGTAAAATGTCATACCCAGAGCTAAAACAAATATTCTATTTTCAGTTTTTTTGATGGCTTGGTTATTGATTCCTGAGCTTTCCTCTGTGTGTGCAGACAAACTTATACACACATAAAGGCAACAATTTGCTTTAAGGTGGCTTGTCCTTACAGTACACAAACATCCATAACTAGAACTCTCAAATGAAAAAAAATGAACTGGTTTGAAGGTTGTATGTCATGTCTTCTTTTTAAATTTATTTAAAGAAACCCCAAAAAACAAACAAAAATAAACTATTCCAAGATACTTAGGTGAAAACTGATATTCTATTAACATACTCAAATACACAGTCACAGAATAATAAGGAAGTAACTTGAAATTGTAAAAATGTAATATGTGGTAGATTTGGCACTTTTGGATAATCAGCTAATGTTTTTAGCTAGAAGTATTGTATATTTTCCTAGTGGTGGCAAGATAATTAAGATTAAATGGTACAATATGCTGCTAGGGATTAAATAAAGAAAATAATCAAATTGTTCTTGACAAAATGCTGGTAGATACAATGAAGAAACACCTTATGTAATATTATTGGTACAATTTTTTATTTTACCTTCTTCTGACTGGTTTAACAGTGCATCAAGATATCTTGATGACTTCAGGCGCAAAAATCTATTTCAGGGAAAAAAATATGTTTGCTTTTTGAGTTGAACATGCATTAATTTTAAGTCAGAAAGATAGAGCTGATGTAAAACTGGAATAAACTTTTCTATAAAGGTAAAAAATTGCCAATTTTTAAAAGTTATTAGTGGCCTAGGTAATTAATTGTGAAATAATTTTATGCTAGATATAATTGTGCATTGCACTGTAAAAAAAAAAGGCCATACAGTTTGCCCAAATATATACATTCTAATGGGTTCAGATTGTAAACTTATGAATCTCTCAAAAATTGTTGCAACCTTCTCTACACTGTTTAGTCAGAAACAATACTTATTTTGGTCCTAAGGGGGCATAGTTTTTTACCAAATAATGCTGCCAGACATTATTATTCTTACGAATCCAATTCGGAACATCTGATATAAATCATCTCAGTTTTCCTGGTGTATAAATGCAAAACACTTAATTCCTCTGAGTATTAAATGATAATACATACCTCCTGTTTGGAGATGAGCAGATCATATTCAGCAAAAAAACAAAGTGAGCCTTTCATGTTCCATACAGAATGCACTTTTTAAATTATTTTTTCTAAATTTATAAAATATTTTGGAAAAACTTCTTTTATCACCTGCATAGCTGGAAGCATGGGAGAAAATTCACTCTCTTTTTGTGGGTTACTCAAAATTGAGACAAACACTGATAAGAAACTGAATCCCCCTGGAATGTTTCAAGATGTTGTTCTCTTGTACCTTCTTCTTCCATAGTCCTGATAGCTCCACTCCCCTGTTTATTTTCACTTTTGGGTTCATGTTCTTCATTTCTAACTAGCTGTTATCTGGGATCTTTCGTGGTAGCCATAACTGGATTGGCACACAGACACAGTGTTGGATGAAGATGCCTTACCCACTTACTACACTGATTCACTAAAGCAGCGAGGTGTCACTTGAATATCACCAGCAGAACAAAAAGACCAGAAATCTGGTTTGTTCTGAGTAAATCAGTCATCCTGTAACTAATTGCCAAATCCAGTGACTCCTGAGTAAATATGAAATGTGAAGAGTATCATTTGATAAGTATCCTATGAAGATAAATCCCATCCATTAGCTGTTGTTCTACCGCAATTATACAACAATGGGGTCAGGGAAATTTTGCTTCTAGTCAGAACATTTAAAAATATGGTGGTTTTGTCTTTACAACATAGCCAAAGCCCTTTTCCAGCTTAAGATGCCCTTTTGAATGCAGTTATAGAGTCAGAGAATTATAAATCAAATAAATTGATCTGGATATAAAATACCCTGTATTGCAGCATCCAACATCACTGCAAAAACCACATCACATATCTTCTATAGAAAAGCATGGTGTTTCTTTTTCTTTTCTTTATTTTTTTTCAGTCTGCTAAATGTATTCTGGCTGTTTTTCTCATAGAAATAATTAACAGTTCAATGAGCAAGCCAAGTGGGGATTGATACTAAAAACCTAAGGAGTTTAGAGAAAACACATCCTTACAGAAAATGCAAAACAGGCAGAGGACTTTCAAGCCCAGGAGCCTTTTTTGAGCTTTAAGGTATTTAATAGCAGCTCTTGTTTCCTTAGTGGGTACTGGGAGATCTAACTCTTTGCTTTTCTCATGATCTAGTGCCAATTTATGGAATGCCTCTGGGTGAACTCCATTTCAGATTATTATAAAATGAAAACCTCTATTTAAGCATTATTGTCTTTTTTTTTCAGAAACCTTCATTTTCTTTTTCCCTTCAGAATTCATTATGGTTATGTCATTATTATTTTTCTTGGCATTTGAATAGTTCCTAACTAGTAGGTGTCTGTATATATATATCTAACATTTTCAATAATCTGTAACATTCAAAGAAAAATAAACTGATTGTCCTTACTTATATTCAGCATTTTTATGCATATTTGGGGCAGAACAGTTCATTTATGTCATGTTGGTACCTGAACTGTTTTTGCAGCTCAGTAAATCCAAGTCAAGGGTTGAGACCAAACAGCCTAACTTTTGCTGATATGAAAAGGGACGCTGACATGGTAAGCTGACCTGTATTTTGAATGGATGGAAAGAAATGGGTTTTCTCATGCAAAAGTCAAGAAACAGCTTGCAGTCAAGACATAATCAAGCCAGCTGTTCTGATGGCTTCATTTAAATGAAAATATATTGTGCATGGCATAGCAGATATTGTTTGGATCATTTCTGATCTCTTCTCTCTGATACTGCAAAGGTTTATTCTCTCTTCATGGTTTACCTGAAGATCATAACTAAGATTTGCAATCTTAAAATGGGCTTCAAGATCACTGTGGACCTGTGTGAGAGATGTTTTGCTGTTTGTTTTGAGATGGCAAAATGAATCAGAGAGCAACTTCAGTTTTCAAATTATGTGTACACCAGAGCAAAGCCTTCTGCTACACAGTTTAAACTGCTGACAATGCAACCAGACTAGAAGTAATCTCTGCTTTAAATCTTGTGAATGATGACGTCAATATTTAAGGAGAGGCAGTTTTTTATCCAGAAATCTAGGTATTCAGCATGAAATCAAGTTGTCTTCCTTCCCTTATTCTATCAGAAAACTCCATTTTTATCCTTTCCATGTTTCTGTACAGATTTAGATGCAATAAGAGAATCATTTTAATAATCTTAATGTACGGGGTATTTATCAATTCAGGGATCATCATCGTGCTTAAAGAAATGTAAACTGCCCTGGCAAATTTCACTTTGAGAGTCTCACCTAGCTCAGGTCTGCAGCCTGAAAAAAAGGGCAAGGTTTCTCAACAATGGCCTTTAAAGATGTACCAAAGTAGCACTTGACTCAATGGAACTTGCTGGCACATTCCCCTGTATGCCTATTTAAAGAGTCAGTAAGATATCAAGAAAAAGCATTGGAGTTTAGCACAAGCATATACAGAAGTCTGGAGGAGTAAAAATACGAAAAAGTTGTTTCAATTACTGTTGCTGTGACTGGGCTGTGTACAGGCCCTGAATGCACATGGAGTTTTCATAGGACCATGCAATCATAGAAAGTCTTTGGTTGTAAGGGATTTTTAAACATCATCTACTCAACCTCCCCTTCCACTAGACCAGGTTGCTCAAAGCCCCATCCAGCCTGGATTTGACACCTCCAGATATGGGGTATCCACAACTGCTCTGGGCAACATGTTCCCGTGTCTCACCACTCTTACCGTGAAGTTTTTCTTCCTTCCTTAATCTAAATCTACTTACTCTCTTCCAGTTTAAGAACATTGTCCCTTGTCCTGATACCAGCCCCATTATGTCATTGATGAAGTTATTAAGTAGCATTGGTCCCAGTATGGATCCATGAGGGACACCACTTGTTACTGGGGTTTTGAGAGTGAAAGCAATATTCCTCAGCTTGAGCCCAGGCATGAGCAGACCGCTCCTGTTCCAGTGAACCAACAGAGGAACACACCTAGGAAGGAACTTTCCTTCCTGCAGTGACTTCCCATTAACAACTTCTGGCAGATTTGAGGAACACAATGTCCCTTTAGAGTACCATATAGTCATTCCACATTAGTTAACTACTGCTGGAGAAACACCAGACTAAACTGGGACATAGCATACCTGTAAAGCACATACTTACTCTAACACACTTTCGTAATTTTCAGGGACTATCTGAGTGCTTAAAGCAATTTTAACTACTTTTCCCAGTCTAACTGCAGAAGTTAGGTTTGGATTAAGGAAGGAAGAAGTTGAGGGCATTTTCACTGATGATATGCTTAAAATGACCTAGAAAGCAAACACAAAAATAGACAACTATCCTGTAACATTAACCTAAAATTGTGGGCATGGAAGATTTTTGGTCATGCTTTGTAGTGATTTTTTTATGCCACCTCTGTAGACACTACAGATGGGAAGAGGAAAAGTGGTTGATGGTAATCAAAATAAATATTTTGATGGTAATAAAAATAAGTAGCATTTGAAACAATGAAGTAAGATGAGGAAGAGAGGGACTCCAAGAAAAAAAAAAAAAAAAACAATAGAAAAAAGCAAACAATAATTGGCAGAATTAAAAGGAAAGATAGATTTTTGTGGTCAGTTTAGACACATTTCTGTGTAGAAGCTAAATATTTAATATAAATTCTGTGACAAAATGACTTAAAATTTTCTGGATATTTTTTGTTGTGATTTTTTTTTAAGTCCTTCTTTTGAAGGAAGAAGAACAGGAAATAAAGTATGGACTTTAATATTTTTTTTTATAGTGAAAAACAAGATTACTGACACACATATCTTTAAAGGATATAAAATTCTATTTTAGATTTAAATTGAGGACACTTAATAAATTAAATAGTTAAAGTAAGATGTAGAGTTTCAGCTTTGGATAGCTTTTTCTATAAAATATAACTCTGAAATGCTTGATCACTCCTCTGCCAGAGCAAGGAAATCTGAACATTAAAAATGCTATAAAAGAATTTTTTTCCCTAGAAGAAAACATGAAAATCATGTTCTCTCATACAAGGTATTTATTTTCCTGTGTTCCAGCAATTCAAAGAAAAAGAGAAGTAGAAACAGAGAGACAATGTGCTTTCTTCAACTTTGGCAATAGTGTGACTGTTATAGGCCTGCAAATGTTCACAGCTCAAGTGAAATACTGCTCAGGAATAATTGAAATTTTGGGAAACTTTTCTCTAGCAAATATCAAAGGGACCTCAATCTTACTAATTTATCAAAGAAAATTTTGATTGGACTTAGAGTATCTCTATAATACAATGCTTCTCAAATCTATCAGGAAGAGTGATAAAAGAAGATAATGAAAGCTAAAATTAGAACAAATCACACTACAGATAAAGGCACATTTTTAGGACCATAAATCCTTGGAACATCTTGTCAAATCAGTGTTAGATTTTTCATCAGTGAACACTTAAAGATTATTTTAGTTCTATTTCATCCTAAAGACCTATCCTCCAGCTTGCTTGCAGATATTTTATGACACAAAGTATTATAAATTGGTTTACAGCAATGGAATTTGTATCTACTTCCATTCCCAAGTCAGCCAGAAGTTATGAAATAGACAGGCATCTATTCCAACACCAAATGTTGGCAGAGTACGGAAGTATTTCACCAAGGATCAAAGAATAAGATAAAAAGAGCTGCACAGGATTTTAATGCATAGAGTAAGATGCAAATATCTGTAGAGATTTTCTGATGCTTGAACCTGTCTATTCCTATACCTTGCACGATCTACAATAAAGTTATTTTGCAAATGTTGAGAAAAAGCAACCAGCAAACGTTTTAATAGTCATTGTTCATTGTAAAAGAGATAGAAAAAGAAACTGACAGAAAGTGGTTTTCTCTAATTTGCCAGCATCAACACCTTGTTTGTTTACGGCGTGTATATTTGCTGTTGGTTTTGCAATAACAGCATCATTGCAATTTATGGAAAATTTATAAAAATATTGTAATAAAATTTCTGTTCCTGAGTACTCTTTAAAGTTGTTTTGGTAGAAGTTTTAAAAAAAACAACCTTTGTTTTTTTCCCCAAGTTACAAAATAGAAATTTTGTAACAACTCATTCAGGTGAAACACTGATGTCTGTATTTCAAAGGATTTTCAAGGGAAAGAACTAATATGATTCTGGTAAAAAGCAAGACTTTGCAGAAAAGTGGCAAAATACCGATAGGGAATGAAAAATGAATCCTCTACATGAATTTTCATAACAAGCGTTTATAACAAATGGTTCAGCTTTAAGCCAAGTACTGTTAATTGTTTTTCCTTAGTATCCTGAGATCACAATTTTTAACTTACTCTCTGAGATCTGGAGACCAAACATTTGTCAGTTGCCCGATTTGTTGTGAAAATGTTATCTCTCAAGTGAAATGTTAATGATTCAAAATGTCTCTTTCATATTAGACTTGTTCTGCCACTGCTATAAATGTGTATTCCTATGAGTGGACACAAAATTATCTCAATGCTTAAAGCCAAATATGTTTTGTGATTGAAGGAGAAAAGAATCCTAGAAGGATATTTCTGTCTGAAAGTGCAAAGCAGCTGATCATTAATTGTTAGATTTTTCACTGGAAAGAAAGAAAGCAAGCCTTTCTTTTGGCTGATAATATTTTGCTTGGCAATGATTAACAATTCTCAATCCATAATAATTCTCAGTGTTACATTACTAAAGCCAGAAATGATTAGCACTTCCCAATATCACCATACTATATTTTGAGACATACAGAACTTTGAACAATATTGGAAATAACAGTAATAATAGTTACTGATTTCAAAAAGAATGCATTTTTTACATTAATTATGTAAAGCTCAGTAGGGGCCAGAAGGCTTTTGGCAGAAATGTTTTGAATTCCTAATTCCTAGTGAATGCATAACCACATACAAGCCTCATCTTTGTGGAGTAAACACAGCACGACTTACCATACAGAGCAAGAAAACAAAAATGTTTCTCTCACTTACAGCTTTTATCTAGCACTTCTAGGAATTTCAAATCTGTTCCCTGGCAAACCTCTCAATATCATTTTGGGCAAATTGCTTAGGTCTGGACTCAAGCTCTCAAAGAAGATCTCAAGCTGAAGTTAAGTGCATAAAATTAAAACTATAATTGCAAATAACGTGACAAGTCTAAGTGCATCAGACACTGATATTAATGTTGCCTTGGAACCCATTTTTGAGCATGCATAAAAGTCCCTCAGTCTTGACAGTTCTAGCACACATCTGACATATTGTCATGGCCAGAAAGACACATTCCTCTCCTTGCAGAGCTAATTCCATAAGCATTCTCACACAATCCTCTTGGCTGAGCAACAACACTGACCAAAAAACCCTCTAAATCCAAGTATCTTACTCACTACTACTTTCTTGCACAATCTTTAGTCCTTTTCTGCAGAGTTCAACAGCTTTAATGGGAAGGAAAGAGCAGAGTCCCATTTCTCCCTTTATAATGGCTCATATTCTGGTTATTACAGCACTCTGAGGGCAGGAAGAAGTGCATCTGTCATCCATCAGGCAGGATAACTGAAACCCAGTTTTCCACATCTCTCCTGTCCACCTAATCATTCAATGGTTTAATTACCATGTGCTTTCTGTTTCTTATCTTGTAGGGTTTCTTTCCTTAAAAAACTGTATTTTTGATCCTACCCTTAACTGCTCTGTTCTTAATGGGTAGAATCTGAAATGACCAGCTAGCTATGTAACATGCAACTCTTCCCAGCCTTTTGATGGTGAACATAGGTGTCAGACAGTGTTTTGGCCTCCTTTCTTCAGGACTGACTAATGCACACAAGCCGGTGATGCAATTTTCAGTGAACCTCAATCTCCATTCCTTTTTTTTAACCTGACTGAGCTTTGCTTCTTTTTCTACAACTCTAAGGTAGTACAACAGGATGAATTTGAGAGGCTAACTTTATCTAAGACTTTTCAATACTGGATCGTCATGATATGGGGTACAGAGGACAATACAGACTGGAATGAGCATAAAAATGAAAAGGTTAGTTATGCTTTTACCTGAAGTCACAGTCACAGTTTAGGTACCAAATAGATAAATTGCTTTTTTATTCTCCAAATAAATTGAAGGAAAATTTTCAGATGCTACATTCAGTATTTTTTCAAATAGAAAACAAAAAAGTATAAACAACCAAATATCTAATTAAAATATGCATAGACAAAAATATGGCAGAAGATAATGTTTACTGTTCACAGGTAAACTTAAAAGTAGCAAAAATTTGTCTGGAGATCGCATCAAAAAACAGACTCATTACTTGAAATATTAATTATTGCTCACAGTTTGAATTAGGACAACTTATTAATTTATTTTTATATGGCGAACAATAGTTCTTTGAACTATTTTGCTTTATTTTAGACTTAATTCTACCTTTTTGTAGAAGAGTTATAGGGAAATCTATTTAAAAGTTGTCCAAGTAAAATCATATTGATATTCGTATTTAACCTGTACTAAACTATGTGCTTGTTTGCTACATAAATTACTTCTTTTTTTTTTTTTTTCATTTTGCATTTTGTCTTATGCTTTCAAAGTTCCCTATACCTTCAGTGAGTCACTTTCCCTTTCTTTATCATTAGTGCCTTGAAACAATTTAAATGTCGTGGTCATGAACGCTTAAGTCTTTTCATTTCATGTCTTTATCATGAAAATTTATCTTTTTACAGTCATTTCTGGAATGCTTGAGTCATTTGGGTTAAGTTACATTCCTATATATTCAGAGTTTTTTTATTTCTTTCCTAGATGTACTATATATATCTTTTTTATCTTGCAAGATTTGTCTTATTGAAACCTGTAAATCGAATGTTCTTTCACAAATCTATAATTTGGTTTGTCCATCCCAAAAGTAAAGGTTTAAACAGCAAAGCACAGAGTACATTTCAAAGCTCTGCTTCCAAAAAAGCAGATATAAGTGTTTGACAAATGGTAGGAAGTGGAGTAGCATTTCGTGATTACAGTTGGTCTCAACAATATCCCATTACTTCCATTGTGAACTGTAAAGGGCTTTTCTGACAAGGCATTGTGAGTGCTATAATAAAACAAAATTGCACAAGCAGTTCTCTGTGATACAACTGCGTACCTTTTGTGTCTAAGGCAAGAAGGAGTTTTCTGCATCAGTTTAGTTTATTAGCAGAGACCAGCACTACAGAACAATTCAGCTAACAGGATATCCCTGCTTCCTGTCGCCCCAAAACTATATCAGGGAGCAAGAGGAGTGTCTGTGGGGTTTCCCTAAATGAAATGCTTCATGCTTATTTAATGTTTTTTAATTAAATACTTTGCCAGCCTTTAAGAGTGTATATACCCTTCTCTTTGTTTTATATCTGAACACACAATGCATAGGCCTAATTGCTATGTCCTAAAGCAGAAAACAAACCAAAACAAGTTAGAAATTGTGACCTCAATAGGCTGGAAAAAGTGCATTCTTGGGGAAGAAATGTTCTAAAAAGATAATACAAGATGGGAGAGGGAATTGAAAGAGAAATTAAAGACTGGTCAAGAAAAATGAAAGAAAATTCTAAAGTTGTGTTTAGAATAAAAGTTGTTTCACAGACACATAAACTAGGACTCTGTCTCTTTAAAGCCCTTCCAATCTTCTGTGATATCCCTTGAGACCATCCTGTCCTCGACTTCTGTGCAGGGGCTCCAGCTGCCCGTGCTGCCAGCAGCTGCCCAGAATCCTGCACACTTGCACCAAGCACAGCAGCAGCCACTGGGCCGTCCTGACAAACATTGTCAAGGTCCCTCCTAAGAGGAAAAGGATTGATAGAGAGGTAAAAGATTATTTGAAAAACTTGCCTAGATCAAACTCTAGAAGCAGAACTGTAGCATCAGCATAAAACTCTGCATGATGACAAAAAAGGATTTCCCGTTTTGCACAATATTGTCACGGTTATAATCAAGGAACTGTTCTGAGTTCAAATCCTTTCAGTGTTTGCTAGTACACTGTTTTCTTGTGACTCTGGACCCAGGCCAACTTTAAGAGACTGTGCAGATTTCATTATTTTCTGACCTTTCAGGGGAGAGAGAGTGATGATGAGATTTTTACCCATGGGAAGACTGTGTGTATTTTCCTGTGTCCTTTTTCTCCCTGGTTGATTCAGGATATGTGGATGAAAGTAGATTGGTGCAGTCATTGGTGCTTGGGGGAGGTTTTATTTTTTGGGGTTTTTTTCTCTAGTTGTCAAAATCAAATAAGGCAATATGTAGGTGTTATTTCCAGCTCCTTATAAATAATAATAATTTAAAAAAAAGAATCAATTCATGGTGATGCTTACTGCATGCTTTATAACAATAAGCATGATCTAATGATTTATTTGCTTCAAGGGGTAAGAGCTATACAAAGTAATTATTCTTAGAGAATCACCTCATAAAGTATATTTTCTCAAAGTCTAAAGACATCTATATCACAAGTAAAAAGTATTTCTCCAGTTTCCTTATGCTGAATTTGATATTCAGAGGACATCCAATATTAATCATCCAGTTTTTTAATACAAATATATTTTATTAAAAAAAAATAGAATGAAATTCAGAAGCATTCATAATTACAGTGTATGGGAAAGTTTCTTATTCTCCACCATATCTATGAGACCTAATGCCAAATCAGCTAAATGTAGTCTGTGGCTTAAGAAAATGTGATGTGTGGTTAAAATACCTTGTAAGATCCTTGCCTGGAATAAAAGATTAAACATTTTCTCTGTTCAGTGGAGAATTTTCAAGTATCAAAAATTTGAAATACAAGAAAGCTGTATCGAAATGTTGGGGGCTGCTTCTCAACTAAGAACTAAGTGTTTTTTAAAAAAGTTATGATATATCTTTATATTTTTTTAATATTTAAGCCTGTAACAGGACACTACAGTCAAAATTTTGGGGTTTTTTTGCTTAAAACCAAGAGAATTAGAAGAACACCTTACTAAAACAAAACAAAACTGAACCAAAATGAACAAACCCAAATGAAAACAGAATAAAAACCCAAATAAGGTAAAAGTCACATGTAATCACTGGATCTTGAAACCTCCATGACTAAGTTATCATTCACCTTGCTATATAATCACAATGTGATAATTCTTACGGAATCCTTAGTGCTGTATTTTTTAATTCTATGGACACTTCTCCTCTATGCTACAAAATACATCTATTTACGTGCATTCCATCTAATTGCTGTAAGATCAGTGCAGTTCCCATACTTCACCTCACTGAGAGGTGTGTGAGCAAGCCCCCCACAGGGGCTGACCCATGACCTGTCAGGAGGGCCATGACCATCTGTGTTTTCCTGTGAATTTCTTCACTCTTTGATCTCTTTTCAAGGACGTCGTTCAAAGTAACAGAGATGTCAGATGTCTATGCTTGATTTCTTAAAATTTTAGCACCACTAAAATACTGTCAAGAGAAAACATTGAGTGAAGAGACATCTTTATATATCATATATTTTTGTCCATCACACCTGTGAAAGCAATTAATAAAAATTTTAATGAAGGCTGGACCCTTGGTCCCAACTCCTTGATGACCTTTACTTTATCTGGTATCTTTCTATGTAATGTCTGTACATTTACAGCTCTCTTCTCGCTGGAGAAGAGACAGCTTGGGGGAACCTCATCAAAGCCCACTACTTTAAAGGTGAATACAGAAAGGTCAGAGGCTCTTGCTTCACAAGGAGTCACATGGAGAAAGCAAGGGGCAACAGGTACAAGTTGCCAAAGGAGAAGTTTTATCTCGGCAGAAGAAAGAAATTTTTACAGTTGTTCACTGGAACAACATGCCCAGGAATGTGACAAATTTCCCCTTCACTTGAAGTTTTCAAGATGCAATTGGACAGGGTGCTAGATAATTTGGTCTAGAATCCCTGTCCCACAAAAATTTGGACTAGGTAATCTTTCAAGATCCTGAGCTACACTAGGAATCTGTAATTCTAAATATGCTTTTTGTATTGAATATATTCATTCTGTGATACAGAAACAAGACAAAAAAAGTTAATTTTTTAACTATTTAAAACTAACAAACCTAGAAGTTTTTCATATTTAAAATGTAGTTTAAGATTATCATTGATTGAACAGACAATGACATTTCTGAATTACTCTTCTGAATAGTCATATTCTTAAATTTGTTTCACGCTCAAGCAAGGCCATATTCTTTTTTCTTTCCTTGGGCAAAATTCTGCTAGTTATTGAGTATTCTTAGATGGTACCTCAAATTTTCAGTTCTTACCAAGGAGGTTGAATGTGCTCTTCATTTTGCAGGGTTAGATGTTATATGAATTCATAGTATTCCTTCTTTTCACTCTCTCTCTTTCCTCAAAAGACTTAGTTTTTTTTATGGAATCAGATTAAGGCACATCAGTCAATTGCACAAGTCATACAAACTGAAAATTTTATTCAGTAGCAGATTTAATAATTCAAAAGGGCATTGTTTGTTTTTTTCTTACAGCTACCACAGGTCAGCATTTCACAATTACTGCATGATAAAATTTCACCTGACAAAACTTGATTTTGTTTGTCAGAGCAAATTCATGATGAATACAGATAATTTTAAAGATATTCATAGAAAAATTCTCAGTTGCTATGTAACAGACATTATCCTAATCTCAGCACATTTGCATGGCTCTCGGCTGACACAGAAACCTAGCTGATATTACAGAAGTTTACTACTTTGGAGATAGTACACAATAGTACTTTTCAATGTCAGGTGAATAAAAATAATACATTGCTCCACTATTTTTGGGAAAATATGCTTTTTCTGAACAATGAGCAGAGATGAATGAAAGAGGATTTGTTACAGCTATGCTAAAACTTCCTTTATTAGAAACATGAATTCTAATAAACCTGAAAGAAGCAAGTTCCTACTTGAAAAGTAACATATTTTGTAACTTCATTTTAAGTGTTCAGAGAGTTTGTGGTCCAAAATCTGCAAATTTTACTCTTGCCAATCTTATTTCTTAAAAAAAACCAAACCAAACCAAACCAAACCAAATAATATATTCATATATTTGATGGCCAGGCCTCTGTTTTCCTGCATTTGAATATTGAGGCTTTGAATGATACCATAAAATTGGTACTTAGATACATATTAGCTAATACTGAGCTCTACTTTAAGGCAAAAATCTGAAGGGTAGAGAAGGCATTAGGTGGTATGCCATTATGACAAACAACAGGTCTCTGAAAAGTCCTAAGAGGTGTCAGGGTCTCTATGAAAGTGTTTCATATAAACATACAGGGCTGATCCTCTCAGTGTGATTTCAGCATCATGTCTGTTTCTGTACCTTTCACTGAGCAATGCCAGGAAATAAGTATACTGAAACTTACATTATGTGCATAATGTTATTTTTAAAACCCTCTCTTTCAATGAGAATATGTAACACATTCCAATTATTTTGCTTTTCTCTTTGTGAATCATGTGCAAGGGAATGTGTCCAACCTACATAGATCTTTACCCTCTAAGGTTCCATGAAACTTTGCCATAATTCAGCAAAGACCTTTCTAGCACTGGAACTTCAGACCTCCTGAAAACAACTAAAAACTCCTAAAATCATTGATGTATGTAATCTTCAGAGGCAGAAGAGGCTTATTAAGAGTAAGGATGGAAAGAGAGAGAAGGAAAAACTGAACAGAGTTTTAGCGTACTGTAGAATGCCACTGGATTAGCTTTTGGTAAGAAGCTATTCTTCCCCTCCATTGAAACTATTTTCCTCTTTTCAGAGAATAAGTCATAAAAAAAATCATCTAGCATATGAGCAGTTGTCTTTTTTAGAAACCAAAGTTATACTGTCTTTAATGGGAGGGGGCAGTGAAGTCTTAATGATCAATGGAACCTGTAAATTTTGCTGGACCGAGATCAAGTTTGGTGGAAAAGTTTAACCTGCAAGGTTACAGTTCCCAGTACTAAAATTCATTTCAATTTGTTCTGTTCTGCTCACAGAGTTTATCTGGAGTTTCCTTACTTAAACAGTTTCTCTACTCTATTATTTTGTTTTCCAGTAAAATGTAGCCTTAGAGATGAGACTCTTCTGGCTTAGTGTGCTCCCTTATCAAAAAAAAAAAAAAAAAAAAAAAGAGATGAAGTAGTTCCAAAACTCTGGATATCACTGGTACATAATAAGGTAAAGCTTGAGCTACTGTACTTAAAATGTGCTGAATGGAGATTAGAAATTTTTAAAAAAAAAACACAAAAACAAAAACAAGCAAACAAAGAATCAAACCAAAACAAACAAACAGAACCAAACAAAAAACCAAACAAACAAAACAACAAAAAAGCAAACAAACCAACAAAAAACAAACAGAAAAAAACCCAAAAAACCCAACACACCCCCCCAAAAAACACAAAAAATCTTTATTAATTTATTCCAATGAAAAGCACATAAAATAATAGTTTAACATGCACTCATTTAGAATGTCAAAGTTGATTATGAAAATGTTTTTTCATCACCATAATACCTGTATTCCCTCAAATGTCCTTGGAACTTGGGTGTACTGTGAACTGCATGTGTCAGATTTTTTTTCTTTGGTGTCTCTGAGGTTTCAAAAATGGAAATTAATTGAAGTTTACACACAACATTTTCTGTTGAGCTACTCAATATATCTGAGTGGCATGATGGGATAGCATCCATTTTTCTAAAGTTGTCCATTAAATAACTCAATTTGATTTGAACAGTGTATTTTTTTATACCTAATCATGATTTATCTCCTTGACTATATACCCTTACTACATTAAGAGACTCTGCCTTGTGCAATTCAATTGTCTGTCTGCCTCCAGTAAGAGGACAACATGAAAACATGAACGCATGCTGATGTCAGAGTCCATGAACATAGAAAGTTACACTGTTTAGAGATTTATCTCTAGGAAAACTGCCAACTTTATATACCTGATGAATTTCTGTGCTGTTATTACTCAAAGGAAAACAAAGAGCTATTCAAAAAGTTAAAATTTCCTGTCTTAGGCATTTTATTTGATTAACTTAAAGAAAAAGCAGTGTCATAAAAAGGGCACATTAATCAATGGTTAAAAATGTAATACATTTTCAAAACTAGAGCCTTGATTAGGCATTTTTATGCCTATTATCATGGAGAGGCCATTGGTCAGTATTGTATCATAATTTGCTTAATTCATAGTATTACATAAAATATGTTAATGTCACAATACATGCCAGCTTAAGACTGTGTGTGTTCATGTGAATGTACTCATCAGAATATTTGCTAACTTTAGGTCTTGTTTCAGTAAAGATCTGGTATTTCCCCCATTTCTGCAAATGTTCAAGACTGTGGCTTTCCATTCTTGGAAATGAGCTAAACAATTTGCCTGTTAGCTGTTTCTCTTCAACAGGATGGTCACTTCTGGAGCATCAATTCTGGCAGAAGTACTGGCCTTTCTCTTTCTAGAGGGATGTCTTTGAGTATGACTTTGTTTTATAACACTACGAGCAGTTTCTAGAATGAAGGAGAGTGTGAAAGAATAAATGTACAAACATAATGAGGGTCTTCCATCTAAAAATATTTATTCCAGCTCCTCAATAATAACAGTTAGTTGTCTGCAGTCTAGCTTTTGAAAATAGCTGTATGATTTGTTTATTTCAATTGGCCTATTGAAATCAGGTACTCCTCAAAGTGAATAATGACTCAGTCTGGTCTTAGGCAGAGTGATATGCATTAAAATTTTGTAAAAAATATAATTTGTCGTGGAAGACTCCGTCACATCACACTTCAAAAAGGCTGATATGTGTCAGCTATGATGCGGCAAGTTCTGACCATCTCGAGGATGCAAGCCTCACAATGCCTGAAAGAAGATGTTTTCTTTAAACACAGTGGCTCAGAGTGTAGATTTATGGTCTTCCTAGGATTAGTCAATAGAGAGGGAAGCACCCGTGAGGAATAATGCAGAGATCCTAACTAATCACCTCTCTCACTGACAGTATGCCTCAGTAGGGCTACTTTTAGGAGCTACTATATCTGTTTCACCCTCTGTCTTTGGCCTAATAATTCTTATGTGCTTCAAATTTTGTTATCTTATAGGAGCTTTCTGGGTTTCAGGAGGGTTTGGTTTAGGCATGTTGCCTAATATTTTTTCTTTTCACTTCATTTTGAGGGAAAAGTCTTGCTTTGTAACGTGTTTAAGAAGAAATTATTTCCTTTTAGATTTGCCAACCAAATTTTAGTTGAGACAAAGTTGAGGTCTATCTAGGAAAAAACCAACAACAAAAACCAGTGACATTTTCTGCTACATTCTGCCTTCAAGAGGACTTGAATCTGTAACAGATTTAGAATATGTAAATGATCTCTAAAAGCTTTAGAACATATGAATGAAACAAGGCATCAGGTCACCTATTCACTGGAACAGGTATTTTTTCCTCTCTTCAGCAGTGTGGAATTTTTCTAACAATAAAGTCTTAACAGCTCTGGAAATAATGTTTAATACATAAAATTGTGAAATACAAATTCTCTGCTGCTATCTCAGAGAAAGGCAGATCATTTCATAAATATTAAAAACTAAATGCCAGTATCCAGTTAAAACTAAACTGAACAAAGACATAGGCCTATCCTTGAAAGTGAGATAAAAATGCAGTATTGCAAGAAATATATGCCGTATCAATAAATCTTTTCTTGTAATCTTGACTTTACTGCAGTGTAGAGTTTACCTGAAAATCAGTCTGTTTGGCATTTTTATTACTGTTGTGCAAATGGAAAGAGAGTAAATGAACCATTTTCTGCCTTTACTTTCTGTGTAGAGTAATGTTTCATTTTTCCATTTGGCTGTTTTTGTTGTTTTGGGTTTTTTTAATCACACAGATGCTTACCCTTTGGTATCTTTGAGACTGCAAGTATTAGTTATGGCAGATTTCTGTTCTACATCCATGGAAACTTTCCTACTATAGTATGAAAACTACAACAAGCTGAGCTGATGTAAATAAAATTTGGTTTAAATGCTTACTGAACACACTGCAGTGAAACAACGTGTGGCGGTTCAGGAATGTTGAGTTACTGAATGTGCCTACCTGGTAGAAGGCATAAATAATCACTATATTGCCCATCCTTTCCCCTGCAACTATTTGGACAGAAGATTAGGAGATCTAAAAGAAAAGAAAGGAAAGAAAAAACTGCACATAATATGATTGAGTACTTTTTCGTACGTGTTTAATGTTAAAGCAGCATCTATATTTAGCTATTGTGATCTATTTTGGGAGGAATTATGTTTAAATGGGGTTTTTGTGAACATGAAATCATAATGTATCCCTTGTGCACCATGTCTGAAGCAGACAGCAAACTTAATTGAGTGTAGTAAAATTGTTTAAATCCATCTGGACAAACTAAATGAATATTTTCCTTCTGGACATATTAAGAGAAATAAGCTAATAATAATTATCCTTTAATGCAGAAGAAAATAGTGAGTTGATGGAGTTTTGTTCACAAACACTGTTTGCATTAAAATACAAGTATTTTTGCCTCAGAAAAATTGACTTTTACTTGATTTGATAAACCAGGTTCTCTGAAAGAAATAATCCTTGGTAGTTTTTACTGACATATGTCTTCATAATTTTAACTCTTGTCTCCAGAATTATGGAATTTAAAAGTCAGTATTTTAAAGCTGAGAGAGCAAATACACTTTCTGATCTCTGCCTCGCTCAAGAATGGCTTAGACCTTCTCTAAATGATAAAATTTAAATTAAATTTAAATCCTGTACATTAAAAAAGCTATTTTGCCAGGCTCAGCCCATGTACTTGAAGAAGGAATCTCTTAAGTAATGTGTAAGAGAATAACTAAATTTCCTAATGGTCAAGAAAAAGCTATAGGTAGTCAAGTCAAATTACATGAAAGAGCAATTACTTGATGCATAACCAATATAGTTAAATCCCATGCCTGAATAAGGGACTTAGCTGAACATGAGCTATGAAAATGTTTTAAAATGTTTTCTCTTTTAGTTTTTGCTAATTTTCTAAAAGATATCTTCTATTTATTTCATAGAATCTACATTTATATCTCTTTGTATAAGGCAAACTGTTAATTCATACTCAGAAAAAGGCAGGTGGTCATTTGTGACTGGCATTAACACATGCAGCAGATGTACCACAAATAATGCAAAAATGGTCAAAACACCATTCAGCATGTTTCTTCCTGTAGTTTAAAGGTAACCAGTGCAATACTCAATGCTGATAAATAATAGCACAGGGTTTGCTAAATCGAGTTCATGTTAATGAGTTACTTCACACATGACAGGCATGCAGTACTGTCACAAAACTGTGTAATGAATGGTAGCTAAATGGTGGAGGAATGCGAGCAAGATACCAATCCCTGAGGAAGATTCGTGAGTAAAATAACCACTCTAGATCTCTCTCTTCTCATCTTGGTTTGGATATTCTCTCTGGACTATGGAAGAATCGTGGGAAATGGGGCTCTCTGAGCCACAGAGAAAAATGTATCTAGAAGTTAAAGGAATCCTTGAACAAAACAAGAAAGTATTGGAACTGGGAGATCTAGAACATTTTTTCATCTGGCTTTTCAAAAGGTTCTCCTATATTTCTCGAGACTTACTTTTTAATATCGAACCTCCTGTATCTTGTGAGGGGTGTTTCTGGGACAAGATCTGGGATAAAGTAAGAGATCAAAGAGAAGCTTTCCGTGCATACCTTATAATCAGGGAAGCTCTTGAGGAGCATTTGTATGGTCCCACTACCCCTAAAGCAGAGGATCATACTTATCCCGTGGCCGAGGCCACATGGCCGCCATCCCTGTGGCACATGACTGCAGCCGTGCCGGCGGAGGTGCCTGTGCTGGATGCACCCGGCCCCCTCGGGAGCGCGCGCCTTATGGCGGACCCCACCCCTGTCTCGGGGTCCCCGGCCACGCGGCCGCGAGTGAGGGAGCGATGCCGCAGGCGCCGTGGGTGCCGTGGGCCACGAGCAGCCAGGAACCGGGCATCGGCGTGGCAGGCCGCTCTGAGCACACGGCTCGGAGAGCCCTGTGGAGGGGGAAGCGGCGTTTTCCACAGCGACACGAGAAGCCGCGCAGCGCAGCGCCGAGCCGGAACGGGGCCGCACTCAAAGCAGCATGGAGTTTGCAGAGCGGAACCACTCACAGGGCACGGAGCCAGCGGCGATGGCAACGCGGGGCCACACAGAGCCCAGACACGCGCCAGAGCAGCGCCGCTCGGAGGGCAAGGAGCAGCCCCAATACGGGGGCCCGGCCGAGACGTCGGAGCCGGCGAGGCGGTGGCCACGCAGGACAAGCAGCCATGACAAACACGCAAGCACGGGATAGGAGGAGTTGTAGCCATGAAAGTCACAGGAACTGTGAAATGGTACAATGTAAAAAACAACTATGGATTTATAACATGAGATGATACAGGGAGAGATCTATTCATCCATAGAACTGCCATTAAAAGGAATAACCCTAAAAATTACCTGCAAAGTGTAGGAGATGGAGAAGTTGTACAATTTGATATAGTGCAAGGAAAGAAGGGTTTACAAGCAGCGAATGTTACTGGGCCTGGAGGTATTCCAGTCAAAGGCAGTCGTTATGCACAAAATTATAAACAATATCCATCCCAGCAACTTCCCTACCCACAGCCTACTTCCCCCTTTTACCCTATACCCAATATGAACCCCTTCCTAAGTTTACCCTATCCCCAGTTTATTCCTAATCTGTTTTTCACCCCATGGTTTCCCTATACAATTCCATTTCCCTACAATTCCTCTCCGATGCCGAGGGGGGGATGAAAAGAGGGAGAGAAGAAATTAAACCCTATCCTGCCTCAGTTTCCCCACAAAGCATGCCCAGAGAGTTCTGTCTCCCTTCTGTCAGCCCTAAGATGTTCCAGAGAATCTGTTTGGACATTTAAAGACTCAGGAGGGTGGCTTGTTTTGTCTTGTTCTTGTTATGTTTATCCAGTTGTTTTCATTCTCCTTTTATTAAAATAAAACGGGTGAGATGTTGGGCTCCCTCCCCCTGCCATGAAGCCCTGGGAGATGGGCCCTGAGGGCACAGACACGGGGTTTCCCTGCCCCTGGTCACCTTTGTTTCCCATTGGTTGTTTTGTGTTCCCCGGGGTGGCCAAGGTCCCTCGGGTCCCGTGACTGCGGAGTTCCTGAGAGAGCCCCGGCCATGCGGCTGGAGAAATAAACATCTCTGAAACATCTACCACGAATCTGCCCATATATACTTCGTTTCCACGGGAC
This sequence comes from Corvus kubaryi, assembly GCF_017639235.1. Classification (NCBI taxonomy): domain Eukaryota; kingdom Metazoa; phylum Chordata; class Aves; order Passeriformes; family Corvidae; genus Corvus; species Corvus kubaryi. The sequence goes on along the minus strand of NW_024582056.1, from coordinate 2,054,024 downwards.
TCCTGGTTTGAAATATGCTTGTTGCAGTAATCCCCGCCGCAACAGCTAAAGGCCTGAAAAATAAGGATGTATCTTTATTAAGAGTGGGATTGTGGTTTCTCACAGAAGTCAAGGAATGAGTCCTGTTTTAGCTTTGATGATCATATCCTCCCCCTGTTCCTCTCCCCTCCATGTTCATTGTGAAGTGGTTTTCAAGAATGTCAAGAACAGTACATTTTCCTATACAGGTGTTACTGTTCTTAGGGTGAAACTAATTTCCATTTGAAACGTCAGTTCAGTTCAGTGTCTGCCTATTGTTGATGAGATATTCTGGGAACACTTATTTATGGTAATATCAATTACTTGTAATTAAAATGTATAAATCAGTTGTATAATTTAGGGACAGTATATACCTGAACATAGTATACCTGAGAATTAATTTTAAGCTGTTTCTCTTTCCTCAAAATATCCTCTTCCATCTTTGAATATTTCCATATGATTAGGAACTGAGTAGGAAATCAACAGAGATAAGGCCTAAGGGAAACATACTTACCTGGCTAATCTGATAGACTTGACAAGAAAAGAAATATTGTCAGTTGTCACCTGACAGAGGTGACAGAACTTTTATTTTTCTGGGTGGGAGTATGTGTGTGTATCTGTATTTTAGGTTTCATTTATTTGTTTTTATTTTTATGCATTTTTTAAATTTTAAATATTAACTTAAAAATTTGAGCCAGAGAAATATTTATGACAGGATCACAGCTTTCCCCTTGTCCTGCTTCCGTGCGGCCTAGCAATCCAATATCCTTTGCCACAGGGATTCAGAGAAGACTGTACGTGAGATACATTTCTGTATCCAAGCAGACAGACAAGCAGGATGAACTGCCATTATTTGGACTTTTCTGTTTTGCCTCAGGACACCTTGTTCTGGTAGATCCAGCCTGGGAACAGAGAGTCTGCCATGTGCCCTGGGAGCAGCAGCAGTGGGAGGAGCTCTCTTCCAGCTCATGACAGAGGCAAAGCTCCCTGCAGTAGCTGGGAGAAGTCATCACACAGACGATGCTTAGGGGCTGTTCCTAGGCATGAGAGGAGTAAGGTATCTGCCCAGTCTATGGAGTTCTGACTTCTTTGTCCCCACTTACAACTATGCAAAGTAGAGGAGGACATGCCCCTCAACTCACTTTGGTTTGGGAACTGTTGGCGGTCACTGTGGGATGCTTCCAGAGTAGTTCTCTGAACTACCTCCACCCTGTTTCCTATGGAGAGAGAGCCACAGTGTGCTCCACTCATGCCACATCAAATATATCTCTACTCTCTTCTGGTTCTTTTTTTTTCCAAATAATGTGTCTTTGGTTTGTTTTTAACTTACATCAAGGTCTGATACATACTGTTATGATACTGATCCTGTTCTGTTGGAACTTTGAAAAATTAGAAGTTCAAGGAAATTAAGGAAAAATATTGAATTCCCTTTCAATTCTTCAGGTCTGCAGGAGTTAGGAGTGTAACAAATGCAAAAATCATATATTTGTTAAACCTTTTTCAAGCAGATGTTAAAGTGAAGCTGCTGGAGGACATTCCTCAATAGCTGTAGTTAAAACTTGAGAGTCAAGAGAGTGAATACACTCCCTAAATATTGCTACTATATTGTTACTGTTATCCAACAATGCTGTGGAAGACACGGCAGGAAGTCAGATTTCCTGATTCCAACTCCAGTGTTGTATGTACCAAAATTCCATGAAACAAAGAACTTGCGTCCTAATATATTGGATCCATGAAACTTCTTGAAGAACAAGGTCTTTCATGAATAGTATCTTTAATTCTATTTCACATACTCTGCTGCTATCAGTGTTGTACTTAATCATGTCAAAGTTGTAGCATATTATGGTTTTGTATTCTGCATTTCTGTGTCTAGATATGCTACACTGCATTGCATTTTATATTAAGAAGATTTACTATGACAAGGCTCCTTATGAAGCAATTAAGCATAGTGCTGTGTATCATAAATATGAAGTGAAAAGTCAGAAAAGTGGCATGTCACATCACAAACATATACATGCACCTGCCAAACAACCCGTCTGGCTAAGAGAAGATAGATCCTTTAAAGCATTTTTCTATCTGTTGTTTCACAGGCACTGAAAATTCAGTATCAGAAATGACCTGTGATCGAGCTCAACCACCATCATTTCTGGCCATCAGAAGGAATGGTGATTATGATGAGAAATTTTGAATAAGAAATTATAAATGAGCATTATTCAGAATAACCCCCCCTTAAACATATCCGTGTCTCAACATGTGTCTGGCCATAGGCGGTGCTTAGAAGTTCAGAGTAAAAGTGGTAAAAGAGAAAACCTTTTTTTTTTTTTTAAATTGGAGCAAATACATGAAGCCAGCTGTGAAGCAACATCAGCTGTGTACCTATCACCGTATGTACCAACAGCACATAGATGTGAATTTTCACCCAGATGTGTAAATAGACACATCATGGAGACCAGTGCATGAGTCCTTCAAACAGCCAGAGAAGCAAGTCCAGCAGATGACTGCATTTATAGTTTAGCAAATAGACTTTCATGAATGAAAAATCAAAATAATTACATACTCGAATTGGAGAGCAAGCAAAACAATTGAACCTGTTCATTTTTGTTCTTATTTGATTGTCTTCTATATTTATAATATTTTCTTCACTTTAATATTTTTTTTTATTCTGTGCAGAAAATAAATCATCCTTTGCTCCTGGTTGCCCTGAAATATTTCTTCTTTCTGCACACTTTTTTCCGTGGGTCTGGATCTTCCCGGCTTCATTTAGTCATCAGCCTTGGATGTTTACAGTGGCTATTAGTGCACTTCAGCCACAGAATAAAAAGATGATAGATTTCATTTGCTCTTAAAAATAGTGTTATGCCCCGTAAGAGGAAAATCTTTGGTAGAAGGCAATTTATATCTCCTTATGGCATCTGTAATAGTTTATGGCTATAATAATTTTGCTTTCACCTGGTGAAAAGGCCTGCTGGGTGAACAGAATTTTGTAATGAAACAATATGCCAATAAACAAGAATTACATTTCAGGGGAGAAAAAAAAACCAAACCAAAAAACAGCAACACCAAAATAAAAAAACAGAAAAAAAAACACTCCAAAAAAACCCCAAAACCCAACCCAAAAAACTAAAACCCAACAAACCAAAAACCACCAAATGAAAACCAATCAAACAAAAACTCCAAAAAACAAACAAAGAAAAAACAAAACAAAATGAAACAAAACAAAAAACACCAAAAAGCCAATACCGCCCTCCTCATCCCCCTGAAAATAAAACTCATCCCCCCCAAGGAAACCAAAGCCCCTACAAACTCTGAGAAATCTAGGTATTTTATAATAGGCAGCCTTTTCATTGCAGATGGAAAAGCTGTTCCAGAGAAACAAAATTGGCAGTATGGACTCCAAAAGCTTGAAAGAAAAGAACTGATTTCTGAAAAGAAAAAGTTTTTTTACCAAGATTAATTCTGTCTGAAAAATGCTTACTTCCTACCTTAGTAAGATCAGAAGTCTGGGAAACTCTACATACTTGAGCCTTGAAAAATGAAATTAAGATTTTAAACATGTATTTTTTTACCCCTTGTTATCACTTCTTATCCGATTGCTTTGAACCAGTAAGGTCATTTTATGTAAAGAACAGAGTTTTCCAAATGTTTCAGGAATACAAGAAATCCTTCCCAAAATGCCAGATGCCTATAACAGCAAGAGTTATTAGGAAAGCAAAAGGACATCTAATATGAATGATGAAAATGCCTTCACTCCCATGAGCAGCAGGAAGGTGCATGCAAGGACTACACTGCCAATATGCTATTGGCTCCCAGCAGACAACACAGTAACAAGGGAAATGTAATATAACTAACCTACCTGGACTTCAGAAAATTACCTGATATGGCTCCTCATGGGATATTATTTTCTAAATTAGGGGTTAGAAAAAGAGTTCTGAAATACAAAAGTAGCTAGGGAGTCAGATTGTGGTGATAGGACAGCTGGCTGGCTGACAGGAGGTGATCAGGACAATTTCTTAAGTTTGGGGTTTGAAATTTATCATTTTTAGTATTTTTATTATTGGCCATGACACAGAAAAAGAATCAGACTAATAAAATGTGCTGACAATGTAAGGCTGTAATGTCCTCTCCAGCAGGAAAGGGGATGAGAAAACCACACAGACAGAACAAGATGACCTTGAAGACTGAAGTAATATAGATGGGATGAGGTTCAGAGAATAATAGAATCCTTTAGGTTAGAAAAGACCTTTAAGCTCATTGAGTCCAACCATTAACCCTGCACTGCCAAATACAGCAAAATTCAATATTATTATGTGGAAGGTTGTGCACATGTGGACAAACAAGAAACATTGTTAAGCTCATCAATTGCAAGGGTCAGTGAATGAGGAAAACCCATGAAGAATCCTTAGCAATAGGATAATTATAAATCTGAAATAGTGCAATTGTCATTATAGACATAAAATATATATGTGTGTGTTTATTTGTATTTTACTTATATATATCATATATGTAAAACTATATACAGTAGTGAATCAGATCTTGTGTTTCGAGCCTAACAGGAGAGTATGCCATTGTTCAAGATAGTGTTAAAAATTAGTATGAACTGGTGTATACATCCAAAATCCAAATTGTTGTGGACTGACACACTATCTGTAGCTCTTAAAATATTTACTGTATTATCAGTATAACCACATACAGAGCTGAGTTCTCATGTTACTGCTCAAATTAGGACTGCTAATTAGGACTGTTCTGTATGTCACCTGCAGACCTCTGAATACAGGCTGATATGGTTTTTGTATATAGTGATGATCATTTGTCAGCAAACAAAAAAAAAAATCAAACCTCAATAAGGATACAGAGAAAAGCTAGTAAGATCATCAGGGAATAAGGAAGCTATAGTAACAAAAATTAGCAAGCAACACAAAGACTAAAGAGACTAAATCTAATAAATAGATTGGGGCAATAAAACTCCAGGGAGAGAGAACTCTTTAAGCTAAAGAACAACATTGGTACAGCACAAATGGGAATAAATTGGCCATGAGGAATTTAGGCTGATAATTGGAACATGATTTAAAGCCACAATAGTAATAAATTACTGTAACAGTGTTCCACCAGGAGAAATGGGAGTTAAAAACTGCAAAGCATTTTAACGTTGCAGTTTCACCAATGTATGGCAGAAATTATGTGAGGGGGATGTTTGGGGAGCAAGAGACTGAGCCTGTCCCAACACACTCTTCATTTTAGGTTGTTTGGAGTTCAAATCTCAAGGCTTAAATGCTTACCTGCCTTTACCTGAACTCTGAATAGTAGGATCCAGGTCTCTTGACTTTGCATTTCCAAACTTTTTGCTTAGCAGAACAAGACTTCAATGAATCCTTTTGGGTCCAGGCTGTAATCAATGAACACAGGCTTTGCAAATGAGTCTAAGGTATTTGTGTTCTGATGTTGTTCAGAATTGATGCTGCTAGGAGTCAGCAGTTTGCCACCCATCTTCCTTCACTTTTAGATACTTCCAGACTTACTACAATAATTTACTCATCTGACACTTCATCAGTTGTCAAATAATTATTTAAGCAGGAGAAAAGCAACCCCCATCTTTAAATTAACTATTAGCCAGAAATTAGAAGAATGTCGCCTGCCCTTGCTTGTGTAAGGACTATGATAATTATTATGTACTAATTGGTAAGAAATGTTAGTTACTGCTACAGAAGCAGTAGTTTCACTAAATGGAGCATGGCTGGAAATACTGGCTAAAGGAGCAATTGGCCAAGCTGGTCCTTTGGCCTTTGCAACATATTCCATCTTCTACATAGGTGTGCCTATTCTGTGCTATAAAAGCAATTATTTCCCAACCATTGATCAACATCTGGAACACGCATCAATTTTTGAGAGTACATTAATGGCATTTGTCACATCTATGAGCTATTGTAAATGAGTTACAACTCATAGGGGCTTTGCAAGATGCCTTTTGTTTCTTGGTATGCAGAAAGCATTAAAAATGCAGACTTGGGTACTGACCCAGGTCGTGCATACAATGTGAACATTGTTCCAAGAAGCTGGTTACAGTTCAGGCTTATTGTCTCCTTCAGTATATATTGCCAATGTTACCATAAAAGTTTGTTTAAAGTTGCAATGACAAGTGTTTAAAAACTAGAAAACACACTTGATTTTGGCTCACTCTTTATTTGTGCAGTATGACAGCATATTTAACAACAGGTTCAAATACATTTTCTGCATCTTTGTGCTTCATTTAAGTCTCAGGGTACTCTGTGCTCTGAAGAGGAAATAAATATATTTGGTCAGACTGTAAATACCCGGACTAATCCTATCTCTCCTTTCAAAAAAATGCTTAGTTAGCTGTGACAGAAAAAGATACAAAACCCTCTAATTTTTCTGCTTGTATAATTCTTCTCTCCAGTATGATTTAATAGTTGATCCTTAAAATAATTAAATTATGTAGGAATTCAAGTCAGGAAGAGTGTGGTAAAACAAGCTACTTGCCTGCTTAGAAACACATATGCTGGTAAGATTTGCCGAGCTCAGGACCTAAAGCAATTTATCTACTTTGTTCAATGAGGCTGAAGCACACATGTGAAATAAGATTCAGGTTGTATAAAAGAAGCAGATTTCAGGATCATATTTTTCCTTTGTTTTTCCTTTATTGTATTTCAACACCTAATATTAACTTTTATGTAATTTGCTTGGTGTTCAAATAGCAAACTGAATTACAGGTTTGTAAGCAATCAGATTTCTTATGAGATTAAGTCACAAGCTATACCAGTTCAACATGTATCTAAAAAGAAATGTTTGTTGTTCACTTTTTTTGATAGAAAATTTGTATAAGAATTAAATTATACTATAAAATTAAGTTACACCGTAATTTTCCTCATGCTTTTAATTTTAAACATTTCATAAAAAGAACACATTTACAATATGACCTAATTAATTTAGAAGCTATTTCTTGAAAAATGTCTATAACAGCAACAGATGGCAAGAAGAAAAAGAACAACAAAATCCTGTTTTGAATATCATCCAATTTGACAAAGAACCAGCTGCTATAATAAGTGGTGTCAACATCTAAAGTGTACTTTGAAATGAAATTTGCTTAGATCCATTAAATGTAGAATGCTTTAAGGAATAAAAGTTCATGGTTTGTTCTTGTTTTTAACTATGCTACCTCCTATTTTCTACATTTTCTGATGACTGTCAGCACTTGTCATATTCGTAAGGACAAACAGATGGAAGAGTAACCATTCCTACTTTTACAAACAAAAAAAAATTGTGTATACTGTATATTATATGGACCAACATAAGCAAAGCTATAACCTAATTTCATCTCATTACTCCCTTTCTTTATGAGTTGATTAGAAAACATGTTTCAGCTGCTTTTAAAATGTGATAGCATTTCTTTGTCAAAAAGCACCTTTTAGAAGTAGGCATTAAAAACATTGGTTTAAATTTTTCCTGCTGTTATTTCTATTGTATTATCTGATACAATTCTTATTAGGACAGGTGAATGCTTAGTACTTTGGTTTTGGCTTTACACTAGAGCCTGCTTTTCTGAGTAAAGCAGTTCACTCTCCTTCTGTTATGTTTTAACATCCTTGGGCTCTGTCAGGATATTAAAAAGTTTGACTAGAGGGAAATCACATTTATTTTAAAATCAAGAATTCTGTCTTGGCCTTTAAAGTACAGCCCTTTACTAGGAGTTGTGTCCCAGAGGAAGCTCAGGAGCCATAAAAGCCTTCTAATCAAAAAGCAAAATGGAAAACTCTTCCTAAGCCTGGGAAAAAGATGTCATTGCTATGTGTAGCAGCCCATGGCTGGGCAGAAGCAGGAACTGCTGACAAATGCACAAAGGTAGTCAAACTCCAAACATGCTGGATGCCCTTTATGGAAAGGATTATCAATTCCCACTGCAGGTCAGTGACAGTGCTGGAAATTCAAGGCACATATTTTGATTCTCATCCTTAGGAGTGACGCAACATTGACTTTCTTACCCTTCTTTGCCTGTTTTTTAGAAGGTGGTAGAATATGGACTGCATAGAGACAAAAAAAAAGCTCTGTTTCCCTCACATGTGTGCAGCAGAATGTGGCTTAGCCTTTGTTTTTCCACAAATTAACAACAGGAATCATGTAAGGACAAAGTTGATTTCAGATCTTGTTATCAGTTCAAATTCCAAAATCAAATTCTACATCTAAGGGTTTCACATCAAAATGTGAAAAAAAACTAGTTCAGATCTTCACCAAAAATTCAGAAAAAAATCAGAAAGAACTAACAAATTTTTGGGAATTATACTGAAGGTGAAGAGAAGGAAAACTAAAACCAGAACAAACAGGAGATGTTTCTCTTTCCCCCAGTCATAGAAAACAGCCTCTGACAGCCTCTCTGTAGCAGCTCTTCACAATTTTTTCTTTCTCCATCAGCTGCTAACTGACTGCACTGTACCATCTGAACACTGCACTGCTGATGGTCTCCACAGATGTAAAACTAAATGGAAACTTTCAGAAAAAAAAAAAATTGCTATGAAATATTTCACTTTATTAAAAGACAAAGATATTACATTTGAAATATCTCCAATTTAAATTGTGCCTGGGAGCATGGATATCAGTCGTTTCTGGGCAACCCTCCTACTGTGCTTCCTTTGGGTGGGGAGACTTTTCCTTTTATCTTAGAGCAACCACCATACAAACCCAAAGCCACCAGGCAAGGAGCACACAGTTACAGCAGTATTGTCTCTCAGCCTTGCCACAGGTTGGAAGCACCTACAGAGTCACAAGAACCAAAGATATCAGGGTGTTCAGGCTCTTTGTTACAGAAGCTGGGAGCTTGAGCCTCGAAAGCCTGTGTTAGGCTTAAGGTCTGGGAATCACTCTACATATCCTTCCAAACAGCATTTCCTAGGCAAGTTTTGGTAGCCTAATTAGCCATTCACCTCATATTAATTAAAAAAAAAAAAAAAAAAAAAACAAAAACAAAAACCCACCCCCTCAAAACCCAGTATATTTTTTTCTATAACCTGGAGGCAGAAATTTTATTGCTAATCTGTTTTCCAAAATTTCTGTTATCCAAGAATTTTTTGAAAGATTTTGTTTCAAGCAGATTAAATCATCACCACTATTTCCTGTGTACTGAAAAAGAAAAAAAAAATATAGTCATCTGAAAAGAAATGTTTCCTTCAATCTAACATGTTGCTTTATATACTAACAGGTACATACCCTTGGGATTTATACTGAACTGAGTAATGGAGAAGCAAAAAACACTTGCATATCTTTAAAATGATGGAGAAGATTTGTCTTGAAGACAAGAAAAAAGTCTCAATTATTCAGTGTAAAAAAAGGGAACAAAGAATCTGGAAAAAGTACATCATGGATAATGGAAAGAAGTTGTATATTGTTTTGTAAGACACTACTCTGCAGACAGACTGGGGAACTCAAAATTTCCTGGGCTAATGTTTCCTCAAGCAAGTCCACATAATGCTTTTTCAAGATCCATGTCTTGTCACACTAGATTTGATCTGCTTGGAAGGCTCACACATGAAAATGGTGTGGTCATTGCAAAATTTGTGTCATTTTATAGAGATTATTGCTATTTACTGTGAGCAGCTGTCTGGCACAAGGAGCCAGAGATCAAGCTAAAGAACAAGTGAACTGATCTTTAACTTCATTACCAAAACTAATGCCATGATTTTGATAACTTTCTTGATTGTGTACTCAGTTTCCGTATTTTCACTGGCTGGAATAACCATTCAAGTTATGTCAAATAAAAATATTTCACCAAATCCAGGTACAGGCAACCAAAGTATTTTGTACTTAGGCAAAGTTATAAGAAAAGAAAGGATCACTGCAGAACAAGAATAAGTGGTGAAAACTCAGACTTAGTGGAAAAACATAAATTTTTCTCTGCTCCATTCCTTTCAGTTGCAAACACAGCATCCCCCTCTAAGTCAACTCCCAAACTCCCTTAGAGATGTTAGTGACTTTTCGTGACAAGAACAAGTGAGAGAGCACCAGTGGTATTCTTTGCAAGATGTGTAATCTCTTTATTACAGGTACTTGGGGGAATTCATTATCAGCTTCATGCCTTTCCTCTAACAACAGTCTTCCTTCAGGGGACGGAATCTTCAATATATTGTTGAAATTGTGGTAGGTCCCTCAGTGACTGAGTGCCATACACTCTGAACCACTAATTGAAATATTATTTTAACCAATCCTACCAGAGGTGCTTTGGTTCTCAAGTTGATACCTCATAAAACTGGTTTCAGTATCTTATGTAAATAAACCCCTTTCTTAATACTTTTATGCATCTCAGTTCATTGTTTTTGTTTATCTTCTTCTTTCATCTCTATATTTATATGGTTTGCTTTGATATAGAATTAGCTGATACACGCAAAAGTGGAAAAGGTAATATATGAGAAGGTCAAGCATTATAGATTATACATAAATCCTGTTTCTTTATTGTATTAAAATGAGAGCAGAAAACAGTTTCTTTTAGAATCCCATTAAGCCTTAACATGCAAATCAAATCTCAAATGACCTGATCAAGACTGAAAAATTGATGTAGAATTCCTTTAATAGCTTGTCAAATAGGTGGCCAGTAAAATACCTACAGCCTTGACCAGAACCTACAAAAAGAGACTCCATGTGTCCAAACTGTGGGAGCTGGTGACTGTGTTCTGTTTCCAGTTTACCACCAGATAATCTCTAGTGTCTATGGCTTTTAATTACCCTTGGCCCTTACCTAGTCCTGGCCACTCGGTGGCCCTATGCTCCCAACCATGGAAGTCTAGAAAATAAGAAAGACCTACAAATATATAGTAGAGATTAAATAGTTGCTCACCATTATTTAGTAACTTTTGTGGGGAAGTGGGGACAAGGAGGGAGGAGAGGAATGGTGTAAAGGACATCTGTATGACAACACTTCAATAGATCTGATTATTAAATTTGTTTTTAATGTTTGTTTTTGTTTTGCTATGTTTTGTTGTGTTTTCTGAACTGCCTTTTTACAAGTAGAGTGTGCACATCAGAGTCTGGTGACATCAGGGCCTATGATAATCTTGCCCATCTAAATTGTGGGAAGAAATATGTAGAATAGTATCTTTTTGGTTAGAAAAAGTCCTTTACTTCCAGGTACTTCCCTTTCACATACACGGTTGCACTCCTTCCCTTTGCATGCCACCTAGTGCAGTGCTTAGAATTAATTATGTCTATACAAGGAATCATCCATTTTGATTGCAATGCTAAAAAGCATAAGTACAACAACCTTTAACCAGCTGTTTTCACAAAAGTAAATGACTGTTTATTATATTCTTTATAATTAATGAAGACCAAAGTACTTACTATGATGAATGCCAATAAATACCCTCTAATATGCAAAAAAAATTTCCCATTTACATTTTAATGAGATTTGAAATGTTAATGAAGGGAGTTTAGTAATTAACTTGGTGAGTGTCTCAAATAAAGGTGAACTTTGTTAGATGAATTAATATTAGTTCCTCATTAGGATGCTCTAATAGGTGAAAATAATTAATGTTTTAGCTAATATTCTGAAAATAAATAAGTATTTGTTCCCAGTTTGTCAAATATTTATTAATTATAAACAATGAGCTCATCAGTAACACGTGACCTTTCAAATGCATTCCACATGTAACACAAATAACAATATTCATAACACACCCATTTTTAGTATAGCAAAAAATTTTAAGTAATTTTTTTTAAAAAAACCAATGACACAAAAAATCTTTGTATTCATTTGCTTCCCATTTGGTTGCTTTACAGATGCTGAAATAAGGCTCAGTTGAAACTCTATTATTTTTATTAAGATGTCTAATGTAAGATCACTGAAGATAAATATGAGCCCAATTATCTTTCTGTGACAGATTTATGGTATGCAATAAGGAAATTAATTTCCAGCACAGTTACCTGTTTTCATCAGTAAATATTCTGTGAAAAGTGCACTTTCTGAGTGCTTTCATATGGGGACATGTGAAAGGCCCCAGATTTGCTCCATACACACCCACCAATGGAAGACAAACAAAAGAGGACTCAACCATTTGTACATCTGAACAGCTCACTGCCAAATTGACTTGGAATAGGAAAAAAGGGGGAAAATCAGTATTTTTGTTGGATTCACCTCTTACTCCCTGCCAAAGATATTTTTTTTATTTAAAGTTGAGCACTGACAGAAAATTTTGAAGGATTTCTAGGATTGCACAAACTACTGGATTAAATATTAGAGGATAGATGCCACAGACCTCACTTATTCACATCTCAGTAAGAACTTAGTGAAATGTAAACAGATTCCAGGAGGACTATTTCCTAAAGAAAGTTTAAAACATAAAGGTCACATTATGAATACATAAAAATGCTAATTCACACATACATTCAGGAAGGAATATACACAATTTACTGCAATGCCAAAATAAAATTTATAACCACTGTTTTAACCATTTATCTTGGCATAATGGTATATTTATAGCCAAGCTGTTTAAAATATAAATTGTTCTCACTTCTCCCCAAAATGAATAAATAAATTAAACATTCAACGTTATATTGCAACAATAGTTTGTTACAACACCCTGTATACATAGTTCCCAAAACTTCTTACTTAACAATGTTGCTGATCCTGAAAATACAGAAACACATGTAGCTCCAAGGAATACATTGATAGGCATATTTGTCATGTTCAGCCTCTGATCCACGGAGGTGAATCCAGTGGGCTGGCAAGGCTTAACACGCTCTGGAGCACTCAATCCCAGTGGCAGTTAACAAACAGTTCCTTGTGAAACAGTTGTATTGAAAGGTCACAGTATAGCTTTTGTGCTTGTTACGTTAACCTTATAACTTAGTTTGCTTCTGGGGAAAGGAACAAGGAATATATATCACTGTACCTGGCTATTTTTCTCAGGCCAGCATGATTAGATACCTGTGTATAACTGTACACATCCTGCACCCTGTTTGATTATCATATCTCTGAAGTCATATGGAGTCCTTTCAGATGCTGCCTCTATGCCCCCTAAAAAGGTACACAAATCACCAATCTGATATTAATAGGTGCTTTCTCTAATGGGTGTTGTCTCCAGCTGAGTTTACAGAATTAATCATACTGTGTTTACTGGATGCAAACTTCTGTTTAAATTTGCAAGAGTGCACTGAAATTCTAGCAACTGTTTCAGAAGGAGGAACAGAGACTGCTTCTACTGACAGGAAAAAAGTATTTGGAAGTCACTCTGTTTGTTTTAAATTTCTCATTTCTTTCTTCTATTCCTGCTCTATGGCTAAGATACTGCTTCTGAAACGCGGCATCTGCTCTCTTCTTTCCAAACAGCTGAACTACTCTGGACTAACTGCAATGTGCAATAAAAGCCTGTAGTATTCGTATTATCATCAAATTGCTCATGAAAGTGGGGCTTTTACCATCCTGAAGATACCAGGGAGTTGTGACATTGGACCAGCAGATGTGGTCATACATGGCTATCAGGATTCCTATGTTTTCACATGGCAGACATTTTCCCTTCCAGGTGCAGTGCTGTTTCTTGGACAACACAGCAAGTGTGGCAATGAGACCAGCACTGGGATTACTCACTATTCCTCACCGATGAGGGATGTCATGAGAAGCTCTGAGCAAATCAGCAAGTGCCTACTGCAATGGGAGAGCACTTCTTGTGCTGTTGAAATATCAGTAGGGAATACAGACTGGGCGCTGTAGGAGTGTTCTGAAAATATCAGTGACATTTGGCATTTTTAAATCTCATAAGTCTGCTGGGTAATTACATGGTGTTACTGTCTTGTAGTGCTAAACCTCTTGATTAAGTTCTATATGGGATGCTTTGGAATGCCAAAAGAATAATAAAAAATAAAAGGATGTTAATGCTAATTAACCCCTGTTACTACCAAAGCTATTTGGCCATGAAGGAAACTAGCCTTAAAGATAAAAGTGGCCTGAGGGAAATGACTTCCTATTCCAGCAACAAACCATAAGCACATATTCCATGGGCAACATATGCTGAAATCAGTTTAAAGTATTTAAATAGAATCAAACACAGATGTAAGTCAACATTCACTGTATTGTTGGAGTAAAAAACCCATGAAAGATGGTAAGAAATGGAGATACAGCAATTGTGACATAGTGACCAGATACATGAAAAATTACAGTTTTTATCAAAGAATAGCTCATGTTATATTGGGTGAAGATACTTTTCTTTCTTGCTTGACTTTTAGAGACATTAATGTGTTACTATTGATAAGGAGAGGTTACCTAATACTTTAATTAGAGATTTCCAACTTCTTTTTCTCTATACACATAAAAGTAAAAATGACTGGAAAACAATAAAAGTGACCTACACATTACAGGATTAGTCTTGACAAATCCCCATGCTTAGCAGGCCACTTTTGCTACAAATGCAAATAGCTAATACAAAGCATCTAAGGTTTGCTTACTGATCTGGCAACACAACAGTGATTTGGCTTTGAAAAAATCAATCCTATCAGCTGAAAGGAAGCAGGAATTAGCAGTCTTGAACAAACAGTCACTCCTGTAGTAATGTATATCACTTTCTGCATGACCAGAATATGACTCCCTTTATTTGTCTCCTCTGGGTTAACAGCAGATGCATCCTTCCTTTTTTCTTCCAGCTTCCCAACTCTCTGCTTTTCCACAGAGTGATGAAAAATGCAACTCAAGCAAGAAAAACAACAGCTGGAAAAGTGTGACTAGGAAATGTATAGTTCTCCAAATTTTTCTTCCCAGCCCTTGGGTTAACATTGTCCTCTGAGTAGAATGAAAAATGCCCAAAATATACTGCCACTATTTGGCTTTTTTTTTTTTTTTTTCTTCTCATCTGGAAGGGGACACAAAAAGACCAGGCAAGAAAAGAGATGAGACCCACCCTCTACTTTCTCAGAAGGGAAGAGAAACCATCAATGGGACTGGCTCTTCTTCAGGAAGGAGAGTTGCCTCCTCCTCCTTTTCCTAACCAGGAGGCAAAGGAGACCTCATTACCGGCTTCCATAGATTTTCCAGAGCACAGCAGAAAAAATGAGCTTAGCAATATTTTCTCCTATACAAATACTCAGGCACTTAGGTGTGGTAAGTCAGGTAGCAAAGTCCAGAAATTCAAGGCATATCTTGCTGTGTGATTTTGGATGTGACTCTTCCTAAAAGAATATTGTATTTTGGAAGGCACACATCATTCCTTTTTCTTCTCCAAGAGCAATCATGTCACATCTTCATAATTTGATATTGCAGTGACAACTGGCAAGGTCTCCATAAATCTTTTATCTTTATTAATATGGTAGAATAGTTAATACATCACCTCACCAAAACCGTGGTGTAAGAAAGTAAGGTACTACATGAAATATTGTTCATATGATTGATACTTTGCCTAGTAGTGATCTCTCTTTATGTATTAGTAAAAATATGGAGAAATCAAACTAAAGGAAATTAAATCAGTAGAGAGATAAAGTAAAATAAAAGGGATATGTAACAACTTTGCTGAGAAAAATATTCATTTTGAGGCTTGGAATTAATGCACCATGCATAAAGCCAACTTTTGTATCCCTAAATATAAAAACAGTCAAGTTCTAAGAATTTGCTTTGAAAATAAATTTTAATTTTCATTGTTTGAGCCATTTGAAATGTCTCTTTTTTTTCCATTTTATTCTTAATATTTCTCTTTAAATTTCATGTTTTATCATACAGATCACATTGCATAGTAATAATTTAGAGTATTCTGCTCCAGAAAGACCTGTGAAGCACATGAAAAAGTCTTCAGAAAAACTAGCCCCAAGTGATTTTGGCTTCTGTTGGCCATTCACCATTCTTGCTTACAGAAATCACTCAAACTCTGATTCACTGGACATTTTTTGCATTCTCCACTTCTAATAAAGCAAAAGAAGAGTGGAAATGGAGGACAACATGTTGAGATTTACTGTGTTTACACAAAGCATTTTTCCTCGTTGATTTGCAGTGACTGGTACAACTGTGAATGTAATTCCATTCCCAGTATTTATGTGGTTAGCATAGAAGTTCCTCTGTCAAATAGACTTTGCCAGAGTGAGTAGGAAGATTGGAAGAGACAATAAATTGTCTTGATCACTTTGGCTTTTGAGTTGTTTTCAAAGCTAAAGCAGTTGTTTCCTTTCAACAATAATTGCTACTTTAGGAACTAGGAAATCTAGTATTTCTCATCTTGCCCATTTGTAGGAAAACATGGCATGTCTTCTAATTGCTAATATAATTGAGCACTTCTTAAAGATAAAAGGGTCATACACATGTATGTAACTGTGTGTAATACACACAGACATAAACCCCTGACCATGAGAATGTGGTGATGATAAAGTAGCATTAACTGTTCTCACTTATGTTGCCCTTTTCGTCTTTAAGGCTTGCCAAATCTAAGATTTTATGGTTCATCATGAGACCAGCCCAGGAAATGCTACTTTTATCTGTATGAATAGTTTCATTGAAGATGATGGGATTACCCACAGTAGTAAGCAATGGCCTAATTTGTGTTTCTGTGGTTTATTTCAGTCAAGTTTACGGGAAGTTTTAAAAGTGGGATGTGAATTACTAAGCTGAGTACTGAGCTGTGCTGTACAGAGCTATGAGGTACTGCATCATCCATATGCTAGAATAGAGAGAAGCTTAAAGTTATACATGTAAACAGTTCAGGATTAAATCCTAAATAAACATGACAAATATAAGGAATTTCAAGCACAGTATTCTTTTGTGTAGATGAAGAGCACTGCAGAATATACAGCAAACCCTAAATTAACTGTGGCTGTGCCCTCCAAAATGCTTCCTCTAGTACTCTAAATGTTAATATATTATCATCTAGATACTGGTCTCCAGTACATATATAGTGATTCTTTTAATCTTTGCTGTGCCTAAACTAAGGCAGGAATGTGTTCACTTCTATGAGTGTTTTTAGGAAAACTTGCCTGTCCGACCATCCAGGAGACAATCTGATGGTCACACCTTCACTGCCTGGGCTGGGACTGCAGCTCTTTCAGAGTGGGTGGCTTCAGTGAGCTGACAGGTGCCCTGCTTTGCTCCCTACACATCCCCCACGCACAGGCAGATCAGATTTCCTTAGACCCTAGATTTCCCATAGCAGAGTCTCAAATGTCTCGATCCTTAAAATAATTTAATCTTGGTGCAATTACAGCAAGAAAATACCAGCTCAAGCTGGTGTCTCTGAGGAGGACCCCAAGCAATGGAAACCCTCGGCTTTTATACCCTCCCAGTCTAAGTACAGGAAGGTCTGGAGCCCTCAGCTCCTGCTGTGTTTCCGAGTGTCCAATCCCCTGTCTGGGCCTCAGGTCCCGGGCCCTTTGTTCTGCAGAGGGTGGGCACTTCATGGCCCCTTGCCTGGGGCTCCCACCCAGAGCTCAGCCTGCAGCTGCACCCCGAGCTACCGGAACTGAATGTATTCCTCAACAGCAGTGAACCTTGTTATATTTCATTTCACAACAAAAGTCTAAAGAGTCACTTGTGAAAAAACAAAAAATCTTCAGGACACCGTTGATAGCCAACAGAGTAGGAGAAGAATTGGCAAAACTAAGAGTTAATTCCTGTCATAAATATGGCGAATCTACCAGTGCTTTTTCTGGTACTATGATTTCACCTGTATCTGAATTTTTAGTGATGTAAATTCTCTACAAAGAGGAACTGCATGTTAGAAGAATTGCTTCTCCAAGGGTTTTCCATTGGTTTACATTCAAGTAGAGGTATGAGCTATTTAACAGAAAATAAATATCAAGAATCATGTCATTTTATTTATTTTGCAAAGTGGGGGACTTATTCTACATACCCACTCTTGCTGTTCTTCAAATGACTAAGACTCCTTGCTGTCAGAAAGACACTACCCTGGATACTGCAATATATCAGGACACAGTCTTGTTTATTGGTCTTTCGGATACTACTTCAGACAGTTATATTAATGACAAGAATTTTTTTTAGCTGGTAGCTATGCAATCTGAATGTATGTCATGTCTGTGATGTCTTCTCCATATGCAACTGGTGATTGATTCGCTTTGTCATTTTTCTCCTGCGCAGTATGGGGGCCTATCTTGGCTCTTCATGTGATGCCAGACAGACTATAATTATTTTAAGACTTGACTTGAAAATTCTATGCTTTCAAAATTGTTGCAAATCAACCCTATTTTTATTTGGAATATAGTAATAATAAAAAATCCTATCTTATTTTACCCTTCATTTGCACAGAGTATTTTTTGGTAACATATTTACATGATATGGCCTTCTTCAAATACTGCAATAGAAAATATCACAACAATAACAATAAATTTAAATGAATGTTCAAGTATAAAGGTGGTCTATATAATTATTTTCTACATCCACCTGGAATCACAGTCAGCTTCTGGTACTTGAAAAAATCAGGAATGCCATAACTGAGAACTTAATTCCAGGCAATGTAGATGCTCACAAACAGTGGCATTTGTTTATACTTCTCACAATATATGAATGAAATTCTTAATGATGCATTTTGTTGAAAATCAGTGATACTGTTAACACATCAGCCATGGTAATGTATATGCAGATAAGTGCCCACGTTCTACCCTTTATGAATCTTTGTGGATTCCTATGATTATCTTTACAACAAGCTTCACTGCTTCGTGCTACTCTTGCTGGTACATATTATAAAATCACACCTATACATTTTTATAGGTGGAATTGATGTCTCAAACTACAGTCAAAAGATGTGCACGCTGTTACAACACCATGCTGCATTGTAAATTATAAATATTAGTGAAGAAATAATGTTGACTTGTCATAGGACTTCCCTTTAAGAGAAACCTTCCAGACACTGCAATTTGTTCATATGAAGGACTTCTACTTCTTCCACTGCAGAGAGTATGAGATATGATATGAGATATTTTGTGATTACATAATATATATCCTAGGTTTGGTTTGACTTTGTTAGTCTTAGTTATAATCCAGCTGGGGCCAATTTAAATAAACTCACTTTATCTGTGATAATAATTTTAATATGTAAATACAGGCAGAAAAAAATGCACTGAAAAGAATTGTACACAGTTGTGTATCTGTAATCAGAAAACCTACACACCTTAAGACTTCTTAGACAATCCATACTTCCAGACAATAAGCACAAATGTCAACAGGATAATGAAATCAGTGATAGAGAGCTTTTGGATGTAGAACAATGAGGCTATGAAGGATTTATACCTCATCACTACTGAGGAGAAAGGAGTACTGAAATGAATGCCTGTCTATTATTTGAAAATATTTATAGCTTTCAAAGCTTATGAATTTCAAAAGCGTTGTTCAATTTTTGAAACAGTCAGCTTTAGGGCTCACAGGTGAAAAATTGTATTGCACTGTATTTTGGCACAGAATCTAAAAAAAACCAAAATAGCCAAACATTTTCAGGACAGTGTTGACTATTTTGTTCTGTTTTATAATGTTTCTTAAATGGAATGATATTTTGAGTTCCATCCCTCCTATTTGGTCTGCAGATTTAAAAAAAAAAATAATTTAATAAAGAAATGATTCCCAAATAATTTGATATCATTAAATTGCTAAAACTATAAAATCATAATAAAAATGAGCAACAGTGCCACTTAATAAAGTTCACAATTCCAGATTTAGTGTTGGGACGACCTCCTTAAACAAAGAAACCTGGTTTGTACTTTTACAGGCAGCAATTCTGGAAGTTTCCCTTTCTCTTCTCTTTCTTTCTTTTTTTTTCTTTTTTTTAACTGGAGAAATCTTAATACTTGACATTATTTTCTGTACACCATCAAAATGTGCAGACAAAATTCCCCCTAGCCAGCAGTATGAATCTCTCAAACACTGACAACTTGGAGACACCAAAATTATTCTATTAAATTATTAATAATCCTGATATTTATCTCCTCTAAATGTCACTGTGTGTCAAATAAAGTAGAAAAATTATATCCAGTGATAAGAGTCTCAGTCAAGTAGAAAGATTCATATTTTAAAAGAAAAGCCAGACAACATTTAGAAATAATCCAAGAAATAAAATAACTGTTTTCAATTTATAAGGTATATAAATGGGATATGATGTCAATTTATAAAGTTCAGTCTGTAGTCAGAACTCCATTTCATTCTCTGGTTTTGAAATAAATCACTTTAAAATAGCCCCAACATTTAAAGTTTCATCAGACCTTTACTGAAAGATCAGCCCAACTAAACAACCAATATTTGCTGTTGTTATCAAAATGTTGTGAGCAACATTTTGCAAGTTTGCATAATCAATACCTCTCCTCTGACCAGAAAGAGTTATAAAAGCTTTACCCTGTACAAAAAGGCCTGAAACAGTACGATAAATCCCTATGAGGGCAGAAGCACAAGTGAAAATATTTACCAGTCGATAAAATGGATCCCATTGCCTTCTGTTGACAAAGCAGGTTACAGACACCATGTAGCCTAAGTTAAATTGTTCTCAAGTTTAAAATGTTTTTTGCTAATGTCAAATGAAAAATCTATTCTGCACCTCTGACAATATTAACAATATTGCAAATTTCATGTTAAGTAATATCTTTTCCATTTCTCTTTCTCATCATCTGTTCCTAAGTACTATTCCAAAGGCATTAATTCACAGTTCTATAAAACAAAATGTTGCATAGTTTTTGAACTTTAAGATCTAGCTCTCTTAGTTCATATTGGCAGTCACCTTTTAAATATTTAATTATTATCACTTTATGAGATGAGGTTTTTTTTCAGTTTTCTCAACACTGAAATGATCTCTTTCTACCTGATGTGATTAGTGTGAAACAGGCAGTATGATTCAGAGATTTAATAAGCAGATTTAAGTTTTTCAAACTTTTATGAAACAGTTGCAGGGGTTTGATTTATTTACACTGCCATAAGTATAAGTAACATTCTCTTTAATGCAGAATGGCGCAGAAGCCTGATAATCTGGTTTAGGGTGCCAGGCATGTCCAAGGGGAGCTTTCACATCCCTGGAAACTATGGAGTTTTCTCTGTCATGTAAGAATGCCTGTTATTGTTAAAGGCGCATGAAGACTGTCTGACCAGGAAAGGGGAGTTAAAGTTTTAAAAAATGTACCTCTTCCAGAACCTGTTTGTTTGTCGACATTTCCAGGTGTATGCACTAAGTTTGAGCAAGGATTTTATTTCATAGAATCATAGAATGGCTTGGGCTGGAAGGGACCTTAAGTATCATCTAGTTTCAACTCCTTGCTGTGGACAGGTACACCTTCCTCTATACAAGGTTGCTCAGGCCTCCATCCAACCTGGCCTAAAATTTGTCAGATTGTTTTTTTGTGGTATTTTTGTACCTGAAAAAGGAACTACTGTGCAAGTACTTATTTTTCTTCCATTAAATTCTATTCTGAAAGTTTTCTCAAAGCCAAAATAAAATTTCAGGAGAAAAGCACAGAACAAATGCCTATAAAAACCAATAGCATAGCAGTTATCTGCAGTATGAGTGATACAGATTGAAATTCATTGAAAGGTACAGTACTGACAGTTATCCACAACCATGACTAACTATAATATATGTAGCCCTTTAGAAGTCTTATTCGAAAATATAGCATGCTTCAAAATGTTTTGATACAAACTCCTTGCTCTTAGAGAGTTAACAGTTTGAATAAATCAATAACAAATCCTTTTCAAAGCAGCTGTTTTCTCCAGTATTTTATTGCAATTCTTTTATATTGAAGACATTATAGCTAAAAGCTCAGCCTCCTCATTAAAAATGAAACTATGATATAAATCTTTAGCTTATAAAGTCTATTTATTTATATGACTTAATTACGAAAATACTTTCTTCAGTGAGACAAAAGAATATTTTATGTTCTGCGAGTTGTGATGCAAACACAGTTCTTTCTTTTTCAAGAACTAGCCAGTGCTGTTTAATGCATGATTTCTCTCAGGAAAAGATGTAAGGGGAAAAAAAACAGAACAGAGGAAAAAGGAAAACTTCCTATGAAGTTTTACTTCATAGTGGAAGAGTTCATAAAATTCATATTTTATCTTTCCTAGACAAGAACTCAAGAAATGCATAAGGCAACTGTCTTTCCAAATCAGTCACACATTGGTCCTTCTACCCCTCTCTCATCCTCCATCATATCGTGTTTATTTCTGATTTCCATTTTACAGATGAAGAAGAGAGGCACCAGCCAAAGTAAGATTCACATGAAGAAAGGGCAAATGAGCCTCAGCAGGCAGGCTTTTAGCTCCTGCAACTTTACACACTTGCCTGCCATATTCATGATCCATAAACCTAAATTTTTCTTCCATTCACAATATGTAATGACTACTTCAGATTACAGTTCACAGAGACAGTATTTTTCAGTAAGGTCCCACGTAAATGACACAGTAGTAAAATTAGGACGCAAGACTATTATTTCACATACTACTGCTCTGCTGTTTAAATACTTTACTCTCTGAAACCACACAGGATTTTGTGCCATGATCTTTTCTGTAAGGGGTTCATCTGACTGTGTTTTAAAGAAAATGGCAGGAGGGCATGCTTTCATCTCAAGATCCAAATAGAATAAAGTAGAATAGAATAGAATAGAATAGAATAGAATAGAAGAATAGAATATCTCAGTTGGAAGAAACATACAACAATCATCTAGTCCAACTGCCTGACCACTTCAGGCCATGTTGTTAGGGTATTGTCCAAATGCATTTTAAAGAGGTTTGGGGCATTGACCATCTTGCTAGGAAGCCTGTTTTTGAACATCCTCTTGATTAATAAATGCTTCCTGATGTCCAGACTAAGCTTCCTCTTGCCATTAATAATAATTTGAACCATTCCCACTGGCCCTATCTCTAGATACCAGGGAGAATGGCTCAGTACCTTCCTTTCCTTTTCGCATCTTCAGGAAGCTGCAGAGAGCAATGAGATCACCTCCCAGCCTCCTCTGGTCCAAAATAGAAGAGCTTAAAGTCCTCAGCAACTCCTCATAAGACATTCATTCCAGGCCTTTCACCAGAAATTTTACCCTCCTCTGGAAGTATTCAAGGACCTACACACCCTTTTTAAACTGGGGGGCGCAGAACGGCACACAGTACTCAGGGTGGGGCCACACCAACTCTGAATACAGAAGGATAATCACGTCTTTTGCCTGGCTGGTTGTGCTGTGTTCAATGGACTGACACTCCAGGACTGACAGGGCACATGCTGTTTGCCCTCTGGACCAGCAGGGCACACACTGCTGACTCAAACTGAGCTTCTGCTGACCAGCACCCCCAGGTCCCTTTCTACAGGCTGCTCTCCAGCCACAGTTCTCCTCATTTATACTTGTCCCCAGCCTTACTTCATCCTAGGTGAAGAATCCAGCATTTGGACTCTGCAAGCCTCCTGTCCATCAAGAAAGTCAAAAGAACCTTCCAGTTGGGCATCATCATACAACTCATTAACGGTGCATTCAACTCCTGCATCCAGATGATTGTTAAACAGATGTAACAGGACTGGCCCTGGAACTGCACCCTGAGAAACATCTCTGGTGACTGGTCATCAGACAGATGGAGCTTCATTCATCACAGCCCTCTGAGCTCTGCACTTCATCCAGTTCTTCCCCCAGAGCATCATGAATCCTCAGCAGGATGCTGTGAGGGACAGTATCAAACACCTTCCTAGCATGCAAAAAACCTGCAAACATTGCCTTTCCTTCATGCATGAAGTGGGTGACCCTATAATAGACGTATGTCAAATTATTTAAACAGGACTTTCCCTTTATGAACTCATATCCTTCTCCGTAATTTTTCCAGGAGGTGAGGTTAGACTGTAGTTCTCTGGCTCTTCCCTCATACTCCTTTTGTAGATCGTAATAACATTTGCCAGTCTCCAGTCAGCAGGGATCTCCCCAGACTCCCAAGACTTTCATAGGCGATTGAGAGCAGTCCTGCCAGGGTATTTACTAGCTGCTTCAGAACTCTGGGATGAATCACATCCAGCCTCAAAGACTTGCAAACCTTCAGCTGGTACTGCTGGTCCATTACATATTCAGTGTCCACAAATGGAGAATCACTGTTCCCACAGTCCTGGTCCTCTGACTCTGGGGTCCAGGAAGCCCAAGGTCTATCTACATTAGTAAAGATGCAGGTAAAAAAATGCATTGAATGCCTCTGCTTTTCATTCATCCGTATTAGTCAGATGACCATCTTCAACCACTGTCGATTCAATAGGGATTTTTTAGACCTCTTCTTGCTATTAACATAATTAAAAAGCTCTTCTTGTTACTTGAAACAAGACTGAACAGCTTTGACTTCAACTGAGCTTCAGCCTTTCAAGTCTTCTCCCTGCATATACAAGCCACACCTACAAACCCCTCCTTTTGCATAACTGATTGAAGGATAAAAAAATCTCTGAGCACAAATTAAGGAAAATCAGGACAGACATGGAGTTATCTGAGAGAGAACTTAAACCCATGTCACTTATCTCAGGGAAGTATGCCTGATACTAGCCATAGCTATTCTTACCTGGGGGAATGAAGGGCTTGTCCTTTCTAGATGATATTTGCTTAATTTGTTAGTTCTAAACAACAGGCCTCTCAAATGACATGGGGAAGCCCTGAGTTTCTCTCCAATATATTGCAGTCACTGTTCCAGTGTTCTCGTTGGCATGGTGCATCTTGCAGTACAGTGTGACGCAATGCGCGAGCGGGGGGGTGGAAAGAGCGTCGCGTCCATCCCGATCGCGTCCCACCGGATCCGCTCCCGGGGCGTGCCGCACGAACGCGCTCGGACACACTCTGACACACCGGAGTAGGTGGATACTCACAGCCACTCACACAGACAGAGGTGGACAGCTCCTGCAGCACCGCCAGGGACAAAGAGGCGGGAGGGGTCCTTTGTATGGAGTTCCGAGGGGTTTATTGGGGTCCCCGTTCAAAGGAACCCAGGAACAAAGAACCCAGAACACTGTGGGGTCCGGGATTTTATCCAGATCGGCACCAGGGGAGGGCAGACCATCGGAACCTATCATTTGGGGGCCAGGGGGTGGAGAGGACATGGGGTGACAGGGCAGTGACCAGTGGGGAAGGCGAGGGATGGAACAAGGGACCTGGGAACCAGTAGGGTATCAAGGAAAGGAGAACTATCTAGAACAGGGACTTAAAAAGGGTAAAAGGGGGTGGTCTTATCCTCTGAGACTGCCCACCAGCGGACCTCCACTGTTTTGGGGCTCTGTGGCTCCTTGATCATCCCTGCAGTGGACTCAACCACTACAACATCAGTGTTCTTTATAGTTTGTAAGTAAACAGTTCTTCAGTATCTTTCCTCCCAAACGGCCTGCTTGCTCAATCTTTTGTACATAATGTTTTATTTGCATTGCAATAAAAAATACTATGTTTTCATTTAAAAAAAAAATTCAAAAACTAAATGCTTTTATTATTTGTTTTGATATTCATCAGCCCCTCAAATAGACTAGCATTTTGTGTCAATAGATTAATATCAGTATAATGACAAATCTATATCTTGAACTGTTTGGAGAACAGGCAAAAGCAAGATATAGGAAAAAATCTAATATTGAAAATTACTACTAGATAGGACTCATTGAGGATCAAGCAGATTCCATAAAATGCATTTTAAAAAGATTTGGTTTATATGCAGCTATTTTCTTTTTCTTTAATGTCTTATAAAAAGGGAAGTACATCATGCCAACAACAGGCCACTTGCTCAAATTCCAAAGAAAAAAAGAATGCAAATAGGTTCTATTTATTCTTGAATACATAGTAGGCAGTGCAAGAGTAAGAGGAAAGTGAGTTAGCAGAGGAAGAAAGATTAGGCAGGGTTTGTTTTTTTCCTCAAATCAATACCTTATAATCTCTTCATTACCACACAGAAATATGATCCCTTTCCCATGACATAAAAGATGCACAAACAGATTTTTTTACATGATGTAATGAATCCCTTGTTGATTTAAAATGATCAAAGGACTAAGATGAAAGCTTTAAGCTCTATGATCAAACATGGACAATTGTGCTGTAATATTCAATATTGCGACCCAAATAAAGTAGTTTTCAAAAGTCAAAGCTTTATTAAAGCTGTATATAATATTTTTAAAGTTTTATTGTATCAACAGTTCTATAACTATCAATTATCTACATAACATTTGTATTAAAACTGCCAATAAAACCTGCAATTCAGGCTGCAATGAAGTATTCCCTTTAGATTAAGTAACAGGTATAACCCGGTAAATCCATAAGAATTATTTTAAGCTGTTCATAAATGCTTAAGAAGCTTGTATTAGTGTTGTCCAGTGCTTTTTCCATATTTTCAGTTTGATTCTAATTTATGCAATGTCTCAGTACATTTAGGAAATTCATTAAAATGCCTATAATGTGAACTTACGGACAAACTTCAATAAATGTCTACTATACAATTACTTGTTAATATTGCAAGATTTTAATTGCTTGCTTAATTTGCTTAATTAGCTGATTTAATTACTGTAAATACCACACTGCTTAAACACTTAAGATTAATTTCTATGGCTTCATGCCATTCAACAGTATATGTTGGATCAGTTCAATCAGAGAACCATGATACTACAAGAGTAGTGACATTTTTTGATATTTCAATTTTTTCTACAGTACTGAAATTTATTTTATGCTAAACAGAGCTAATCAATCATTTTAATTAACAACCGGAGGTGGGCTAGGTCTCCCACTGAATTGAAGAGTGACTGCTAAGTTTTGTGTCATATGCTTCAGGGCAGATTCAGCTTATTGAGTTTGTCTGGTTGTTGAGAAAGAGTCACAGACATGAAAGTTGCCCCCCTTTTTTCTACATCTAAAGCAGGTCTTTATGAAAAGTGGCATTTTGTTTTGTGAACAGATATAAAACTGTTTAATGTTTGTTTTTAAACTCTGCTTTTGTCACTGTGGGTACCTTTTTGTTTAGACTTCAGGGTATTTTCAAAGCTGTGTGTAGGAGTTGAGAAATTATACATCTGAATCCCATTATTTTCTAACAGGATTTGAATGCAATATTTGCCCTAAGATTTAATTATACGTCTTTGCAAACCTAGATCAATTAGGCAACTTAAAAACCTGCTCTTTGGGGAAATAACTGTCAGTTTCTCTTTTTCTTTGAGTGTCATAATTACACCAGAAATTTGCTCTAACATTTCTTTCCTTATGGTAATTTGCATAATATAAAATATATAAAAAATATTATAAACTCTCAGTTTTTAAATTAGTCAGTACAGAATTATAGAACTGAGCTGGAAGGGATCTCAGAAGTCCTTGGTCCACCTCTTTGCTTCAACATACAAAGTATAGTTATGTGCAAGATGTTTTCCAGTTCTGAAAGATTTTCTAAAGTGGAGACTTCACAGACTCTGAAACTGGCCCATTTTAATATATTGTATTTATTGTATTTATTTCTTCAGTGTGCAAATTAAATTTGTTATTTAAACCTATTAATTACCTGTTGTCCTATTATTGCTAACACAGAGTTAGCAACTACTTTTCGCTTTCAATCAGTATTTTACACATTTATTTATTCTTAAATCTTTAGTATGCTTTCAGACAACCAATCCCAAATTGTAGCATTTGCCCTCTCTATAAAAACTGTTCATATCTCTGATTATACTCACTTTTCTCCTCTGAACTATTTGCAATGCTGGTGTGTAGCTTCCTTGATGACTCTAAAGGCTCCTCAGAACTATACTCCAGCCGAGGTTTCATGTATGAGGGACAAAGCAGAAGAATTACCTAGCATCTCTTGTGAGCTGTACTTCATTTACATATCCCAGCATGATGTGCAATGTTCTCCTTTACAGCAGCATGACACCACTGATTGATGTGTGGCTTATGAGCTGCTGAGGATTATCCTCAGATCCTTTGATATAGAGTTGCTATTTAATCAACACATGTAGAACTTCATTCTCTGTATTCATGTACCTGAAATTACAGTCTAGAAGTAGAAGACTGCAATTGCCTTTATTGAATTGAATCATTCATTTAAAAATAATTTTTTTCCCTGCTGTTAAAATTACTTTGAAGCTCCCAGTATTCTTGCACTTTATACCAGGACAACGCAATAAGCATACTTGCTCTTCCATCACCCAGGATATTAATGAAGAGTAAACTAGAATTAGAGTAGGATCCACTGAAAAGCTTTAAGTAAATCTCATTCCATTTGACAGTTTCTCTAACAATGCCATCCTGTGACCAGTTTCACTGTAACACTGGTAGTCTCATCTATACCACACCTGTGAAGCTTAATTACAAAAATATGTGACACTGTGTCAGGAGTCTTACTAAGGCCACATTATAGTACATTTTGATTCTCTACTACACATAAAACACTAAATCCAAATTAGCTGTTACTTCATTATCTTTTAAAATCTTACGAATAATTTGATCATCAGTCAGCGAGTGGTGAACAGTTAGATTGTACAACACATTTTGTATATTCTAATTGCTGTTATTATTATCCTCCTTTTCTGTCCCATGAAACTGTCTTTATCTCAACTCACAAGTTTGCTCACTTCTACTCTTCCAATTCTTTCTCCCAACTTCTCTGAAGGTGGGGAGTGAGCAAGAAGCTCTGTGGTGCTTTGTTGTCAGCTGGAGTTAAACCATGACAATCCTTTTTGTTGCCTTGTGTGGGGTATGATGGGTTGATAATAAGGTAATAAGAAATCTGACTAGGAGGCATTAGAATAAATTTGTTTTAAGCACTCATTGCAATAGTTTAAAAATTGCTGCTCACAATGTAAATGTATTTGCTTTTAAATTTGGTGTGCTTGTACTTTCACTTGCCTTATGTGTAACACCTTCCTTGCAGTATATGTTCCCCATTGTGCTGTTTATCATCCATGAGAGCTGGGCTAAGGTTATCATGTTGTTCTACTTTGTAGCACTGGCTTATGATATGATAGAATTGCTGGTCATGAAACTGATGTGGTAGTTGTACTCAGCATAGCCATCATCTCCATAATTTGGGAGCCATCTATTGGAAATTATTTATAGTTATATCTTTTAGCTTTTCCTTTTCTCCTTGGAGATGCAATACATGCAGGAGACACTTCCATCTTCTCCTCCTTCTCCTCCTTCTCCTCCAGGCTAATTACAACAGCTCTTGAGAATTTTGATTCTCCTTGGGATGTTCAAACCAGAATGTTCCTATTGCTACCTGTTCTGAATGTGTTCCAGATCTTGTTTAACATTAAACAACTATTTAAGAATACACCCAGTCATCTGCCCTGAGGCTGGATAATTATGAGCAGCAGGGTATGAGGGATACTATAGGCAAGTACCTAGAAGAGTGGGCACTTCCAATGTTTTGGAACCTCATCCCTGAAAAAGCGCAGAATCTGGAAAAACCAGTAAAATATTTGGAAAAAGTATGTTATCACCCTGGCAATTCCAGAGAAACACAAATAACTGCAAGATGTTGGGGCCTGACCCAGGCCTTCCAAGCCATTTTTAACACTTCTCAGAACCTTCAAGGGGAAGAAATGATCTCTGGATGGACAGCAAAACGACAAATGCTGCAGATACTTCAACTGAGATGATAGGTACTGCAGCTCGTTTAGTAAGGGGTGAAGAAGCAGAGCCATCACGAGAAGAGGAGCAGAAAGAGGCAGAACCCAAAAATGAGACAAAACTACCTAATCCTTATTCCTGAGTGACCTGCATTAAGGAAGATGTTGTAACTTACTCAGACAAGTGGACCATCACGGAGAGAGAAACTATCCAACTAATACAATGAGTACTTACAGCAAATTTCTTGTGTTTCAGCTTTAATAGAAGAATACTGCTGGTAACACAGTGATGTTTTTGTTGTTGCTAAGTAGCATTTGTACTAAGTTAAGGACTTTTCATCTTCTTATGGCCTGCTAGCTAGAAGGTAGGAGGGCCACAAGAATTTGGGAGAGGACACAGCCAGGACAGATGACCCAAACTGGCCAAAGGGATATTCCATACTGTATGGTGTCATGCTCAGTATACAAACTCAGGGGAAAGCTGGCTGGAGGCCACTGTTTGGGAACTGGCTGGCATTGCCTGGGCAGTGGTGTGAAATTGCATTGTGCATCACTTGTTTTGTATATTCCAGTTATTTTATCATCATTATTATAATCATTATATTCCTTCTCTTCTGTCCTATTAAGCTGCCTTTAACTCAACCTACAAGTTTTCTCACTTTTGCTTTTTGGATTGTCTCCCCCATCACACTGTAGGGAAGGAGGTGGGAGTGAGTGAGCAGCTGTGTGGTGCTTATTCGCCATTGGGGGTTAAACCACAGAACTCTTAAAAACATTGTTATATTTTTCATTTTCCAGTCTTCTGAAACCTCCTTAATTTTTCATGCATTCTCAAAAATAAGGACAAAAAATTCTGACATTACTTTTATTGGTTCTTAAAGCCATTTTAAGTACATATCATCAGGGCCAAAATATTTTAGCCGATTCATATTTTTCAAGTATGCTCCAGCTTAGTATTTTCCTGTTTGGCAGTAAGAACTTGTCGGTGACATCAGCTATGCTTGTAGTTGAGTATTTCAGGAAATGTTGATGGAAAGACAAGGTAATTTTCCCCTGTTGATAGACCATTTCCATCCCTGGCTTTCTTTTTCCTTAAATATACTTGCAGAATTACTTCTCAACACTCTTGCATGGTACTTACGGGCTGTATTTTAAGCTATATATGTCCTGGTGTTGTTCCTATCTATATGAGCTACTTGTCTTATCTTTCCAAGGTTCTATCTGACCTAATTTCCATAGTCTGCATGATCTCTCTCATGGTTTATGTCATCTGATCTCACGATAGATCTTCCTCTGTAATTGGATAAGCTGCACTTCTGCCCTTAATATTATCTCTTTAGGAATCAACTGTCTCTCCTTAACTAATTTTTCACTAAATTTATTTCTAAGTGTTGAGTTTATTAAAGTCCACCCTTTTGAAGCCTATTACTTTTATTCTGATTTTTTTTCTTGCTAAGGACTGTGAATTCTATCACTTCCTTCCTGGTAGTTAACATCAAATCTAAAATAGCTTCACCTTTCATTCTTTTATTTTTCCATTTCTTGTGTAAAAATATTGCCATTCAAGCATTCCAGGAACTAATGATTGAACAAATTGATTATTCAGAAAAAAAATACAGGTTTTGTTAGAAAATTATAGGCTAAGCACAGTAATTTCTCTGGCTATTGCACATTTTCATATCAGTGATTTAAAAAGTTACAGCTTGAAAAATAATTCCTACTTCATAATTTTTTCTAGAAATATGTCCATTTTTTTATTATTTTAAACTATCCATGGCAATTGAATATGAAATTTCTAAGCCCTAAGTAATTCAGTATTCTTGAGAAAATATCAAGAACTTCTTAGTCTGTGTGTGGTCTGCAAGAAACACTTTGCAAAGACTATGTAAGCCCACAAACTTGGATGCCTGAAAATATAAGTAAAGCCTTTTTTAATCTTGACTGTTATGGACATTGTGTCTGCAATGTTTTACACACATGTAAGGTAACCATGTAATGCTCTCAGATCAGAATGGTCACCAATTATTAACATAATATTGCTTCACATTTCAAAAAACTGGTGATTTAAGGCTCAAGTTCCAATACTACAGGAATCTCCTGAAATAACTTAGTCATAAGCATACTGCCTATATAAAATTGTAAATTTCATGAACTTGCTACATGAACATTCCTGAGATAGCATTATATGTCATTGGTAGCATGTCTAGCCATGATGGCAGTGTTGCTTTCCGTAATTGGACTTTTAAACATAAAGAAAAGGTTCCTGACTCCACTCCTCTGAAATCTCAAAAGGCTTTGGTTATTATGTCATTCCATTTAATGAAGTTCCACTAAGTCAGAAAGTAAAGAACAGCACACTTGTAAAAATTTGTCCAGCTGATAATGAAAAAGAAAAACAACCAAAAAACCTCACAATAAGTGCATTGTCTGTAATCAAATCCAAGTTTGATTTGAGTGATAAGCACATGAAAAATAATAATAACCCACTTGAAAAATTTTATTTTGGGGAGGGCTGGCAATTCAATGACTTTGAGATGCCTCTATCAACCTGAATTATATTATCATTGCTCTTGAAAAATAGACTGTGTGAAAGTAATTTCTTTTACATTCTCTGCATAAACATTCAAGTTCATAAAACTGAACTGAAATCATGCAGGTTTATGAACTACAAATAAAATACTTTATTTCTTATCAAGATTCCTCCCAAGTATTCTAAAATGGCTTTGTTTCCTTTTATCACTGCTGTTTGTTGTGTTTGCCAAGAACATGGGAAAATGCTTTTCATCTGAGGAAGTTTGAACACATACAAGATGTAGGGCATCTTCTCAACCACCGACCATGTTGTACTCTAATATAAGTGCTTGTGAAGACGGGGCAGATATCTTTTGGGTTTGCTTCGGTTTTGTTAATCTTCCACCAGACCCAGGCATTCCCACTCCATGTGAATGCCATATCCATCATCCTGGAGAGTTTTTGAATGTTTTATGCAGAAATATTTCTTGCCCCTCAGGGAAAGTTTAGAAGGACTCAATGACTCTTCAACACATATCGATCACGTGGCTCAATAGGAATGTATGATGCAATTATTCAGATACCTCTGGAAGAATGGAACCAGGATCTAACAACTCTGAGTTGTGGATGTTGAGCATGAAAGCACCAAGAACAAATTCTCAAATCCTGATAAGAAGTTTTGTCTGAATACATAAAGCACTGTACTCAGTTCTTCATCTCTGAATTCCATACACTTGGAGCCTGGATCTGTGCCAACACTGGTATAATCATTCAATTAGGTACACTCATTTGAATAAATATCCTAGATAGGCTTAGCATGTTCCATTTGGAATTAAGGCGTAGTTAATCTGTTAATTAATATTAATTATTGAAACAGACTTGAAGTTTAAAACTGCAGTCAGATTTATTTTAAATACTCCTTGGCTTTTAGCTGGAATGTGGTTTAGGTTTGTGTTCATTTATTGTCTGACTTAGTTTTAGTTCAATAAATTTGATTGGATGCAGCTTGAACCATATTGTGAGCTTGAAAATGCATCCTGTTCCTGGTGCTGCCATGGTCTTTATGTATAGCTTCTGACAATTCACTGAGCATCCACTTCTCTCTGAGCAAAATAGAAATAGAAATGAAACCTGTTATGAAGAGTTGTTGTACATTAGGTATCAGAGCCAAGAAATGTAAGTGTAATTATTATTGTTTCATTTTGAACACAGAAATATTGAATTATTCAGTGATGTTTTTACAAGTTAATGTACCATAATGTGATAAAGCAAATACACTTTTTGATTCCTTTGATTTTGTGGAATTCTAGTGCTTTATGTACAGCAGTCTTGCTTAATCAGTGACAGGTTGATACTGATTCAGTCTTAACACATATATTGTAATTAATGACTTCAGCCTTTTTTTTTGTGAAATGCATATATGAACAAACAATATAGCCACCACATTTTCTCATATTCTGCTGCATTTATAAAAAGTTTCTAAATTGTGTCCTCAGGTGAAATACTGGCAATTTTTTATTATTAATCCCTCCTATTTTGTCAGTAATTACAGAATCATTATTTTTAAAAGCCAAGATCTACTACTTTTAGCTATCTAGCAGAATCTAACAAAACACACTACTACCCCCTGTATTTTGAAAAGTGGAATAAAACTAGATATATTAATTATATAAGCTCCTGACCATCAGTATGATATCTTTGGGCAAATACTGTCAGCAATATCTAGGCTGTGAGTTAGCTAGAAAGAGGGCACAGCATATATTTGTCTATAATTTGACTGGAGGTTCGGTCATCTCCAAATCAGGCTTCAAGACAGGCTAGTACTGCTATTGGTCTTTAAACTCTACATACAAAAATCTCTGTTCTAAATAATGAATGAAAAATTTAAGAGATAAAAATACTGTCTTTAAAACATGCTAGTAAAGTAAAAACATCAAGAAAAGACCATGAAGTACTACCAACTAAAAGTATTAGGGAAGATATTTTTAAGTAAACTTGGTAAACAAGATTCTCATGTTTTATTATGTGTCAGTAGTAGCTAAGTATTTAAATAGTTCTGATTATTTAAAAATACCAGTAAAAGAAAAAATTACAAGGGCATACCTAAGTGGAATTTCATGGAATCATAGAATGGTTTGTGTTGGAAGAGAACTTAAAGATTGTATAATTAAACCTCCCTCCCATCCCTGCCCCTTCCACTAGTTCAGGTTGCTCAAAGCCTTGAAGACTTCCAGGCATGGGGCACTCACATCTAATTGGGGCATCCTGTTAGAGTCTCACCACCCTCACAGTAAAGAATTTCTTCCAAATAGAAAATCTAAACCTCCCTTTTTGTTAATTTCAAAGTCATTAAACTTTCAGTTAACCCCACAGGCCAGTTTGGAGGGGGATCACTGCAGGAGCTGATAAAAGTGCTCCCTGAGTCACTTTCAATCATTTGCCAGCAGCCCTGGCTAACTGGAGAGGTCCCAGATATCTGGAAGTTAGCAAATGTGATGCCCACCTACAAGAAGAGTCAGAAGGAGGATCCAGGGAACTGCAGGCTTTTCACCCTGACCTTCATGCTAGGGAAAGCCATGGGTCTGATAATCTTGAATGCTATTACATGAAATGTACAAGACACCAGGGGATCAGGCCCAGCCAGCACGAGTTTATTAAAGGCAGGTCCTGCTTGACTAAGCTTGTCTCCTTCTATTACAGGATGACCCACTTAGGGGGGGAGGGAAAGGCTGAGATGTTGTCTGCCTAGGATTTAATAAACACCATTTCCCATAGCCTTCTCTCAGAGAAACTGGCTGCTCAGGTCTTGGACAGGCATATTCTTCACTGGGTGAAAATCTGGCTAGATGGCTGTGTCCAGGAAGTTGTGGTGAATGGAGTTAAATCCAGTTGGTGGCTGGTCACAAGTGGTATTGCCCAGGGCCCAGTACTGGGGCCAGTCCCATTTAATGTCTTTATGGTCTGGATGAGGGGACTGAATGCACCCTCAGTCAGTCTGACACTAGGTTGGGTGGGGGTGTTGGTCTGCTGGAGGGTAGGAAGGCTCTACAGAGATGTCAGGATGCAGTGATGGGCTGAGGCCAGCTGTATGAGGTTGAACAAAGCAAAGTGCCGTGTCCTACGTTTGAGCCACAACAACTCCATGCAATACTGCAGGCTTGCGGAAGGGTGGCTGGAAAGCTGCCCAGCAGAGAAGGACCTGGGCTTGCTGGTCGACAGAAGGCTGACCATGAGCCAGCATGTGACTGGGTGGCTCAAGAGGACGAAAGGCATCCTAGTTTGTATCAAAAATAATGCAGCCAGCAGGACTAGGAAAGTGATTGTCCTTCTGTACTCAGCACTGGTGAGGCCTCAACTCGAGTACTGTGTCCAGGTTTGAGCTCTTCACTACAAGAAAGACTCTGAGTTACTAGAGCATGTCAAAACAAGGGCAAAAAACTTGCTGAAGGGTCTGGAGCACAAGTTTGATGAGGAGTGGCTGAGGAAACTGGAAAGGAGGCAAAAAGGAGGTTGAGGGGGAGACCTTATCACTCTCTACAACTACCCTAAAGGACACTGTAGGAAGGTGGGGATCCATGTCTTCTCCCAAGGAACAAGTAATATGACAAGAAGAAATGACCTAAAGTTGCATCAAAGGTTTAGGTTGGCTGTTAGAACTGAATTCTGCACTTTAAGGACTGTCAAGCATTGGAAGAAGTTATTCGGGGAAGTGTCTGAGTCACCATTGCTGGAAACATTTTAGAAGTGTGTAGATGTGACACTTAGGGATATGGTTTAGCGGTGGACATGACAGTATGAGGTCAATGATTACACTCAGTAATCCTAATGGTCGTTTCCAACCTAAGTTATTGTACGATTCTACAACTCCGCAACTGTGATTCCATGATGACTTTATGTTGAAAATTGTTTGTCTTAAATAATCAGTATCAAAGACAATCTTTGTAAGAATTATCAGCTTCTCTAGCACCAATTATACTTAGTTTTTTCAAGACTGAAGACATTGATATAAGCTGCATGGGCAAATACTGCGGAAGGTATCTTATGCGGAAGGTATCTTTTCAGCTTTATACCGGCTAGCGCTTGTATTTCAATGCCTTAGAAAGCCTCGAGCAGCCTTGAGAGGTAGCACAGGCAATCTAGCACTTTAGTAGCTCTAAAATCGGTACCTGAATCAGCTGCAGAGCAAATACCATCAGCAGAAGCAAAGAGGGAGAAATATAGCTCCCTGCTCGCTCAATTCCCTGCAGTTAGAAGCCTTCAAATGAGACAGACGACCAGAGATGTTTACAGGAAAGTAGCTGAGCTGAGAGAGAGCGTTTGCCTCCCCTCGACCATCTTTTATTCGGAGAAGGGGAAAGGGGATGACTGGGGGTGGACCCGGGGTGAGCGGCCAATCAGACACTGCTGAAGAGTCTGAGTTACATTTGGCTTTGCCCGCGCTTGGAACAAAGGAGCTATGAGCACATGTCTTTGGGAGGGGGGAGGGGAAGCTCAAAACAGGCAGCAACAAAATACTCCTTTTCAAAGAAGCTGAACCGTGCAACTAGAGAAGAAAAAACAATAAAGAAATCTCATGACAAATCTTTAACACGGCATTATGATAAAGGATGTATTTCTAAAGCATGAGGAAAGATCAACATTTTCATGTTGACCAAGTTTTAATGAGCATCAATTCGTAAAACATATACCAAGAACTTCAAGGTTCTCATATTCATTTATTACACATTTTGTGAATATCTAAACTGCATTTTCCTGTTTGCGTGACACCTCTGTGTTCTGTCTAGCTGCATGAAAGTAAAATCACATTCACCTGCATGCTAGAGGAGTTGAAAGTGTTCAACAAAAGCAAAACAAGATAAGAATGTGGCAAGATGAGAACTGAGTGTCCAAGCTGAATATGTTGTGATAAAGGTGAATTCCATAGTCTCATCATTGTCAAAACATATTTCCTGTATCTTGCCTCCAGAGTAATATATGCCATTGGTGGAAAAACACTGCTTTCTATCTTCTGATTAATGTAATGTCATTCAGTAACTACAGATACCACATTCATCTTCAAACAGAAGCATGGTTTATAATATCTAAGCAGAGGAGCCATGAACAGGCGACACTTACACAAAAATGGACAACAAAAATCTCACTTTTCAGGTTTTTTAAGATAATGAAAAGCTGCAGATGTATGTAAACATTAAAATTTAATTAATTTTAAGCTATTCAGACTTATTCAAAATGCTTCAATCACTTCATGAAGCTTGAAACCCCTTGAAAAAGCACCAAATAGCACCAAATAGCAGACTGAACATTTTTATGTATGTTTGTGGGTTTTTTCTCCAACTTCAAATTTATCAAAATAACTGTTGGAAAGAATATTTTTCACAGTTTTGGTTTTGTAAAGAGAAAAGATCTGAGAACATCTTAGTGTGATCTACAGAAATATGTCAATTATTTTGAAAAAAAATGCAGTTCATCTTTTTTCATTCTGTCAACTCATTATCAGCACCATCACATAAAAGAAGCCCCTGGATACTGTGTGTGGCGAGTCAGAAAGGGCATGGCAAGGTAGGTCACATGGAAGGGCACACAGAAAGGGCGCTGAAGCTCTGAAGAGGTTGGATCAATGGGCCAAGGCCAGTTGCGTGAGGTTCAACAAGGACAAGTGCCAGGCCCTGCACTTGGGTCACAACAACCCCATGCAGTGCTACAGGGTGGGAGACGAGTGACTGGAAAGCTGCCCAGAAGAGCAGGACTGTTGATCAACAGCCGGCTAATCATGATCCAGCGTGTGTGCCCAGGTGGCCAAGAAAGACAAGAGCATCCTGGTTTGAACCAGAAATAGTGTGGCCAGCTGGACCAGGGCAGTGATTGTCCCCCTGTACTTGGCACTGGTGAGGTCACAACTCGAACCTTGTGTTCAGTTCTGGGCTCCTCTCTACAAGAAAGACTTCGAGATGTCAGTGTGTGTGCAGAGAAGGTCAGCGGAGCTCGTTAAGGGTCTGGAGCACAAGTGTGATGAGAAGCAGCTGAGAGAGCTGGGGTTGTTTAGCCTGGAGGAAAGGAGGCTCAGGGGAGACCAAATTGCTCTCTACAACCACCTGAAAGGTGATTGTAACAACATGGTTATCAGCCTCT
Organism: Corvus kubaryi; assembly: GCF_017639235.1. Lineage (NCBI taxonomy): Eukaryota > Metazoa > Chordata > Aves > Passeriformes > Corvidae > Corvus > Corvus kubaryi. The sequence continues at coordinate 2,015,898 of NW_024582056.1, read as the reverse complement.
TCTTCCAAGGAACAACTGGCAGGACAAGTGGAAATGGCCTCATGTTTGTGCCAGGGAGGGTATAGATGGGATACTAAAAAAAATTTCCTCACCAAAAAGATTGCCAAACACTGGAATGCACTGCCCAGGAAAGTGGTGGAGTCACCATCCCTGGAGACATTTAAAATATGTGTAGATGTGCCACTTCGGTTTAGTGGTGGACTCGGTAGTGTTAGGTTAATGGTTGGTCTTTTTCAACTTAGATTATTCTATGATTCTGTGATTCCTTTATTATCTTTATCTTTTATCCAATGAGGAAAATTCAACACAGATGAAAGTTAATGTTGCCCTTTGTTAGTGAATATATTGTCAGAAAATTAAGACAGTTCTAATTTATTTTTCTAATCTTAAAATACACACTTTATCAAGCTTGAAAAGAAAATCCATTTCACTTCCCACTTAAACTGATTTGACTGAATATTCTTTTAATGGCTAAATGTAATTTCTTGAGTTTATGTTTTTACATGGACAGCTATTTCTTCATTTTAGGAGGACAATGACATATTTGAATATCTGCAGAAAACTGAAAAATGGTGCCTGTAGCTGAAAAAAAGTGGTTTACAACACTACCTAGTTTATACCAAATTGGAATAGCAGGAACTCTGAAGAGCAAACAGATGCATGATAGAGACAGCAATATCCTAACCTTTCTTTAACTATTTATTCATGAAACGCACTTCACTGTCAAGTTTATAATTCTGTGTTGATACTACTTTTGGAATTTGCATTAAATGACATTTTGATTATAGTATTCAAATGCCTGTGCCCTTAAAACTTTGCCATTTATTTTGTATGCAAAAATCTTTCAGCTAAATGTCCCCATTCCCATTTTGCTCTGGATTCCACTGAGACCATATAGGAAAGAACAACTAAGGTTCTCCTCCCCAAAAAAGGCTTGTCAGGTAAAAGAAATTCAAATTATAACGTATAATGCACCAGCTATTTGATTCTTAGCTCTAGATTATAGTTTTGAGCAAATAAGAGGGTTTTGTTTTTTAAAAGTAGACACCTTTTTGTTTTGTTTTGTTTTAAATCTATCTTTGTTGCTAATAAACCAGGACATACTTGGACAAAGCAAGTGTGTGTAGTTATTATGTAAATTCTCTGACCATGCCTTTGAGCCATAACCTTTTGAAACCATTGGGAGTTTCAACCCAAACAATTAGATACGTTCAGTGAGGGAAAAAAATTACTAATGATAGTAAAACAGCAACAGGGATATGACCTCAGGAAGTTCTTAAGCCAGAAAGTCCTTGCATCTGCACAACGGGGACCTGGGAAACTCTTACTGTGGAATTGCTCTGTCTCTTCTTTTCTTTGGCATCTACCACTGACCAGTGTCAGTGATAAAAATGGTAGAATGATCATCTGTGTGAGCAGAATTAAACATGTTATATTAAGCCTTACTACCTATTATATTTTTTCTTTGAGACAGATGGAACACAGTTTGATTCCACTAAAATTTTTCCTTTAGAAAACAGGATAAGATCAAAATATCTAATATTTTGTAAAATGCTTTGTACCTGCCATGCATCTATCAGATTGCATTCTTCAGTCAGCCATATATTTTCCTAAAAGTTCACTGTAGCAAACAAAAGCAAAATGCGAACCAGAATGTTTGCCAGTCATGGGGAGCCCATGAGAAACAGATGATGAAAATTGAGATTTAAAAGCATACCCAAGATTCCCATTAAATTTTAACGTATTTTTCCTCACTTGAATCTAAAAGCAGTGTTTCAAAAGCACATGGTTACTACTGTATTTAAAAATGAAATCAAATTTCTTGGCAACAAACTGCTTCCTTAAGGAGAGAGTATTAAAGGGTTTGTTACTCTTCAGTTTTGAGAATTTTCCAATTGATGGTACTCAAAGCAACACAGGACATATTAAGCATATGCTTGAAAAATGAGCAAAGCTATGGTCTTAATATCTGCCTAAACACTTGTTTAGACACAGGTTAGACTGTCCACTCTCATTCAAACTAGAGTTCAGCACAAGGTTAGGACATGATTGTCTGATGAATTGTGCTAAGGCACGCACCTCTGTGCCTCCTCATGGATCAGAAAAGGAGAAATTAATTTACCCTGTGTGTACCACACAAAGTTAGTTGTACAAAATAGGGAGATAATCCTGAAAGAAAGATACTACTATAGTATAGTGGTACAATTTTTTGCATTTTATCAGACTGTCTGATAAAATCAGCAATACTACTGTGCACTTCTTTGACAGGGTAATATAAAAACCCAACACAATTGGGCATTAGTGTTGACTCTAATGAAAATGAAGTTAAAATATCAGTGTTTTGTTATGTCTTTTAATTTTACAGGGAAGAAATAGTTCAACATTTTATTCCATACAACCTCAGAAATGCTCAGATAAAGTAGTTTTGTTTTTCTGAATAATAACTTTGGAAAATTTTAAGACAAACCTTTCAGTACTAACTGCAGTTTTTCAAGTTTTTAACACACCTTTTATTGCCGATATTTTACGTAGAACTAATTTGGAGTGTTTGCTTGAAAGAAAAGAAAACATGAAAGTCCCGATTGACATGATAATAGGTTTGCTATTAAAATGTACACTGAAAATCAACTGAGTTACTTCAGAGCTGAACATTTCTGCAGAAAAATGAAAGCTAAGCGTATTTCACTTAAAGCTGTAATTTTTCAGAGCTCTAATTAAGGCTTAAAATATTTTTTCAAGAGTTCTACATTAACATTGCTAAAGAACTTCCTTTTATAAATGCATTGTGCTAGAAAGAAGCTGTAGAATTCAAAATAGAATTATTATAAAATTTTTGTATAAGCCTAAATATATTTATCAACATTGACCTCTAGGAACATTAACTCAATTGTGTGTGTTTCCACAGTCACAACCATCAAGAGCACTGAGAAAAACCAAGGTAGCTAAGTCATAAACTGTTGGGTAGAAAGAGGCTGTTGTGTGTGTTAAGGGATGTAGCACAGTACATTTGATTTTTCCTCCAGTGGTATAAGGTTACAGGGCATTCCTTTTACTCACCTGACAGCTTAAGGTCTCAGAACTTGTCAAGATTGTGTCTCTCCACATCACCGCCTTATGAAAGCTGAAATAAGTACAGATGTTTTCCTGAAACTCTGCTGACCTTCTGATATATTTTTCACCATTCCCTGACACATTTTTCTCTTCCTTCTCATTTGCACATAAAACCTTTCTAGAAAAACACTATGCCACAGAATGACACAGCACCTCCTCATTTGCAGTAGCTGCCAGTCAGGGATAGGCCTCAAATTACCTCTCAGCCCGTCTAGGACTAGAGAAAGTGGAATGTAACTTCTCAAACTCTTAAAAATTTCATACCACCACACGGTTGCCAACACCTACTAAAATTAACATGCATAGAAAAACAGTGGCACAAGAAATACCTGGACATCCGAACATGGCAACAGGAGTTTGACCAGCAGTCACAAGAGTAGATCAATAAGTTGCTACTTCATCATATCACACTTCACCAACAGCATCCCTGTGCGTATTGTTGCACAGCAAAGCACTGGCAGAGAATAAGCAGATTCTCACAGCTCTGAAATAGGCAGTGCAGTCAAGCTTTTGCATTGCAGAAAACATTCAAGGAACCCAGCCCGGAAAATGGTTTAGTTTGTGTGATCAGCGAGTTAATCAGGATGGAAAAGTTTATCAACGGTCAAAATAAACAGAGGATATCACTTATCTGTCACAGTCTTGGGTGAAATAAGTTGGGGAAATATTAATTTATTGCCAGTTGAATTAGAGATGGATACTGTGAAAAAAAGAACTAAAACATATTCTTCTTCTTTGCTTCCTCTTCTTCCTTGGCCTCATCTTCACTCCCTCATCCCTAACTCCTCTACCTCCTCTGTCCCAGCTGTGCAGGGAGATTAGGAATTGGGACTGCTAATCCATAGAAGCTCTTCTGTCTCTCCCTTCTACCACCTCAAACTTCTCCCTGCTCCAGCCTGAGGCCTTCGCACAGGCTGCCGTCCTTCAAGGTAAACGTGCATCTGCATGAGCTTTTCAGTAGCCGTAGTTCCTTCAGGGCATGTCCATCTGCCCCACCAGGGTCTTTGCCAGGGTTGCAGGAGACTCTCTGCCGGGTCTCTCCCGCCTCCGTCCCCGCTCCCGCTGTCCCCTCAGGCTCGCAGGGCTGTTTCCCGCACGGTTCCCCCGCTCAGCCCTGGCTGCCGGGCAGCGTTTTGCCCTCCCTTGGCCAGGCTTTTTCCGGGGCTCTCGCCCGCCCGCCCGTGGCTGAGGGGCTCAGCCGTGCCCTGCGCTGGGCTGGTACTGGCCATGCCTGGCATGGGGCCACTGGAGACCTTTAGGTTAATTGTTGCTGAATCCTCCCACTTTGTCTCAGGAACTTCGGCATACTCAGTCTGTAGGGCCACAACCAACTGTGAGATCTAATGTAATTAATATTGCACCTAGAGTAAAAGTAATGTCTGGTAACTGCCAGTAATCATATAAGTGCTTGAAAATTAAAAGATTTAATTTAATCTTCTTACAGAGTTATGACTAAACAAGTCTAATTCATCATGTATTATGAGAGAATACAGCAATTAATAATAATTAAACTATGTAATGGACTTGAAGTAGTACTTTAAACATGAGGATTCATACTTAAAGCCCTCATATAGGAGCGTTGTGCAGATGACTGCTATATATATAAATGTTATAAGGAGAGCTGCTATTGCAAGATTTTTTATTTTTAATTTAAGAGCCAAAATAGAAAACCAGTTTTCCTGTTTTATATATATATATACATATATATATATAATTAGAGTCCTCATTATAGGCATGGAATTTATTCTGGTGACTGACAACGATGAAATTCTAAGTGACACTCTGAGAACTCTGTCATTTATTTTCCTGCTGTCCAGATGCATTTAAAGAACTGTCCTTCAATGTCTCGACATGAATACATTTAGACATTAGCTAATGTATCATTCTTGACGTCTATTCACCTTCAGCAGTGCATTAAAAAAGACAATAAATATAAAGCAAAGTCAAGGGGCGGTCTTATCTGATGCACAATAAAATGTTCTCTCTAAATCCAACCACATGAAGTACATGTAAAGGTAAAAGTTATACAGTGCTTCCAAGTATTTACTCCTTTTGAAGCTGTAATGTTAAATTCTACCAAGGTTTATTCTTATTTTTAAGGAAAGTTGTTGCGGTACATTACAAGTCCATGCATCATTATGTACCCCAAAGCTTCTGTACACATATCCAGCATTCTTTTGGAGTAGACTTGACTCTCAGTTCAGCCGGAAAAACTGTTGTCACCACCTGATTTAAATATGATTAGCTTCACAGTCTGGTACTAAGGGCTTAAACTTCCTCCATTTTGTATGTTTTTCTGCTTATCCTACTTTAAAATGCTAAGCTCATCACACAGTCTCAGTAGCTGAGGTGAGAATATCTGTAGCGAATATAAAGCATGCTTGTACAAGATTGGTAAGTCACAGAAATGAAATCATTGTATGGAAATGTTTGCTTTATGCGCAAGTATCACACTTTATCAGATATATGCCATAGGGTATCAGTCCAGAAACTAAAAGTAACTTGCACATAAAATGAAGATAAATTTAAGAGAGATCTCTATAGCAAAGCTGGTATTATTCTTAAGTAACATACAAAAATTAAACTTGAGCTGCTGCTGTGGCCTAGTCAAACCAACCTGATCTCTGTTCTGATCTTCTGGTCCCAGGTGTTGTGTTCTTCCTTGCTATTGGCGAATCTTCCCTTCCTACCTGTGTAATAAGTGACAGTCATACCTTCAGGTGTACTGGGTATGCTCAAGAACCTCCCCTGTGGGTGGGGGGAGTTTTTCACTGTCTTTTGCAACATTATGGATCCTGTGCAGTCCTCTGGTGGAAGGGCCTCAGGAATGGGCTGTGGGCTGTGGCCTCCCCCCGCTGGACCCGGCCAGAGCTGATTTTCAGCACAGCTGCAGAGTTGGCTTTCCTGGTGGGCACGTTCTTCTCCCCCAGCCTTGTTAACCTCTCCTTAGACCTGACATAACTGGACAATAGTGCCACCTCTATCATGTTTCAAGTTGCTCTCAGGCGGCTTAACTCCCAGTCCAGGTATTTGCAGAGGCACATTCTGAGGGAAGGGGAGGTGGCTGCAGACGAGCACTCGATTCTTTGCAGTCTGCCACAGTGGACAAAGTCCTTCGGTGATCTTAACACCGTTTGAGGCAATTTTGATTGTCTTTTACAACACACATAAACACACACAGAGACACACATACATAGAGAGAAAAAGGTCAAGTCTAGTAAAAAAGCTATATACCTCTTAAAGATGCTGGTTTTTAGAGATGCGAAACTAATCTAAATTGGAATGATTTCCTCAGAAACATGTGAGCATCTGCACATTAAGCCTTAACACTGGCAAAAGAGAAAACAAACTTAAAGGCAGTATAAAAAACATTCTGAGATTACAATGGATTTTCTAAATGTTTCTTTATCCTTATTGTAATTAAAAACAATTTATTTCCTCAACCTATAAAATTAGTATTCCTTTTTAATATTTCTGCTGAGTTTATGTTTGAGGAATTGCTTAGGGAAGAGTAATTTCATATTTCTAATATATCACTAATAGTTGAGGCTATGTGGAAAGACATCCAAGTCATAATCAAAGCACAGTCAAGGAGAGAGTACAGAGAAGGAAAGGCAGCTTAATAGCTTTAAGATTCCCCTGTTTATAGGGGTTTTTGCACATGCTATTTTGACTTTTCACCTGCCCTGAGTTTTGGTGCAAAGGGAGACATTTTCTTTACACTCAAGATGGTATCTGGACAGACTTTGAAAACTTTCCATTTCATCTGCTCTACATGGCAAGCAGTGCAGCGCCAAATGTGCAACAGTTAGTATGTGCAAAGGGAAATGAGCTAGAGCATTCATGATGCACAGATTATCAGAAGAATGTGTTTTGGAGAGATTATGTTGAACAATGAAGCCAATTTCCTCAGTTTTCACCTTCCAGTCTGACTAAGCTCTCAGTACAGGTGGCTCACAGATTTCATGATTTGACAGAAAACTTCCCAAAAAAAGAAACTCTCCTCACATTGAGGATAGCCCTAGTTTATTTAATGGGGTTTTTTTCCTGTTAGAAAACAAAACAAACAAAACAAAACAAAAAACCAGTTCTAGACATAGGGATAAAAAAAAAAAAAACAAACCTACCTCTAAGATTCTTTTGCAATCCTAATGTTAGCGGTAAGGCTAATCCAAACTTAACAAGGTGTTGTGCTATGCCAAAACAGATGAGCCATTAAGCATATGGTCGTATGCGGCAGTATGAATTTTATCTAGTGCTAGTTCAGTTGAAGCATTTAGTGTAACTGGTGGTAGGTGGCACATTAATCAAATACAAAGCTTTTAGATGTTCTTTGCTTTGTAAATGATAATAAATAAATGGCATTTCTACTTGTTATTTATCTACCTTCAAACTTTAATGAATATTTCTAATGCTAATTGCTGATTTGCTATATTTAGAGGGAACAGGAACATCTGGAGATAATAGCACAATGTGATATTTATGAGGTGCCAGCTCCCTTATAAATATAGAAATTGAGTAATTAGCGTTAGAAATATTCATTGGAATTTCAATGTACACTTTGGGATTTGAAATTAAATTGAGCTAAAGTTGGTGATCCTTGCCATAAATTAATATTTGGGGATTTGAAATTTAATTCACTAGAGGTATGCCTTCAACTACAGAATAATTTAAATAAAAGTAACACTGGACATAGCAAGCACATTTAGTGAAAGGGGAGGCATCAAAGGTCAATTACAGGTCTTTGACAGCGCAGAATTGTTGATATCACAGATTTTAACACATTTGTTATTCACCACTATGTCAGTCTATTTCACTCCTTCACTGTCTCTAGTAGAAGACAGGTGATTTAAAATTGGTGGGGCTTGCATGTTTTCCAGGTCAAGCCAGTACCTACAAAGTTATGAATTTATCACGACAGTTATAAATTACACTATATAAACTAAATGCTTCACTGATATAGATTGATTTTGGGCTATTCTTTTAAACCACTGATAATCTTTTAAGCAACAATAATACCAAAATAAAGTTGCTTATGAAGATTTAAAATCAGTTTTGGTTACTTGTGCCTTCTGAAAACATCACATACAACAAAACCTAAACTGTAAATAATTCAATAATAATAATAAGCCACTTCAAATTTAAATGGTTGAAAATTTAGAAGAAACACAAAATGCCTGTACAATATTGATTGATTGATTTTGACAGAAGGCATAGAAAAGCCCTCCAGATGCATCTTTTGAGTGTTGACAAACCAAAGCAGATCCAGTGAAGAACCATGAAGACGTTAAAATGATCTGAGCATCTGACACATGACAAAATGCTAAAGAGAGCTGGAACGGTTTGATGTCAAGCAGAAAAGGCTTGAGGGCGTCTTACCAATTCATTTATATCAGGTGGGGGGGAAGAAAACAAAACAGAGACTTTTTCTCGATGATGTCTAGTGAAAGACCAAGGGGCAATGGGCACATACTGAAAGACTCTAAACACAAGTGATCGTTCTTACCACGAAAGTGCTCAAAGACAGGTTGACAAAAGAGGTTTGGAGGCTGTATCAGGGAGATGCTAGAAACATGGTAGATCACAGTCCTAAGCAATCTTAGTTGGCCCTGCTTGGAATAGGAAGCTTGGACTGGATTTTCTCCAAAGGTGCCTTCCCAATTTAGCAACCGTTTAAGGAAGAATTTGTATTAAGCTTTATTCTTTTCATAAGATGCCTCTGAAATGTGAGGTTCATGTGGGTAGTAGGATACAATCAAGTAATACCTCCAGCTACCACAAGCATAGTTTCTGTAGGATGTGGATTTATTTGAGATATACTGACTATTAAAGTAGAGGTTTTTGGCTTCTTTTTTTTTTTTTCTTTTTTTTTTTTTTTTTTTTAATGTGGAAATATTTACTTTGCAAAGAAATTAAAGTTAAGGACATAAATTAATCACTTCTTGATTTTCTTCCTTAACTGTGCAAAAGTGTAGTAAATTATAATGTGATTATAGTGCTAAGTAGCTTGGGTTTTACAAGAAGCTGACTCCTTATCTAAGTTAAATGTTTGGGATCTTTACTTTCATTAAATGTTACCTACATTCACATAATCAAATTCATGCATAAATTCCTATTAATCAGTTTAAAATAGGTTTTAATGAAAACACTTACAATCTGAATGAGCAAAGGCTTTTAATATATACAGCAGGTTTTTAACTGATTAATACTGCTCTCCCTAAGTGATAATGGATTTATAAGCTTTAAATCTAAATGCATCTGACTACTGAATAAGTAAAACCAAATGAATGGAAGCTTTGAAGGCTTCTTTTCATTAAAACTGGACATGAACATTAAGGTGATTTTCTAATTAAAGTTAAATTAACAGCCTGTAATTCAAACATGATACTTCAGGACCTAAGCTGTGGGCTCATGTGATTCTGTAAGAGAATCATATGCTTCTAATATAATTTGGAAAGCTTCATTACCAGAAGGGCATGTCATACCTTAATTGCAGAGATTTTGACTGCAATTTAAAGCAGCAGCACATGTTTTCAGAATGAAGATCTCAAAATCTGGCACATTCATATGCCTTTCATTTCATGGTTAGTTTCCATGTTTATAACCTTTCGATATTCATTATGTGGTGACAGTATTCAAAAGCAGATGTGAAGTCCAAGTTTTCAGTGAATTATTACTATGGCACTATGTGCTACTTCCTGATTCCACAGTTATGTGCAAAGAGCTCATCATTCAAAGTGATCACAGAGCTACATCACACCATTTGAAACCACACTGAAATTCCTCAATACAATTAGAAGAATTCACCTAATTCAGTGACCACTTCTGCTGTAGTATGCTTTTAAACAGATAAATAGCTCCCACATACACTGGTGAGACTTCTAAAGGAGTGGAAAATTATTTTATATTTTTCCTATGTTTTTAGAAGACAATGACATAGAAAAAGCATAAAAAGCCCAAGGAGATCTTGTGCAAAATAGATACATTTACAAAAGGTCGTTTTCCAAACAATGGAAAAGGTAGTAAGAGCCAGAACAAGATCGTCACCAGTAATCCTTTAATTTATCATCTTTGTGTGTATACAATGGAGATGCCCAAATCAGCTTCTGAATTTAATCTGTTTCTTACCCTCTGTAAAGCAAAACCAAATTAATCCACCCAAAACATGTGATAGTCAATTGTTGAATACATCACAGAACTGCATGAGGAAATTAATATTTCACTACTGAAGCTGAGTCAGAACAATATGTATTAATGCAGGAATAAAACCTGAGCAAGGAGAAAACAGAGTATGTCTACATGTGTTGTTTATCCTGCAGTCAGTCAGGAATAACAGAAGCTTTTAATCTGACATTATGTGTATACCTCACATGAAGATTTTAATCAGAGTATTAATCTTGAAAAATTACTTCCCCATTTCAATACCTTTTAAGCATTTTTTAATAAGATTTTTTTTTTTTAAATTCTTGGCATAATAGTTTCTGACAAATTTTTCCAGTTATACTGACTCTCAGGAAGAATTGATCATCAGGAAGCTAGGAAATTTTAGATATTCAGAACTTAATCCTCTGAGCAAACAGAGGAGATGATAAGCAGAGTCTCACAGTTTAACGGAACTACACAGCACATGAAAACTGGGAATGTTTTCCACTAACTATTAAACTATTTCTGATATCAAGGAAATGCAGAGGCACTGGAGTAAGCACTTCTTATGCCTTTTTCAGTACCCCTTTGCTCCAGTCTGTCTTTCAGTCTAGCTGTTACCTCTCATTTTGCATCTCATTTTTTCCCATTCCAGCATCTCTTACCATTATTATTCCACTCTCTCCTCCCAGCTCCTCCAAGGCTGTACTCACAGGACCACAATAAGGAGACAGAAGCCATGCAGCATCAAAAGCAGCAATCTTAACACCTCTTTCCTTTTCCCTGGCTCTCATTTTCACCCCACTGTGTCTTGTGATGGTTTAAAATGGAGCGTGGTTTTGGCAAAGTAAAGGACTGAGAGCAGGAAGAGCATGTGAAGACTAGCAGACGATGATGGAAGTAGAGTGAATGATTTTTTAGGAACAGCAGCAATTTATTGACCATTTTGAAATTACTTCTTGCCTTCACAAAGCCCTAGTATATCACCCATCAGTGCAGACCTCTGTGTCAGATTCATTTTCCTGAAATATCTCACTTCCTGTCTCTTCTGTTCCTTAAAGTGCCTCTCCTCTCTTGGCTCTAGTTACTCTGTTTCTTCTTCTTCTCCCTACAGTGTTTTTTGAGAAGGCCACTGGGAAGAAAAAATGCTGCCTCTGCCGTAATACCTGTAACAATACTTTGTCTCCTTCACGTCTATCATCTTCACTCCAAGTTTCTGGCCAACACAGACTGAAACCTCAAAATATTTGATCGTCAGCTTTAACTGCTTGTGTGCAGCAGGTTTTCATATGATTACATATTAAATAAATTTTATTGTGTTTTCATTTGAAAAAGAGAGAAAAAAGAAAAAAGTCAAAGTTGACACCAAGATGAATATTTTTTATGTCTTTGTTTCTGGATGTAAAAGTCTTGCAATTTATGTGCAAGATTAATTTCTGGCAGAGCCTCTCCTACTTTTCACTTTTCTCTTTATGAGAAATCAAAAGTCACCATGAAGAGGTAATCTTATCCAAACAGCTCCATACCAAACAGTTAAATATGTCAAGAACACATAAGAAAACTAAGATTCACAGAGCTACTACTTTGGGTGATCGTAGACATTACTGTCAGCTATTCTTTTTTTTTAAAAAAAACATATTTACATAATAGACACAAAGCTGTGGAATATAACACTTTAGGTCAACACAATAATTGTTTTAGATAGAAGTGCCAATCTCAAAGACCCATATAGACCCAAACTCCGTATAAAGACATAATCAATGCTAAGAATTTTTGATGTCCTTGAGAGCACTGTTAGACCTCACCGTCTTTGCCCAGCACCCCAAGGCTCCTCCTACTCTGCCCATGTCCCAGGACCACATTTCAGCCCTGTGGGCCATCAGTCCCTGCACCAGTGATGCCACAGCAGGGCCCACTTCCAGCTTCCCATAGCCCTGCCCTGCCTGGCCATGGGTCCTGCTGAGCTGGGCTCATTTGTGAGCCCACATCCTGGCCCGTCTTCAAGCCATTTTCATCTCCATTGAGTTGTTGGATGCCAGGGCTTGGGGCTGCTCCTGTACCCTCAGCTGCCCTGCTCCTGGCTGGGGCAGTGGGCTGGGGTCTGGCTGCAGGATTTGCCCTGTCTCCTGTGGTGGAATCCTTGGCACTCACTCAGGGCCACAGGGAGCCGCTGATCCCACTGCTGCTTTGGCAGGATTTTAGTGTATGGCCACATGAAAATTAAATCACCGTCATTTACATTTTGTTATTGTTTAAGCAAAAATAATTTTCATTACCAACTCTGGTGAGGCCACACCTAGAATCCTGTGTCCAGGTCTGGACTTTCCAGTACAAGAGAGACATGGACATACCAGAAAGAGTAAAATGAGAGGCCATGAAGATGATGAATTGGAGTGTCTCACTAATGAGGAAAGGCTGAGACAGCTCTGGCTGGTCAGCCCGGAAAAGAGAAGGCTCAGAGGGGATATCACCAATATCCACAAATACCTGACAGAAGGGTGCAAAGAAGACAGAGCCAGACTCTTCTCAGCTGTGACCAGTGACAGACCTGAGGCAATGGGTACAAACTGGAACAGAGAAGGTTTCCACCTGAACATCAGAAAACAGTTTTTTACTGAGAGTGTGACTGAATACTGTAGAGGCTGCCCAGAGAGGTTGTGGATTGTCACTTCCTGGAGGTATTGAAAAGTCATCTGGACGTGGTCCTGGGCAAGCAGCTTTAAGTGGTCCCTTCTAATCTCAACAATGCTGTATTCTGTGACACGAAGGAATTATGCTACTGAAACTAATCTTAGTGTATGTCCTATTTGGCCATATTTCTCCAAACAGACTGTATACTGGAAAAAGATCAAAAAAGGGAACTTCCTCCATCGCCTCTATTGATAAGCAAGAGTTAAAGCTCCTTGTATTGACTGTAAAGACAATAGAACAAGACTACACAGTCTTAGGTTCTGTCTGGCAGATAATCAAACTTCCAGCATACCTTACTCACTTAAAAAAACCCCCCCAAACACAAAAAAAAGAACAAGAACAAAACCCACAAAACCAGAAAAACAACAACAACAAAACACCCCCAAAACAAACAACTAAACACCACTTAACAAAGACCCAAACAAACACCAAAAAATAGCAACCCTCCCTTCCCATAACCCCATGTAATACAATCCCAATCCATACACAGGCTGAGCCCACCGAGGAGGGCAGGAAATCTCTGCCATTGTGAACATCTCCAGTTCTTGTCAGTACCAAATGTTATATCAACATCTAATTAAATTGCTGTCAGTATGTCTTTCTTCATGAACAGTGAAAAAGATGAAAAAACTAATTAGGTCATGTTTCCTAGCTGTACAAGAGGCAAGCTGAGAAATTTAGATGCTGAAAGCTCTCTAGTCGGTATCATGAGCACTGCACTGCTCAGACATTCCTGATGGCTTGGAGCAGCTGGAGCTCAAGGGAATTGGTCTCCTGTTAATAATTGTCTCCATTCATCTGCTCTTGAAATAGAAGCTACTGAAAACCTAAACTACACACCCAGTGGTCAAACTTTATTCAAGGTCACAAAATCTATTCTGCTCACCAGAAAACACAAAGGCAGCAGCTCCTGACACATTTTGCGCAAGAAGGCAGCTTCACGCTTAACAAATTAAAAGCAGTTATAATATAGAAAATCCTAATGTAACTCTCAATTTCTTGTTTGAGCTAAGAGAAAAATATATCACTGCTATACACAAAACTGCCTTTACTAGAAATTGATTCTCACCTAAAGGACTAAGACTTGCTAAGAGGCTCTCAGAGGGATTCACCTAACCTCAATCAAGACAAAATTAATGAAGAAGCAGACATCTCCTGGTGTATCTTGGCATATTACCTCAACAGGAACTGCTCTGTCTCAACATTTTCACTGAAATTAATTTAATTAACTCATCCATTAATAATGAATGATCTACAAGCCTGAAAATAACCATAGATAATTGGTTTTGACTAGAATTTTCCAGTAATCTGCCACAGAAATTGATATTTTCACTCCAGGGCAGCTTTATGATATTAAAACAATATCAGCTGGGGCATACGTAGTCTGCTGCAGTTCATAAACATCTTAGGTATTCAAAAACAAAGTAGAAAAATACTTGTTTGTTCTTCCAGGCATGAAAATAGAGACTGATATAATAATGTATCTATCAGGTCATAAAATTATAACTTTCAATTTACCTTGTCACAGGATAAGAGATTATGAAATTGTGTTAGATCTGCTACAACTTGTCAGAAACTAAGATGCTCTCATGATAACCAAATCAAAACCTCAAATCTCTTGCTTGACCTAAGCTTAATCTTAGCAACCCTGAAAGATTTTAATGGAAATAAAGATATTAAAGAGCATTCATGGATATGTTCATTCTAAAGAGCATATGTGAAAGGAAGGTTAATAATCAAATTCATGCCACTCTTGAACTGAAAGCTATAATATTTATGGCTAATTTTTCGTAACAGATATGTCAACAACCTCATTTCATGTCAAGACAACAAACAACTTTAATAACACTTTAAATGTGGAAATAAATATTTTAATTACTAATTTAGTGCTAATTCATCTCCCTCTAAGTTTCGCATTACTGGTGTCAAGATAATTTACTCTTCACTGTTACACTCTATTCTGAGTATTACCATGCATTCAGCCTGGAAAAGAGAAGGCTTCAGGGTGACCTAATTGTGGCATTCCTGTACCTAAAGGGAGGCTACAAGAAGGATTGAGAGAGACTATTTACAAAAGCGTAACAGGACAAGGGAGGATGGTTTCAAACTGAAAGAGAATAGGTGTAGATTAGATGTTAGGAAGAAATTCTTTACTGCCAGGGTGGTGAGACACTGAAACAGGCTGCCCTCAGAAGTTGTGTATGCCCTCTCCCTGTAAGTGTTCAAGGCCGGGTTGGAGGTGGACTGAGCAATCTGGTCTAGTGGGAGATGCCCTTGGACACAGCAGGCAGTTTGGAACTAGGTGGTCTTTAAGGTTCCTTCCAATCCAAACAATTCTACATTTCTATGAGTGATGTAATTTTAACTCTTCCGGGAATTGTCATGGAAATTGACTAATTGAGGCTGTCTTTGCATCTGACTGCATTAATTGTTGTGATAGATTGTTTCCAGCCGGTAACATGCTGGGAACTTTCTTTTGTCCTAAACCCTCCATTTTGGACTTCATGCTGATAACATATTGAAATGCAAAGTATGCAGATTTATGTTGCAGGCTTACTGTTGATTACCCCTTCTGCACTATTCACTGGGAAAATGCCAACTCATCTATCGCTTCAGTAACTTTTCTTGACTACATACCCAGTCACAGAGCTCCATGGACATTTGCATATTGCTGATACATTGACATTAGTTAAGTAAAATGGCTAAATGATGTTTCTTTTGTTAAATTGTATCTTTGTTTTCTGCCATGTTACCTCAGGATTAAAGGAGAAGTCTGGAGTACTTAGACATTGTTGGTGGGATGGTGGGGAAAATGGTGGTGAATTACTGGAGAGAGGAAGGAAGGCCAGAGACTTTTGTATTCTGGGAGTTGAGATTGATGAATGTCTCATCCCAAGAAAAGGCATTGCTTTACACTGAATCTGACAGTATATCCTAAGTCCTGGAAGGAAACAGGCAGGTGATCTAGAAACACTTGAAATTACTGTTTTCTTTTAGTGTGGAGCAAGATGAGGAATGCTTGAATAAAATTGGTCAGATGCACAGTTTAAACTCAACTAGGTTTTCAGAAAAAAATAAAAGGAATACAAATGTATTTTAAAATCTAACCAATACTGGCTTGAGATCTGAAATAGATATTTACAATGTTCTAGGACCAGACATAAAACACCAACTTCTTCACTACTGCTCCTGAGCATTTTCTGTGAAGCATAAAGCTTGTTCAGTGCCTTGCATGTTAGTTTACTTTTTGAGAGAAGAGGAAGAGACCGCACAGAAATACACCAACATGAACTCCTATCCAGCCCAGAGGAGGTCTACTTGAAATAAATAGGTGAATAAAGACATCAGAAGGGATTAATACCATCACTGTTATGGTTCAGGTGTTTGTTAAATTCTTTTGGTACAAAATTTTATAAAAAGCTACAAACAAAGTCACTATGAATCTCAGTCAGATAATCTCCTTTTGAATTCCCTTACTTGCTTTTTTCTTGTAAATTATAGCAATGGAGAATTTTCATTAATTAAAAATATCTACTGTTTTTACTTTCATCCCCTCTCTGTCCATCATTTTATTTTTTCTCATGTATGTCCAATGTACGACTCTGTGGCAGCTCAGTGGCTTTGTCATGATTTTATTAAAGCCAGTTTGACCAAGGAAGCTGTATTTTAAGAACTTGAAACTTTTGCTTATTACTTGCATTAAAAACATCTTTCAAAAGGGAGTGGAAGGAGAATATGACTTGTTCATAATTCATAATGCTGTCAAGTAGTAGAATTATTGGTATCTTAAAATTTTATTACATTTGCAAAAGGACATTATAAAAATACTTAGAAAATCTGACTATATTGCATTTTACAAACTCGACTTATATTTGGACTTAAGTAATAATTAGCATTTTACTAGCATTGAGATACTGGAATTATATATCAGATAAAGTAATTTCAAAAGTTCAGCAGCAGTCAAAATTCTAATTTAAACTTTAGGAAAGTATTAAAGCTGTGCAAACCAGTGGAGCAGTATGCTAAAGCATCAGTCTGTTAACTAAATTAAACCACTTACCCATTGCATTGAAAAGACATAACATGAGCAAGTGCAATTGCCCCAAGAGAGTATTTGCATACTAAAGTGTCCAAACTTTTCCCTGTTCTGAGTTTTTAATTCAACAGTAATCCAGGCAAGACTGCAGGTAGACCCTCTCAAAGAAAAATACTAATTTTGTAATTAACACTTCTTCCCCCACCTCTCACCCCCAGCTTCTTTTTCCTATCTTTTTTACTTTTCATAATATTGGATAAATTTTTATTTCCATCTTTTTAGGGGTATACATATTGTTGCAGTTCTTGGGGAGATTTCCTTACCTTATTTCAAAGACCCTTGCTGGTTTTATATCAAAAGAAAAGTACATCTTTGGAGTTTTTTGATGATTTTTTTTTAAGATTCTGTAAGACAAATTTTGCTAGGAATTCAAATGCCTAAAAACACAAATAAATATCAGGTAGATTTAATAAAACCCTCCTACTTCCCACTCATTTTGGTAGAAATTAAGTAACAAGGTCATGTTCATAGGATTTGATCCTGTTATCAGAGGGCTGCAGCATCTCTCCTATGAAGACAGAGCTGGGGTTGTTCAGGATGGAGAAGGTTCTGGGAAACAGCCTTCCAGTACCTGAAGGGGGCCTACAAGAGAGATGGAGAGGTCTTTTTACAAGAACATGTAGGGATAGCATAAAGGATAATGGCATTAAACTGAAAGGGGGCAGGTTTAGATTAGCTGATAGGAAAAAAAATCTTTACTGTGAGAATGGTGAGACACTGGAACAGGTTGCCCTGAAAAATTGTGGATGCCCCATCCCTGGAAATGTTCAAGGCCAGGTTGAAGGGGGCTTTGAGCAACCTGATCTAGTGGAAGTTGTTCCCCCCCATGGCAGCAGGGCGAAACTAGATGGTTTTTAGTATTTCTTCCAACCCAAACTACTCTATGATTCGATGATTTCTTTCCAAGTCTGTCCATTGTTTCAAAATCTCTAAAGGGAGCAGGATTCATCAGTATTTTTAATATAAACTAAGGACCTTAATGATTTAGAGAACAGCAACTTGGATGAAGTTTAACATCTGCTGACAAAACAGTGACCTGAATATTCACCCAGAAGCTGAGGAGAACTTAAGCTAAACCTGCTAGCATTTGGTGAGCTAATTTTCTCTATTCATAAATACTAATCAACTAGCTTACCTAACAGCATTTTGCTAATGGAGAAAATAGGATAGACAACTAAGCTGAAAAACAATACCATCCAATTCCTAATTCTTAAAATATAACTTTAATTATTGCACAATTCTGTTTTTTGTATGCAAGGCAATTTGTTAGCCAGGCAGGTGCTTCACTTTACCTACACCTCACTGAACAGGAATTTTTAATGTTCTCTAGCAGAGAGGCTAGATTTCAAGCTGTTGCTCAGCCTGTGGTGCAAGTTGTGCCTGCTCCACTTAAGAGTGAATCATCGGCATGCTCTGCTCCTCACCCAAACTGCAGCCTTACCTCTCCCCAGGGCTGGGCTCCAGCTATCTGAGCAAAGTGATTCAAAGATAAGAAAGATGGAAGTGTAGCTTTGGCAACAGTACCGGTTAATTACATCTTCTATGGGAACAAAACATGGTAATTTGAAGCTGATGTGGTTTTCTATCTATTAGAGAACCTTTAACAGATTTCTGTCTTAGTTTTGGCTAGGATAGAGTTAATTTTTTTCCTGGTAGCTGGTACAGTGCTGTGTTTTGGATTCAGTATGAATAATCTTGATGAAACATTGATGTTTTGACTGTGTGTAAGTAGTGCCTACAGTAAATCAAGGATGTTTCAGTTTCCCATACTCTGAGAGGAGCAGGTGCACAAAAAATGCAGGTGCTCCCCTGTGAAGGAGGCCTCACTGGAGTCACAGGAATCCCCAGTTCAGGACTGGAGTTCCAAGACTCTGTGTTTCAGGACTGGTATCTCTCTCATCTATGAAACGCAGTGTAGCTATGGGATTTAGAATTGTGGGAATTGTAAATCCCAAAATAAAATAGGGAAAAACTAGACAAGTTTCTGATCAAAATCCATGGTTTAGATATGCCAAATCCATTTCTGCTATTTTTTAAAGTCTATGAAAACAGAAGACCATTAAGCAACTTGGTAAATTTGTGAAAAGATATATATACTGTGATCTCTTACCTCCTTTCATTCTTAATACCTTTTTGTCAAAGGCTCAAATCTATGCTGTTAAACTTGAGGCACTCACAAAATCACTTTTGAGGTTGGGAGGCACTACTTAAGATCCAGACACTGGAGTCCAACCTCTATAAGCAAGGTAAAGTTAGCTAGAAAATGTTGTTTAGAACCACGTCCAGTCAGGTTTGAACACCTCTGAGGACAGAAACTTCACAGCCTCTCTAGGCATACTAGCTTTTTTTTAAACACACTTACCATAACTGAAAAAAAAAAAAAGTGTTATTTCTGTTTAAATGGAATTTGTTTTATTTATTCCATTGTCGCTTCTCCTGTCGCTGGGCACCACTGAGAAGAATTTGGCTCCTGTTTTAGCCATTGGTAACATTGCCCTGAGACTTCTTCACTTTGAATAGTGCCAGCTCTCTCATCATTCCATCACTTGTCAGAGGTTCCAGACCCTTAATCAGCTTTGTAGCTCTTTGCTGGACTCACTTTAGAAGTCCATATGTTTCTTGCACTTAAGAGTCCAGGCTTGGACCCAGGATTCCAGATATAACTTACCAGGTTAAGAAGATGAGGAAGATAATGCAACTCCGATGGCAGCAATGCTCTTTCTAATGCAGCCCAGGATGCTCTTCGCTTTCTTTGCTGTGAAAGTCTGAAACACTTGACCTGGGGCCCCTTCAGCTTTATTATTTGATTAGCAATTGATTATTTCATCTTCACGTCACACTTTGCTTGCCAACCTAGTTAGCCCTGTCTCACTTGACCGTGGGTCATTCTCTCTCTCCTCAACTGTTCCTTATTTAAAGTTCTTCTCACCAGTTTGGCCTGCCAGTTAGCACAAATGCTTCTTCCCCACCAAGAGAGGTGGACACTGTCTTTCTAGCAGTCCTTGATCCTCAAGTAGATTTCCATGTAATAAAAAACCAAACTGATAACAGCAGCTGTGTAAAGAATTGCTGACCCTCAGCATCCACCATTTTCCCTCAAACCTCTCCTGATCATTGCCATGATCAAGAAGAAAATCAAAATCAAGAAGGGCCCCCATGCCCTTTACTCTCATCCGCCGTGCTCTGTAATCATGTTTGGTGTATTCTAGTTCCATGGCAGTTTCATTGGTACCAACATGGAAGAGCAGCAAGGCATGGTAGTCTTAGGGTCAGAGAAGCCTTAGCAGTCATTCCATGACATCCCAGATTCCACGCCCTGGGAAGCAGCAAGCGACATGTCAGTCAGTCATGACTGACAAGTCAGTCATGTCAACTGATGAGGGCCTCCACCCCCTGCAGCAGTTTCCCACTTTTGTCACTTGCCTTCCTCCTGCAGAGTCTGACTTTCAACTTCAGCTCTATTACTTGGTGATGAATGGATGCTGAGAAAGGATGGCAGAGAAATTTTCCAGTTTTTACAGCCTTCTGTGCAAGTCTCCATTCTCACGCAAACTAGCTGAGAAACGGTTTGCTATTTTGTAAACTACTTTGCAGGTGCAGGTTGTTGTTGAAATACTGTGGATATTGTTTTGGTTCACTGAGAATGATATTTTGAAATGGGTGTCGTAACATTCAGCCAGTCACTCTGAGAGGTGGTTGACTGATGGGCCAATCATGTCCTTTCTCTATTGAGACCTAAGATAGATAAACGAGTCTGTAATTAATTAAAGAATCCCATTTTATTGTGGACTTCTGTGTCGTTCTTCACACTGTCCCTGCAGACAACAGCAACATGTGATGCATATCCTACACAAGACACATCTCCTGCATAAAAGACCATGTCCTACTGCCCCAGGCACCACTGCAGCCCTAGGCCTCCAGAGTTCATTCAGGAATCCAGTTTGAGTCAAGCTCTCCAATGCCACAAGGAATGATGTTCCACTTGGTGCTGGGCATTGTGCCATGGCACACCACCCCATTGTGGAGCCCAGCAATGCCGATTCCAGTGGAGATCCTGACCTCTGCACACCCTTTTAAACAAAATGCTGCATAGACTATTACATTGTGGCTGTGCTCTGCTAGCTGAACTGTAGGTAATTGGAAATAAGATGCCTAAGTAAGAAGTCTCGTTATCTCAGTCTACTTATACAAGTCATTCCAGGAATACAGAACTCTAACTGGAAATTCATCCAACATAAGCTTCTGGCGGTCTTTCCATTTCCAAAATGGAGGTGGTGCCCCAAACTATAGGAAAATTCTAGATGAATTAGACTGCTAACTTCAGACTAACAGTTTACTAAAATAAATGAGCACAAATCCTATGTGTCTTGGAAGCATTCTTTTCATTCTTCGAAATGGAGTTCTGCTCCATCTTACTGATGTGACAGGATGTCGTATTAGCAGCGTTGACTCGTACATCTGCAACTGGAATTCTTTGCACACACATAATTTATTATGCCCATGAATAGATGTATATAGCTATACTCCAGTGCACTCATTTCTCTGGGATAGATAGAATACTTTATATAGAGAATTTACATCTATATATTATAAATAAAAAAGTAAATTAAATCTATTTCCCTGATCTGATGTAAGCTTCTGTAAACTTCCATAAATTTTGTCTGTGATTTTAAATTAGTCCCATAATTTTCTATTTCTTTGAAATGTTAGGGCAGGTCTACAATTGATCACTGTATGATAGGGCTGTTACTGTTTTCTGAAGCTCCCATGGTCTTTTTTTTAATTAAATATCCAGCCTGACAGTTTTTAAGTAATCTCTTTTAAACTCATTTGCACGCTGATGATCTGGTATGCACTGTCACAGTTCAGAGCAGTGATAAACTGATTACTTGTAAACAGGATGAAAACATTTTTAAAAAAATGTATCTGTATTATATTTTTCCTTTTATGTAGAACAGACAAATTAATGTTAAACATAAAAATGCTAATACAAACTAAAAGTTGTTTCATTCTAGAGATTTTAGAAGTGAACAAAGAAGTTGCTAAGCAGTTTCACCTCAGAATGAATGAAATACTTGTGAATTCTCCCTTCTCACCACAACCACCAAACCCTCCAAAATCTGTCAGTCTGAGGATGGTTTACGTAACAAGATTAATCTGCATAAAATTTATTTAATTTAATTTGCTTTAATGTGAATGGGTTACTTATTTCTATCCTTGTTTTCAGGTTCAGGTACACATTGCCTTTGGCAATATGGATTCTGGAAGTCCAGAAGCTAAAGAAAACTCAGATCTAAAACAAAATGGCCTAAAGGTAGGGCAGAGAGTGAATAAACTGGAAATACAATTTTGTTCTGTGCTAATATGTGCAATACAATTCTGTCTATTTTAAGGAGTATTGGAATATTTCACCCCACTGATGGGAAATGGGTGGAGATAACTGAATAGATAACCAAGCAGGGTTATATTACAAGTCAAGAAATTTCATCATATAGCACTTTTTATGGAATTAATTACAAACCCTAATGTGATGTATTGATTTCAAGACTTAATTAGAGTTATTTTTATCTTTAGTTATTATCCTTTGACATAAATCCAGTATACAATATGTTTCTGTAAAATTCAATAAAGGTTTATAAATAAATTCTGCTATTAAGATATTATTTCTCTTTTTTTTTTTGCATTTTTTGAGTATTCATAGACTTAAAATTTGATTACTCAGAGAGACTGAAATATTCGGTAAAATGAAGCTTGATCTTCCAAACTTGTACTAACTCAAAGTATTATGCGCATTTTGCACAGTTTTGGAGCACAAACATGTATACTGATTCTGTATCCTGTCACCTAATATTTATCTCCTGGGCTTCTAACTTCAGGATTATTCTAAGTGCAGTGAGCTCAGGAGTCACAGGAAAATTTGCATCAATTCTTTATTTTGTGTAGAAACAACAGTCACTAGAGGAAAAAAAAATACTCTAAACAGTAATTTAAGTAATATGGATGAAAATATTTATGACAGTTCTGAATTTTCTGATATCATTCAGAATCTTTCAAGAACAGAGAAGAAAAAGTATGATTTGAGAGACCACAGAATTGAGGCATCAAAGCAGAACTACAGCCCTTGAAGACTGACCTCTAAACCATGAGTATGTCTCCTTGAACCTGTAAATCCTGCTTCACTGGTACCTTACAAGTAAATACACTTCTCCAGATGAAGGATCACAGAAGCCTTGCAAGGTCTTCATATTCTGATGCCATGGAAACCTTTTACATAGCCTTTCAACTGAGATATGAAGAGACTCAGCAGTTGCAGTGCTCTGGGTTCCTCAGGCTTCTTTGCTGTCTTCTGGAAGTTCACAGAAGTTCATATTTTCATGACATCCTACAGATCCCAAAAGGTCAATGAAACCCTTTTTTCAGTGAATTGCATGTTGAAGAGTGAATCGTCATTTGAACACTATGTTAAAAACATCTTTTAATTGCTTTCTAACTTAAAGATGCAAGTTTTTAAATCCAAAGCTCATTAACAATCTTTGTTTATGGCATGAAAAGTCCTAGGGCACAAAACAGTTTTAAAAACATAAAAGATGCCAATAAAACTTGAAACAACATTGCTGCCCCACTGGATATTTCATTCTCAAGCTTTTGAATTTAGGGTAGTTTTGAATCTGAGATCCTTATGAATGCATGAAACTTTTCTTAAAAGTCTCTCTTTCAAGATTACTCAGAAAAATCTGAAACTATAAGGTCTAAAGATTAAAAATAGTTTCAAAAATCCATTTAAAAATGGTTTTAAAAATCCATTTATGGATTTGGATATAAAAATAATTTTTAATTCTTTAATCTTTTAACACCATCCATTCTTAACTCACAATACTAGACTTTTAACCCTCAAAATAATAAAAGCTTGCATTTTTTTCACTTTAAAATTATATTTTTATTTACTCTTCATATTGAACTTTCTTTCTTTTCATTCTAATCTTAAAAGTTATAACTGATATATATTTGGTTGATTTTTTAAAAATATCTCTACAAAGTGGGTACCATGGCAGTGTATTTTAATATACAATGTAATAAGTAAACAGTTATTAAAAACTGAACTTTTATCAAAAACTGCTAACTATTTAATAACAAAATGCAATGACACAATGTTGGCCACAGTACATCTCATGCAATGGAACGTGTATAAAATTTGCCTTACCTTGTTTTCTAATTTAAGCTACAAACTGAAGATTAAAGCAACTCAAATATTTCTAGGATGTTGTTTTTGCAGCACAGTCCCTGAAATCTTTATCTCCTGGCTCCACAGCAGCCCACAGAACAGGATTGCTTGGATCTGAAGAATGTGGTAAACAATCATCTCTTTTCCCATTTCTTAAAAAAAAAAAAAATCCAGAAGCTTTTCTATTACAGGGCTAGGGGAACAAAATAGGCCTTCTGAAGTTTATGAAGAACAAAGAAATTCCTGCCTGTGATTCAGAACATGGATCTGAGCCTTCCAGAGATGTGGCAAAGCTCTCACCATCTATGATGGTGCTATGACTAAGATCTTTATAAGCAGCTAGACACCTACACGGAAGATTCTGGTAATAATTGCTGTTAAAACCATAGCAGAAGAGCAGACCAGACATTGGATAGATCTGATTTTTTAAGCTATGATTTTCACCAAACATGAAACCTCTTGATAATGTCAGCTTCTCAGTGGAAATTATTTCCTTTCAGATTTTCTATGAACACCAAAAATAGTGAAGGACATGAAAGTGAAGAGATGGTCAGCCCTGAAGAAAAAACCTGGGCACTGGAGAGCACATGGATGGCCATGAATCTAAGTTAGCTTCTTTGGAATTACCACCTGGACTTAATTAAAGGTCATTGTTCCAAAAATGTTTCTGAGGATTTCTGAGGTCTCTGACACTGATGTATTTTTCTGAAAAGGTGTTGTGCAGCAAATTTCACCCTGAAGTTTAAACCCTAGAGAAAAGTCAGGGTTTTAAAAAACAATATGAAGGGGTTATCTTTATGTTCCTTCCTCTGTCTGCAGCAGCACAGATTATAAAATAGAGCAGACTTCAGTTAAAAGGGGATCAAGTTCCAGTTAGATATACCTAAGCAGTGTATCACAATCAGATAGACATGATATTTTTACTGTACTATCTTTTTATAGTACAAAATTTGACACTGTAACAAAAAGAAGGCTAAGCTGTACTTCATAGGCAAGTGGCTCATTCAGTCCACACTTCTCTGGAAAAATTCTTGCTTTTAAGTACAGAAGGTAATTTAAATACCTGACTCAACTTCTAATGCACTGAGGAGGAGCAGTACCTGGAGAGGATGCATATTCTCCAAAGAAGCATTTAATAAATCCATTTAACTAAGATTACCAATGAAAAATGTCTTACAAGCCAGTAAAATATAATCAAAAATATACTTTAATTAAAGAATCAAAGCACTGGTACTGTCAAATTATGAAAGAAATTAGAAAATGTAAAAGATTTAGCCAAGTATCCCATATATCTGCTTTTTAGGAGGAAAAATTAAGGCAGTTAAAATTCATCTCTACCACACAGAAACAAGTTATGTGAATCCATGATAAAATTACCACGTATCAGGTCAAAGGGAAAAAAATTAGTCATAGTTGTCATCACACTGACTGGCAGGGTTTCTGACTCTCAGTAATTTGGCTGCTTCTATCATATTCTGCCAGTATTGTTGAGGGTTGTTGGGTGGGTTTTTTGATTCTCTACTTGCTTATTTGAAGGCTAAGATAACATAAAAGTGGTCTTATTCTCTCCTTACACAATTAAAACTCCACTAATTTCAGAGAAGATCGTTCCAAATTTACACCAGAGACAGACAAAGAAAGAACAAACTAAAAAGAAAGAGGCTTGATTGAGTGCTGTGAAAATGATCAGACAACAGTCTGACATAGAATAAGATTATTAAAGCTCAATCTCATGTCACTGGATCATCAGAAACATGCCACTGGTTTCACTGGGGCTTATTTGCTGGTATGGCACCAGATACAAGTTTGGTGCAGTCATTAGTAAAAGAAAAGCATCACTTATTGATATGCTAACTGCATATAGAGGTAGATTTCAAGATATATATGTTCAAAGGAAAAGGAATTACATGGACTTTTTTTTTTTTTAATAAACCTGACAAACACACTTTTCATTAACACTTCAGTGGGAAGCAATATTTAAAGCTCTGGGTCTAACATTCCTCAAGAGAATAATTTCCTTTAAAACACTTATGCACCTACGCAGCAGGAGTTTCCTCACCAGTGTCAAACTGAGGATAAGTACAGTTGAAAGTGACAGATTTGTTTCTAAACACAGCTTTATTTCTTTGGCTAAATATTCCTTTCAGAACTGAACATTTATGCACTCCTTATGCCCAGGTTTCAAGAGGATCATTTTTTCAAGTAGCCAAATCATCGCAAATTCTCTGAAAAACTGGGAGCATAGGAGAAAACAGATAACAATGAAAAAAAAAAAAAATTAGCTGCCCACAGCTTGAAGTTATTTGCAGTAGTACCTGTACTCTCTCCTCAACTTTCTGAAAATGCTTGGTAGTGAGGTTACTCTAGAGTTTTGAATGACATCCATTTCCAGAATGTAATAGCATGTTTCCATTTACCAGGTTTGATTGCTTCCAGCTTTAATGTAATGAGAGAGTTAGATCTGCAGCTGCTGCACAGACTGTAATCTCACTGAAGACAAAAAGCATTTTGTGAAAAAAGCTGCTAATCTAAGAAAGGATGATGAGTTACTTAGAGAGAGGAAGCAAATGAAGGTAAAATGGTAAAAAGAATCAACACAGACCCATGGTAGAGGAAAATATGGGATATCTGTTCTGCTGTATGAAACTGTGATCTGTCAGAGAAGAGCAGGGTGGTTTAGGAAACATTCATGAAGATGAGGTCAATTTGGAGAGGGTGGTGGTATCACTGGAGTTCAGATTTTGCCTGTGGTCCAGACTGTCAAAGGAGAAAGGGCAGGTTTATCTCTGGGGTAGCAGACACTACTGGGACACAGGAGACTGATCTAAACAATCCAAGACGTTTAATCCATCCTCTTTCTTCTAAACACTTCTCAAATAACCTGAGCAAATGCAACTGCCCGTATGCAACCTTAAGTTTGACAAGAATCCTATGACACAGGCCAGATTGTGGAAAATGACATGGATATTCTCCAGGATGGTTATGGTTAAATGCAATCTAATGATGAAATCCTACTACCAAATGTAATTATTTTTGCAAGGACTACTCTCCAGGGATGCAACTACTACTATTTTTCAGACCACTCTTCTGACTGGTGTGTTATTTCCAAAAGCAGAGGTACTCAATAACTATAACTATATATAAATATTTTTACAATAGAAAATCAAAAAGCTGCTACCTAAAACATTACAATTTGTATGATTTTTGTATGCAGTGAAAAAAAAACAAAGATCTAATCTTTTTAAGATGTTCTGCAGCACTAGAGAGCTGATTTTATAGCCTATTCCAGTATGTGAATACTCAGCTGAGATGACAGCTAAAGGGTAAACAATTTCAGTTGAAATCTTGTGCAATAAAACATGACTTATTTTTTTATTTCTGCTAATTGGAGCAATGTGTACCTTATAGATGAAATGACAGCCTTCCATCAACATTTCATTTCATATCCTGACTTAAGTGCTTTTTAACTTTCTAACTTCTCAGTTTTGGTCTCCCTTGGTATATTTTCCCACTGAGTTTGGTAAATGCATCATCTGGTGTTTGCTTTGTATACAAAATTATGTGTAGAAAATTGAATTTAATCTAACCTGTACCATTATGAAAGAAACCCCAAGTTCACCTTTAAAACAAACTAAGTGTAAGGAGGCAAACATTTTGGGTATGGAAATCCCCTAATTTAGGAAAGTTCTGATTGCTTCAACTATAGCCTGTTGATTAGTAGATAATAGCTTCTATCCTACCGGTCTAAAAGTGTTACAAAATTTAGGCCAGACCTGATGCACCTGAACAGCCAGAAAAAAAAACAAAAACAAAACAAAACAAAAAAAAAAAACACCCAACCTAAAAATATCTGTAAATTCTGAGGAGCAAAAAAATGCTAGATGCAACCTGAATTTTCAGGAATTGTCTTTTAATAAAGCTAACTGGTGAAGCACATAGGATCTAAAAACCTCTTCAGTCTTTCTAACTGCATGGGAATCTGCTGCAGCTGCAAAATCCCTGTGTTCCTGGTCTCATTAGCCAATTATAAATGACAATATTTTGTGCCTTCTCTTGTTTTTCTTTGAATTCTCAGCTCAGCATTGTACAAAGTTGATTCAAGGTGCTGTATAATCCTGTTATAAATTCATTGCTTTTCATTTAAAGCCTTCAGTTTAATTCTTTCCTGGATGGATCTGTCAATTCATTCGCTCTGAGTGGCCACACAAGGGCTTTATTTCTGGCTTTTTAATGTGCCAGTCACGGAGAGACATAATATCCAACTGCAGTATCTCAAGTGAGCTTCTACAGTACAAATGTTCACACAACTGCAAGAGAAAAACTTCATTTCATCTGGTGAGGCTTTGGTTGACACTAAGATTAAAGGCTTAACAAAAGCAATGGTCTGCTCCATTACCATTCGAGAGTTTCTTGCTTCACCATGCTATGAAAGAGAAATTAAGGACTGTCTGACCGTTAACTTTTCCTCATCTCTAGAGGGTCACATGTGATTAAAAGGAAGGCAGGATGAGGAGGTTTGGGATCAGTCATACAAAATATCCAAATCTGTAGTCATAGGAACCTTGCCTTCTGGCCACTAAATCATCTTCCTTTCAGACTGTGGCTTAAAATCATCTGTTTAATCTGAACCTGACAGCAAACAGACAAAATGCTAGGTAAATGTAGCAGTAAATGACTGCATTTGGGTATGCTACAAACTATTCTGGTTTTTTTTGTGAGAGTAAACTCCTGCATCATAATTTATTTTATTTCTTGGTCTAGAATTTAGCACTCTTATACCTAATTTTATTTGTTTTCCACCTTTTGGCAGAGCTTTCATTTTAATTTTTTTTACAATTGAATAACCCATTTCATATGGAAAAATAAAATCTTTGTCAATTTTTTTCTTCCACTTTAGGGAAAAATAAAAAGCAATGTGTTTTTAAGCTGTTGATAAAGCTAAAAATATCACAGTGAAGTGCAATAATTTAAAGGACTGGATACAATGCTTTTGGAATAAGTTGAAAACAGCATCTCCATAGGAGTAAAAAATATTTCTGGTTTTATATACCTGTGATTATGATGGTTATTATTAAACTGTCACATCACATCAATGAGTAAACAAGTAGCTATGCCTAGATCATATTAACTATTGTGACAGCTGTAAATACCACAGTAATGACTCTCCTGCGGGCAATAGAACAGATAAGAAAATGATTGAAGCTCCATGGGCTTACTACACATTTACAGGTGATCCTGCAACAAGCTAGACAATCTCTTAAGTAGGAACAGCCTGTTTGCCTCAGAGGTAATGCAGATTCTAAAGTGCAAACTGAACTGTCTGCTACTGAGCTTTCATCAGCAATATAACCTTTGATTTTAACCTTTTTTTTTATAAAAATGCGAATGAAGTAATCAGAATTAAAGTGGTTTTTCAATTGCACTCTGTAGAAGAAGAAAAAAATCCATCTATGTCTCTACTCTGTTTTCAACACAAAGTTTGAGGGATTTTTTTACAGGGTAGGAAGTGGTTGCTTTGTTTAAGAAAAGACTGCATGCCTCAAAAAATATCAGGAATACCAAATGCAGTTTTCCTCCCCTGCATACACCAGTGGAAAAAGTACAAAGACGTGACCCTATGCAATCAGTATTCATTCATGAGCCTTTCCAGTTCTGTGTCTTTCTGCTTGCTTGCTCAGCAAACGCCATGCAAGGAGGAAATAACAGTGTGTGCCCTATATTTAAATTACTAGGGACAAAGATTTCTGAGAAAACAATTAGAAGTCGTGTCCTGGAGAGCCCTGAGTAGATGAGGAGAACACAACTTTTTTATGCTTGCCAACCAATACTGCAAAACATAAAAGGTCAATAATATTCAAGCCTCAGAGTCTTAATTAGCTAATTGCAGTTCCCACTTGCTTCAAGCAAAGATCCATAAAAAAGACAAAACACAAAATAAGAAATAAAATGATGTTATGGAGCAGGGGAATTGATTTGGTTTTTGAGGTGGTATTTTTAGGTTTTTTGACTGCAGTGTTGATGTGTTTTGCAAATCTCCTTCTGAACTCAATGGGATTTAAATAATGTAACGGAAACATTAAGATTTCAGTATCACTGCTTTTAAAGCTTTATATCAAACAAAATAAACACCTGAACACATTATTTTTTTATTAAAAAAAAATCAGGAAGAGATTTGCTATGCACTATGGTTTGACATATGGTTTCTGTTGAAAGATATTAGTATCCCCAGCAGTTCATAGAGACATTTTGACTGAGAGGAAATGAGATTGTTTTGATTTTTCTACATTCAGTGCCACTATATGGTACATCATGAAAGAGTGTTTATTGATGCATTCTGATTCTTGAGATCATTCTCATAAGAAGTTTAAGACTTTTAGACAATTCTGTGTTGTCAATTATAAAAAGGAATTATAAGTAACTACTCCTGAACAATGAAGAATCAGAAGTTGTAAGAACAAACAAAGAAATGTCTGCAAGGTACTATTTTGTGGAAATGCTGTGATTTCCACAGTAAGAAAAGTTTTGTGGAAGATAGGGATAAAAATAACTTTTTTTTTTTAAATATCTTAATTTTCCTTTTTGGCTTACCTCTATTTTTATTAAATGTAATAATTCCATTAACACGAAACATGCAGTTATTAAAGTACTGACTTGATCTTTGAGCTACCTAGACATATTTTCAGCAACATAGTACAAAAGGCAACCTGAAACATTTAAACTATCCTGAACTGGACTATCTTTGAATTCCAATACAAAAAAATGTTCAGTACAAAACTTAGAATTGCCATTCACAAGCGAAATCAGCACTTGGAATAATGAAAATTGGTGTCTTACACTATTTAGATTATCAGGTAAAGCACAGCTGCATGCAGCTACATATACTTTGTCTCTCCATACACACACATTTTGCAATAATTTCACAAAGCACTTGAGCTGGAGAAGCTATATATGCTTCAGTAACAAAAAGCCTGTTTTCACAAGTCTTGCAGTAAGTAGCTTAAGTACTTGCTCCAGTGTTAACTGAACACTACCACTTGATTTTCCATGCATAAATATGGACCTGAATATGCAATTTATTCTCTAGTTTAAATGCTGACATCTCTCAGATAATATTCTACCAGTTCATACAGTCAACATTTTCTATATAGAGACATATATACCCCCTCCTCTTCTCAAACCCTGGCTACAATAGGTGTGCCAAACTTGCATCTGCAGTGCTCAACCCAACATGCTCATCCTCTTTCCTCCAGATTTCCTCTCATGCAGCACCAGTTCCTACCACTTGATATGTTTGCCTCTGCTGTTATAGCTAGTTTCGCTCGAATAATTGAACTTCATGGTCTATGTAATTTTTTTTTTTCCCTCAGCTAAGAAGTAAGTAAAAGCATTAAGTCATGGGATTCATGATGTACATGGAAGAGGAGCCAAAACACTGAGGCCATGGAAAGCCTCTGAACATTTGTCCATAACCAATGCAAAAGCCAGAAACCATCATTACAATTTTTTGTCACTGCTGTCATTTAGTAATTAATCCTATAGGTCTCATTTTGTTATTTGATAGATTTGAACAGACCACTGCAATGACAACTGAAAACTGGAAACTCCAGGTTTTACCCCTGCATCTTTTCACTTCCATCACAATGTCCCAGCAGAATACATATAAATCAATAGAGGAATGAAAGTTACTAATGAAGGATCTGAGCAAATGTGATGCTCACTCCTAGGACTCCAAAGACAAGGCCAACTGCAGACTTTCGTGGTCATGGCAATGTCAGGGCTGCTCAGAAATCCAGTGATGGGGAGGACCATCAAGCAGCTAGATTTCATTTAGATAAGCTGATATTAAATAAACACTGTCTTCTCAGGGGCTTGTTCAACCATAACCTACACTGGCCTTGTAAGGTATGTGGTGTTTTGAAGCCAGATCCAATTAATCATCTATGTTTGACAAAAGCCAGGAGATCTCTTTCCATTAACTAGGCAGAAGTTAGGCCAGATGACCTCAGCAGAGGATGCCTCTGTTTATAGAAAAATTTCCCAGCCAATCTACCATTCTTATTGATGGTTTCTCTCAAGGCATTTAAATCCTGGGTGAGTCCACCCATTCATTTGGGCAGGTCTTACTCCCTGGACAGAAGGACTCCTAGCATGCTGCTGGCTGCTGCTGCTGCTGCACAGTGGGGAGAGACACCTCTCCCAGCACCCAATCCCTACCAGAAATTTGCCTGGTTCTCTGCTCTGGGTGCTGGGAAGGGGGACTGAAGGTGGTACATGGGACGTGGGTATTTCCCTGCCTCTTCATGGAGAGTAATTAGAAAGTTAATACCGGGCTGTAGTGGTTTGGTCCAAAATACTCATTACTGTTTATCTGCTGTGAGATAAGAATTAGGAGAAATGCAAAACAGGCACCAAACTTGAAAGAATATGAAGAAGTTTATTAACAGACCTAAAAGAAGAAAAAAATTATACCACCTTCAGAACTCTCCTCCTCCCCCCACCTTCCTCCCTTCTCCCACTGACAATGTTCAAAGACAACCCTTAAGATGTTCAGTCTGTTTACCACTTCCATAATAACCTTGTTCAGTCCATTTAGAAAGAGAAGTCTCTTCTTGCTCATGCTATGAAAACATTATCACAACGAGACAGCCGCCCACTTCCAAATATTGTTCAGTCCATTTAGGAAGAGGAGTCTCTGCCTGCGTGTGAGTCCTTTCCCCCGACTTGCAGCTTTTCCCGCAACTGCTTTCGAGGGTCCACTCTTGAAGATTTTTGGGGTACAATTTTAAGGTTGAGCCGTTCAGAAACAAAAACAGAGGCCCTTCTCCTTCCCTGGGAGCAAAGGGTCTTCATCATCTTCATCGTTAGGACTATCTCTGGGAGCATCTCTAGGAACTGAGGTTTTCTCCTTTCCCGTTTGGAGCAAAAGTCCTCATCTGGTTCATCTCTCCCTGTCCAAACTTCTCATGAAATTACAGCTGCGTCAGCATCTGCCTATCTCAGCGCAGGTGCTTTTGCTCACGAGTTGAACACTCCACCCCCCATATCTTCATGAAATTACAACAGGATACTCTGATATATCATAGCTTCACAACAGAATTTCAGCTTTAAGCATCTCCTCTCTCTCTTCCCTCAGGTTTTCAGCTCTTCACAGCAATAAAAGGGTTACTCTCACCTCAGCCTTGCAGCTTTGCAGCTGGAATGTTGAATTTTTCTTATCGCAGTGGAGAGGGGGGAGAGCCGAGCCGCTCCGGCTGCCCACGGCAAGGCAGTGGGGGGGGGGTTCCATGGCTGGAACAGGTCCATGGCTTCAGGATGGCCGTGGCCCGGCCCGGCCTGGCCCAAGCAGGGCCTGGCCGGGCCCGCTGGCCCCCACACGGGGCCTGCAGCCACCTGTGCCAGCGCCGGAAACGAGAGAGAGCTTGGAGGGGGAGTTTGCCTATTCTTAAATGTGGATCACAGAGGTGATCACAACTTTAAGTGGCTTAGAGAATTGTCCATATTCAAACTGGCCAGCTGATAGGTTCTGTCAGTTCCCACAGGAAACTGTAAGCACCCCTTAGCAAGGACGTCCCTTCCGGGACTATGCTTGCTAACCTATGACACGGGCCAATGGGGATCCAGTGCTGGTGTGAGGGCTGGGGGCCTCAGGGTGAGGAGGGCAGCTGGGAGCCAGGGGTCTGTGCAGGGCTGGGTGCTCCCCAGACACTACTGCTGTGCTAGGCATCTGTGGCCAGCAAACCCTCCCAGAGGCCCTGCATGACACCAGCCCTGGAGCTGCCTGGACACCCTCCCTTTGGGCACCACAGACAAGGGGCTGGTCTCCAGTGGTAAGGACCAGCTGTGAGGAGCCTGCAGGAACGTGGGCCTTGATGTGGGCACGGGCACCCAGAAAGGGTGGAGGGCTCATACACTCTCCTGGGGCATTTGTGTGACTCCTCCTCAGGTGTTGCCTTGGTCCGTCCCTGTTCCAACAGGGTTGTTGCTTCACTTCGGCTCCATGAGCAGCTCCTTGGCACACACTGCGGCATCTCTTGGTGTTGAGTGCTTGCAATGCAAATGAGGGCCCAACATTCCATCTCCTGAAATCTCATCTATGTCTCCTTCTGTCTTTGCTGTTTTCAAACTCATGAAATCTCTCACCTTGGGGATGAAAATGCACAGAAATATTAACCTGGATCCTACCCAACTGTGCCAGACCAGTCATAATTGGGATTTTTCCTTCGCACATGGAAAGTCTGTATGTAAAGGAGTTAAATGTTTGTAAAGGAGTGAAATTCAAAATGTCTGTGAAGGAGTTAAATTCAAAATCTTACATGACCAGTGGAAAGATTTTGTCCCAGCACGGCCATCTCTACATCTCTTGGGCATCTCTGCCCAAGATGCTTACAGGAAGCAAATGGATTTCTGACTGTGAAGAAAGTGATCAGCCCCAGGACTGGTCATTGGTAAACTGTGCTTGGGATTGCTTCATGCTGACAAGAGAGAAGTGACTGGCAGCTGAATGTGGTACAGTGCAGAGCACTTAGGAAAGGAGCTGTCAGAGGTGCTGTAAGGTTGTAGCCTGCAAGGAATACCAAAAGCTAGCTGCCTTGTGAGGCACTGAGCAAGAAAAGAAGAGCTCCAAGGCTCAGATTAGTTTAAAGCAGTGATGTTTCTCAGAATATACAATAGAGGTCCTTCAGCAGGGCTTTTTCAGCATGCTTAATGCTGTCAGAAAGTGTATGGAAAACATGAACTGTATTTTTTTACTGTATCAGTTAAGTGAGAAAGTAATGTGAAACAACCCTGCAGCTGTATAGATGGGAGTGATCTTATGCAGAAGCAGTGATGCATCTCGGAATTAAGAATATTTACTTTCATGCCTGAGGATTTAGATAGGAAACCAGCACTCTATACATCTTTGCCTTCTGAAGAGGTGAAAGAAAGCTCATGAAACTGATGCAATATAGGTATGTTATTCATTGCTTCCTTTCTAGGCCAGTATTCAGAAAGAAAGGTGACTTTCATGCTACCAGAAAGCTATAGAGAAAAGCAATTCTGCATTCTTATGGTGGGGATACTCATGTATATATAAATGATCCTTTTCTCTTAAAGCTTTCCAAGGCTAAAGCAACAATCATCCTGAGAGAGCAGGACTTACCTACTCAGTGTCCTAGTTACTAAACCACAAGGTAGACCATTCTGAACCACAGGATTTCTCAACTACAGAAGCTAAATACAGTCTTCACTTGAAAAAATACAGTCACTTCAATGGCATTTTCAAGGAGCTCTACCTAAACATCTTCCTATAGGTATGCTTTGAACGTTCTCACTAGACGTTCTTAGTAGACTTCAGCTTCATTCCACGTGGTTCATGGATTTCATCATCAGAGAAGACATCTCATTGTTCATATCAAAGCAGTTCAGGGCAAGAAAAGAAAGTTGCTGTGTTCCAGACAGTACACAGGAGGTGAAAATTAGATGCCCACAAGGTTTGGGCGCTTGGAGGGCTATAGTGAAAGAAATGGTTTTTAGATGGCTTTTTGGATGTACATGCTTAAAGACAACCTGTGTTCTGTTTAAGAAATGCACATAATTATTTTGACTGAGTCTTCTCCTTTCTGAAGCCATCTATAATTCTGTGCATTAAATATCTTATTCACTGATTTTCCATTGCATATACTTGGAAAAATGCATTTAGGAAGTGTGACTTTTGAATCTGGTTTTTGTATTATAAAGAAAGCCTACAAATACTTTGGCATAACACCTGCTAGAAATGATTACAATACCATATGGGACATAAGTGTAATTTACCAAGAAAATAAAATGAAGGATTTAGTAAGAGCCACTTTTTAAATAAATATGGAAATTAAAAGTCTTGATTGTCCGTTTGGCTTTACTATGTGACTGACTCTATAACTGGAAAAGAGTAGCAACCTTGCATGATGCAGAATAAATAAAACTATTTCTATTCCCATCAATAATGACAGATTTTGATGTGTGTAATTGTATATTACATAAATAATTATTATTAGAATAGATATTAATAAATCACAATTGAGAAAATGTTAACATAGTTTTATTTATAATAAATCAATGTAATCATTTGTGCAATTTATCTTTTGTCATACCATGACTGAATATTGGACTTTAGTCCTGATCTATTTTTACTTCCTATGTGCAGGTCTTAACCAAAAGATACTAGTTGCTAGCACTGCTATCCAGATATATTTCTGTCACTTTGCTTATTTACTATCCTAGATGCTACTGTATGTTCACCCTGCTAAATTGACTCTACACCTTCCTCCAAGTAATGGATTATTCTGACTTCTAATTGAGAGGATCCTCAAGTGTAAGCTTGAAGGTTTATCAGTACATGCAGGATGTACATCAAGGATCATGCTGAATTTTCTGACTATGCTTAAAGTACATGAAAGCAAGCTACCGTAAAAGGTAGATCTTTTTTATGTGGGCTTGTTTTACATAGACTGTTTTGTTGCCCTGTAATGAAGTTGATTTTATTGGATCTTTTGTAATATTTAATAGCTTAGTGCTGAAACAACAACCTAAACTGAATTTCTAAGTTTGGGTTTATATGTTCATTTAATTCCTAAAAATTGTTTTTAAATTTTGTAAAGTTTGTGATTGTTTAAGTTCTGCACCAGGAACTGTCATTGAAGTGCATGGCATACCTTCCAGAAATGTCAATTCATCTCTCTTAACTAAGAGGTTTTCTCTGATTTTCTGGATGACACTCTAGTGTCATTTTAGTTACTCTTAAACTGTGTAGCTGAGCTGGGGAAACCTAATCTATTTTTCAAATGGCAAAAACATGAAGAAAAAAATCAAATTAACAAAAAAGGTACTTTTAACCTTCTGCCAGAAATGTTACTGAAACTGAATTAAAAGCCCTTTAGTTTGATTTTTTTCTCTTTCTTCATGTAAGTTTCTGCCTTCTGTGGTTCTTCACATGATTTAGATTGAGAACACTTGCTCATTAATTTGTGATGTGTTGCTGTCTTCACTCACACTCTGCTGCTATCAGCTTTCAAGTGCAGAATCAGACATGGAAATCAGAACTCCTTGTCAGTCACAACTAGTATAAGATATATCAAATGAAGATGGTAGCACAGAAAAGGTAAAAGAAGCACATTGCCACATTACCTTGAGCTTGGTACAGACTAGGACTTAAAAATTAAACAGAAGTTGGCTTAAGTATCCTAATTGAGAGGTAGTTACTATTTGGAACTATTCTAGATAAACATTTCTTCAATGTCCTGGTCATTTATGAGACATATTTGGAGGCATAAGAACTCTTCATTTATATAAGGTGATCAGAAGATGACTCTGAAAGTGACTTTTTTATGCACTGTATTTGGTTTGCATTGCAAGGTGCGGGTAGTGGAGGGGCTACAGGATGATTTCTGTGAGGCAGACCAAGATGGACCCACTGCTAGCTAGGGCCAAGATCTTCAGCAGCAATGGGATAACACTTTTGAAAAGGAGAGAAGTTAGTGCACAGGAGTAATGGCATCCAGAGAGACGAGTGAGAATATGCGAGAGAAAAAGCCCTGTAGACACCAAGGTCAGTGAATAACGAGGGTAAGGAGTTGCTCCAGGAGCTGAGATTTCCCTGCAGTTCGTAGTGAATACCAGGGTGAAGCAGCTGTGCCATTACATGGAGATCCATGGCGGAGCGAAGATCCACCTGCAGCCTCTGAAGCACCCCACACCAGAGCAGGTGGATGCCTAAAACAAGCTGTGACCCTGTGGGAAGAGAGCTCTCAAGCAGGCTCCTGGCAGGACCTGCTCCTGGCAGGATCTCTCCCTGTGAAGAGAGGAGCCCACACACTGGAACATGTGTGCTGGTAGGACTTGTGCCCCTGCAGAAGGGACACACGCTGGAGCAGTTAATGAAGAACTGCAGCCTCTGGGGAAGACTCACAGTGGAGAAGTTAGCACAGAACTGTGTTCACAGGGAGGGACCCCATGCTGGAGTAAGAGAAGAGTGTGAGTCCTCCCTCTGAGAAGGCAGGAGTAGCAGCGACAATGTGCAACTGACCACAATCCCCCTTCCCTCACTGCCTGTACCATTAAAGAGGAGCAGGTAGAGAAAATCAGGAGTAAAGTTGAGCCCAGGAAGAAGGGAGGTGTTAGGGGTGAATGTGTTTCAAGGTTTTGGATATATCGCTTATTATCCTGCTCTGGTAATAAATTTAGCAAATTTCCCTAAGTCAAACCTGTTTTGCCCGTGACAGTAAACAGTGAGTGATCTCTTGCTGTCCTTATCTCAACCCAGAAGCTTTGTGTTATATTTTCTCTCCCCTGTCCAGAGAACACGGGACTGACAGATCAGTTTTGGCGGGTACCTGGCATCCAGCCAGGATCAACCCACTCCTTACACCTACATGACTTTATATATTCTATTCAGCTAATGCATAACACACACTCCTTTTTATTCAGTATTTTATAAAGGAGTTAATATCAAATTCACATAAAACAAGAAGAAGCTATCATTGCCTAGAATGACAACATACAGCAAGTAATTTGTACTCCTATAGCATTTGGGTGTGGGACATAATGAATCCTGAAGCTGTCTTAAGACTGCTTTTAAGGTGATATAACTAAGTATGTGGTAAGTCAAATGTGTATCTGCAATAAAGCTTCAAGTTTAGACAACTATCTAGAATGCTGTCTCTGAACCCCTGTATCACCTCTGTATTAGATTAGAGACCCTGGAATGTTCCTCTGATGTTGGAGTTATAACAAATACTTATAGTACAGAGGGTTATAGCAGGATGATAGATTGTAGCATTTATCCTGCATATTAAATTTACTGATTATCTATGATCCAATAAAATTTGGCTTCTGACCATCTGTTACAAAGATCTTGGAAGCTTCATTATTAGGCAATTGTTTCATAATTATTCTGAGAAAATGTCTAATGCAAATTTTCTCATTTAAATTATATTATAATTTATCGAAGTTTTTAATCTACTTGCTTTTTGCCTAATTGTTTTCAGCCAACATCTGCCATGTATGAAAAGCTAAAAATATATATATAAAGAATCATATGCATCAAGGTTCTTCACAGTATTCAGTAAACACAGCAAATGTCCAGTAACAGTTGGTATCCACACAGAAAAAGGCACTAACCATATTGAATACCCTCTTCCAGCTGTTGAGGCAGAGATTTAAGCCTAGGGAGCTGTTTTCAAATGTATTTGGCTATTTTACCATCTGGTATTTACTGACTGTGGGTGCAGTCCTGCTTCTAGTCATGTGATTTGTAC
The DNA here is from genome assembly GCF_017639235.1 of Corvus kubaryi. Taxonomy (NCBI): domain Eukaryota; kingdom Metazoa; phylum Chordata; class Aves; order Passeriformes; family Corvidae; genus Corvus; species Corvus kubaryi. The sequence goes on along the minus strand of NW_024582056.1, from coordinate 1,976,363 downwards.
AAATCAAGTCTATAGGAACTAATTCCAGAGGCATAGCTGTGATCAGTCATGTTAGTCAAATGGTAAGAATTTGAGGCTCTTTAAAGGAACCTGTAGATATGAACTGCTCAAATTTAGCAGAAAGATTCAGGTTCCTTTGAGAACTATCTCTTCTGAAATTAAAATATTTTTTTTTTACTTCCCTTTGAGACATTTGGTCTTCTTGCTTCAAGTGAAAACTTCTTATTACTTAAAGCTTTCAACTTTGGCTAAAAATTTTCTCTGTAAATGGAATGATTCACCATTTATTTAAAAGGAGTTTGAAAATTTCTTCAAATAAAATCTTCCTGTCAAGAGTGAGAAGGTAGGAAACAAACTGCTGAAGAATGTGAGGAAAGAATGCATATTTAATCTAACCTGACTACATATATGATGTTTTAGAAACCTTCAGTATTCCTCTAAAACAGGCAGGGGCTTAAATGACTTAGAAAAAAAAGTAAAATTTAAAAAAACAAAAAAAAACCTGGCTAAAAAACGAACAAACTAACCAACCAACCAAAACCAAAAACAAACAAACAAACAAAAAAAACCCCAAACAAAAACAAAAAAAAAAAAAAAAAAAAAAACCAAAAAAACCAAAACAAAAAAACCCACCCCAACCAACCAAAGATATTAAAAGGATAAGAACTATGTAAGGGTATCTGAAATCCATTTCTCTTTAAGTATAATGAGTACGTGAATACTTCAAAATTTTCATCTGCTGAAGTTATTTCAGTTATACAAGATGTTGCAAGAAGCACTGGAGGAAACAGATGAATGCTGGGATAAAATAAGAAAAGCTAATATATTCCTGTAAGCAGTGTGAGATGGATATAAGTAGTTGGCTTTGGAGTGCAAACAGTACTTATAAATAAAATATTATGTAACATTGAACTTAAAAAAGAAGTCAATTCAAAGCAATACTTAAGGTTGTATTTTCTGAAACCATCCAATATGGAGAGCTGGCACATCCATATGTATGTAAGTGAAGTTCGTTAGAAAAGTGATATAAAGTCAGTAAATACTGAAAGGAAGACTGGAAACTACAAATTTTATAATTTGGCAATAAGAAAAGGAATACCATTTTTTATTGTACAATGAGGAAATAGGAATATTTCTAAGGAATTAGTGTCAGGATTGTTTCTAGGCATAATTTGGCTAGTGCTAAAATTTTTGCTAGTAATACTCTTATGATTAGAGACTGTTAAGAACAGAAAGAATTATTCACTATATTTTCCTGGCTCCAACCTGTAACACTAATAACCATACCCAAAAATGACTGGGAAAAAAATTCTGAGAAGTTCACAGGAAAACTTAGAGTTGGGAACTGTGACATCTTCTGTGCACATGCGCAGTGTAATTCATTGTACCCCTTACAAACCTTGACACATTTGGGATAATTTTATGTCAAGTTTAGTTCTTCAGTGATACTACTTGCTAAATTTAGAGACATAAGATGGGTTTGTGAGACCAGGTTTTGGTACCAGGGGAAACAGGAATGACCTTTGTGAGAAACTGCCAGAAGCTTCCCCCTTGTCCAACACAGCCAATAGGAGCTGGCTCCAAGAAGGACCTGCTACTAGCCAAGGCCACGACAATCAGAGAAGGGAGTAATGCCTCTGTGATGACATATTTTAAAAAAAATATTTAAAAAGGAGAAAGAAGTCATTGTACTGATCTAATTGCAGCCAGAGAAGAGAGGAGAACATGTGAGAGGAACAACTATGCAGACACCAAGGTCAGTGCAGAAGGAATGGAGGAGGTGCTCCAGGCACCAGAGCTGAGATTCCCCTGCAGCCTGTGGTGCAGACCATGGTGAGGCAGCTGTGCCCCTGCAGCCCATGGAAGTCAATGGGAGTGCAGAGATGCACCTGCAGCCCCTGGAGGAGACCCACACTGGAGCAGGTGGATGCCCAAAACAGGGTCCTGAATCTGTGGGAAGCCTGTGCTGGTGCAGACTCCTGGCAGGGAGCTGCAGACCTGTGGAGAGAGGAGCCAACACAGGAGCAGGTTTCCTGGTAGGACTTGTAACCCTGTGGAGCACCCACGCTGGAGCAGGCTGTGCCTGAAGGACTGCACCCCGTGGAAGAGTGACCCACGCTGCAGCAGTGTGGGAAGAACTGTTGCTTGTGGGATGGACTCATGTTGGAGAAGGTCATGGAGAACTGTCTCTCATGGGAGGAACCCCACACTGGAGCAGGACATGGACTCCTCTCCCTGAGCAGTGGCAGGAACAATGTGTGATGAACTGAACATTACTCCCATTCCCTCTCTCCCTGTGCCGCTGCCAGGGAGGAAGTAGAGCTGGAAAGTAGGGAGGGATGGGGAGAATGTTGTTTTTTAACATTTGTTTTACTTATCATTATCCTGCTCTGATTTTTTTAGTAATAAATTCAATTAATACCCCCAAGTTGAGACTGTTTTGTCCATGACAGTATTTGGTGAGTGGTATCTCCCAATTCTTAATCTCAACTCATGAACCTTTTGTTATATTTTCTCTCCCCTGTCCACTTGTGTGGAGTGGCTTTGGTGGGTGCCTGGCATCCAGCCAGGGTCAGCCCACTACAACTGTAATCAAGGCATAGATCTTGGTCATTTTTCTGTATTAAACTAAAGAGGCTAAATCTCTTAGCATGAAGATATTTTCCCCATAACCACGGTTCCTCTAAAGTTGCTTTTAATTCTGCAGCCTGGACATAAGAGTCCACTGCATAATTCAGTGTCCCAATAACAGCATCGATATTTTCTTGGGGAAAAATCCCTGCCAACACCCTGCATCTCTTATATCTCTACTTCCAGCATTCAATTAGCTATCTGAACAAGAGCAAACAGCTTAGGAGATAACAGATGCAATAAACTGTGCCAAGCAGACTCTCCCAAACTGTACCAGATGAACGTGTGCCGGCTTGTTTTTCAGCCTTTTTGGTAAAGCTTTCCCCAACAGACAAATTAAATGTTTAAGCTTTCTACAGCAGTGCTTCTGATTTCTCTGCAAACTTAAGTATGCAGCCCTTATTAGATGTGAAATATATGTTGAATCAATTTCTCAAGTAATGTTTAATCTGCTTGAAGAGAAACGAGTAATACAAATAATCTTTATTCTTAAAAATATAAATGAAAATGATTGTATATGGGGTAGAATATCCCATTACCTCTTGTAAGTTACCATCTGATTCTGTCACCTTAAGGGAAAAACTATGGTCATTCCCTCAGCTGTTGCCAAGGTAGAACCAAATTTATAAATATGTATAGCTATGTGTCATTTATGGTCATGAGCATCATAACCTCTGAATAAAGAGTATTTGGTTATTTGCTACACAAACACATTAGTTTGTACAGAACCACAAGTAAATCCCCACTAGACCTATATAAGCACCTTCAAAACAAACTTCAACTGGAAACTTCAAGAAGAAAATCCATTTGTTGAAACTAAGGACAGGACAGAGTGAGTCATAAACTAATAAATTTCCTACAAATGAAATAATATTTTCCATTCAGATGTCTAGCAATCCTGGAGGTTCCTACTGAGGGACTTCTACGACAACATAAAGATTTGAATTAGAATTAAATTAGAGTTAGGACTGTGTAAATAATTTGGACAAAACCAATGGTATTATGTTTTAAAAAAACCATTCTACAGGGGTCATTAATATAACCTCAAGGCAAGGTTCTTACTAGAAATGACAATCGTCTTCCTCATTGCAGAGTTTCTATACATATCTGATTGAAATATCTTTTATATCACTCTATCTGACTTATCTATTATTAATAAGGCATGAAGGGAATATTGCCAGTTTATCACAATGATAACACTCATAAAAATCCTGTCCTGGCAGAAAATGAGAAGGAAATATATACTGGTAAAGTACTGGATTTAGGATCCTATATACAGTTAGCTCAAATTCAGCTGAAAAATTTGGCACAAAAAATTGTGGGTCTCTAGCTTTCTTTAATAATAAAGTTAATGGTATTTATCCTTGTAGCTTGGAAGTCTCATGAGGTCTCTGTAACGTTTTAAGGATGAAGTAAAAGTATGTGCTAAGATGTTGTTTTTATTTCAGACTGGTTGGAGGACTGTATCTTTATGGCCACCAAAACATACTTCTTTTTAGTATGAGGAAATAGAAGAGGAGGACAAGGTATTGCATTGTTGTTTAAACAGGAAAAACTACAGATCAGATAGATTAAAAGTCAAATTCTGTGAAAATCATAAACACGTGCATAAGAAAATATTTTGAATGGAGCCCAAATGACTTTCTGACACTTGCCATGACAAGCCTGAAAACAGAAACCAGGCCTCTTTCAGTCCAGCATCCCTTCTACAGAAATATTTTCCTTATACACATGGAGCAAGGACTACAGTCATCTAAAATTTGCATAAATAACTGAATCTCTATTAATAGCTTTTGAAGTGTCTTGTATTTAGTAGCCTAAGCAAAGATATAGCACGTATTAAATTTAGACACTAAATAGCTCCTATTTCTTCTATCGTGCACCACTCATTCCCTGCTTTCTCACTTGTGACTAGAATAGTCATCCCAGGCATAGTTTGACAAAAAATTCTTCATGCAAACATACATATTCTGTCTCTCATTTTAAGATAACCCCACCTTTTCATCCGCGGATTTAAAAATAACCAGCAATTCTGTTTGCGAGTCGCACTGAAAACCGATGCAGCAGCGTCCCCTGCTGGCTGCTAAGGAGGCGAACTCGCGGCCATTCCTCGCCGCGTCTTCTCTCCGTGCCGCTGCTGCACGGCTGCCGAGAGTTAAGTCAAGGGCAGCTACAGAAGGCGAGCGCATGTCGAGGTTTTTCCCAGGATAGCAGTTCGTCACTGATTACTGAGATACTTAGTACCTGTCAAAAGAAAAAAAAAAAAAAAAAAAGTATGCCAGTTGAAATGCTCTTTAGATCTGAGGAACTCGGTACAGTTGCAGTCATTTTAATATACAGTCTGCTTGCAGGAACATTTTAGTCTGACAGCACATGCCAGTGTATTTTAGGTATGTGACTAGTTATAGCATAGCTGCCACATAGCTGCTTTCTTCTTTTAGGGTCAAAGATAGTCTATGAAGGCAACTAAAAATGGCTGTATGCATTTCTGTGCTTTGCTTCATCAGTAAAATCTTTCTAACTCCTTTTCAGTGTAATTTTCTGATATCAAAGTATGTGCATTCTACCAAAATGAATGGTAATCATGCAACACTATCTGCTTTGTAACTTAGAAAGTATAATTGTACCCACATATGGATAAGTGTTGACATTGTTTTCTGCAGGACACAATACCCTCTCAACTATTCTGTCCTCTGTAATAAAGCATGCAGCAAATCACCTGTAGGGCAAAAGATAATGGACCCAATGGTGCAAATTGTTATGGTCAAGACTTTCTCATTTAGCTTAACAGAAAACCACAGGACCTTATCAGCCCACAGGAATGGCATTGTGTAGCATCTCACTCAAGGTCAGGCCAAACATTTCGGATAGATTGGGGGATTTCAGCTGCTGTAAAACTTTTGAGGGTCTGTCTGATCATATAATCAACAATTTATTCCTAGTCACTAGGCAAGTAATTGATCATGATTATTCAAGAGGGTCATGCAATGGCCACTTTAATCAAATGATTACCAGAAAGCTTTTACTATCAAATTTTATGTGTTTTAATATATCTTTATGACCCCATTCACTTAAAGCTGAAGAAGATGAGGAGGGAAATGACAGAGACAGCTATCTGAGTTTCCCGCTGTTAAAGTAAAATAAGAGAAAATTGCATTTTTCTATTTTTTTTAATATCATTTTTACTTTATGGTGCCGAACACCTCTGATGTCTTGTTGCTGGCAATACTATTTCAAAGCCACTTTGAAAGTAGGAAGGTCCTTGTATTCCCCTCCATCAGCCAAAAGCAATGAAGCATTACAATTCTCTGCCCATTCTATTAATAGACTTGCAACTGAAGCAGAAGAAATTCAAGGACTTCTCTTTCCTGACACATTTTACAATATCTCTGAGCAACGTAGCAGAAATCAAGGTACAAAGCTTACATGTCATTTCTGATGAACTAGGGCATTTATTTAAGAAGCTGAAAATTGATTACACTTATTTCCTAATTCCTTTGGTAATGTCTAGGAGTAGCATGGTCTCAAGCATTGTAGCATTTCCACAGTTGCACTGAGTATTCCATTCAATATTCAGTGCCAGAAAAAATATTGCAAGAGCTATTTTCTGCAAAGCTAATGTGGTCATGTTCGCACCTAAGTGAAGGGATTTTCTTCTGCAAGAACAAGCTGAGTCAAATGTTAAGGTATGGATATGATCTCAGAATATAGCCTGTGAAAACAGAGATAAGGGTGGCTTGCCAACAGAAAGTCTGGGTTTTTTACACATCTTTACTTAGAGATTGTAAGGTCTGTATTTCCCATCCATATATATTAGATACAATTATCCTTGCTGGTGACACTGATTAACTATTTATATTAAAAAATGTCCTGTAGTATCAGGAATCTCCACTCAGGACCTCACTGAAATCTTCTATACAGCTGAAAATACCCCTGACCCATTTACTTTTCCCACGACTTTAGTCAGTATCTGCATTTGCTCTCAGATCTTAACCGTATAAGCGTGCTTTTATGTGGCAGACAGTTAGGAGTTCCATTTCTCTTTCTAGGTAGACACATCTTAGATACAAATGGATTTTGGGGCAACCCTTTGGGTGACTCCAGAGATTCTCATCAGTTTCCACTATCCCAAAGGTTTGAAAAGCTGTTGCTTTGTTAGTGATGTTAAAGATAAAATGCCAGATGAATACCCAATTTTGAAACTGGAGTAAGTCAGTGCATTAATATTTAGGCCAGAATGATCCATCTTTCTGTGAAAATGCTGATTCTAGCAATCTGAATGAAATTTGTAGGAATTAATACAGTTGCTGGAGGAAATAACTTGGAAAAGGTATCAAGAGACCACTTTATAAACATGTTTAAATCCCAGCTTATATTTCAATATCTCTGTAAATGCTGCTTCTTAACAACCATCCATCCTAATTACACAACAAAGCAGTCCTCCCACAGTGCTACATAATATATGATAAGCTGACATTTAATTGAATTCAAATCAGGACTTACTTTCTTGAAGGTATCTTTTTATACATTGTTTTCCCCAAGAATCTAGGAAAAAGTAAACATTTGAGATAAATGAAGTTCTGCAAGGTCTCTAGAAAGTATTCAAATTAAATCCTAGTCACAGCAACATCATTGCAGTGATGGCATAGAAAGTACTTCTTTTTTCATGTTGGAAAATGATCCCTCCACCTGGTATCAGAAAAGAAAGTACGAAGCATGTTAATACATCTGTTTTTTTTCCCTAAACAGCAACTATGGATAATACTTTAACTAGGATCTCTGTTTTCAGTGAAGCAAATTTACCTATGTCAGTAAAGATATTGCAGAGCACACTACGAGTTCACCTGCAGCTAAGGACCCTTGACAGCTAGGGTCAGTCTTTAAACAAAAATTTGGCCTTGAACAGACAATTCTCTCCTCTTGACAACACACTTAGGAACAAGTTTAGGAACTTGACAGTGGCACTCTATGGATTCAACCAAAGACAAATCTGAACCCCAAAGCAATAGGATGAGTTTATGGGATTTAATTCCTGTTGAAATTAATGAATGTTTTGTGACTAAATCCTTAGGTCAAGTTTAAAAAGTTCAATTACAATGCATGTACCTAATAGGAAAGTAATAATTTTACTCTCCATTAAATCAGAGAAAGGTCATGGCCTCTGTATGGTATTAGTATGTGGATAAATAGACCTACTGAAACCTGCTGCATCACATACCAACCCTTCCCTCTTTCATCATCACATCCCCATTTTAGCTTGCTTTCACAGCTGCCAAGACTCCTGCTCCTATCTCGATAGTCACAGATACAATAGAGAGATAGTAGTGAATGTCAAATATCTTGAATAGTTGGGACATAACAAATGAGATGTGCACAGCAAGGCTTAGCAAGTTTGCTGAGATCTTTTAATGTCTGCATCACAGATGAGATTATAAAATGAACAAAGAAAAGAAATTAAAAATTTAAAAAAAAATCTCAGAAAAAGTAAAAAAGCTAAGGGAGAGAGGGGAGGGGAGGGGAGGGGAGGGGAGGGGAGGGGAGACCTAAAGCCCCATTTGAGTGACTTCTATTCAGTCTAACTGATATTTTCTTACTTATATACATAAGGCAACTGGTCTGATTCAGACAGGAAAAAAAAAATAACAGGCAGAAAACTCCAGAAGCCCACTCAAAGCAGAAAAGAGCCACTTCTGGAGGAGGAAAATAAGCATGATTTTAAGCTGAAATATCAATATATTAATTTACCAGACTACCTTTATTTCTTAGCAGGCTATTCTCTGAAGGTCCTCTCTCATTTTGATGATTTTGGAACTCATCAGACATAAAAAATAATCTTTAAAAGACTTTGAGTTGCATAAATATTTACAGATCCACTTAATTTTAAGGGTCTTAGCATTTAAAACTCTCCACCTCTTAGAGCTCAGGCAGGTTATCCGCATCTCAAACAAGTTCTCTCTCCTGTCTGGTCCTGCTCTCACCCCCCTTTTCTTTTAGCAGTTCCATTGTCTCTCTAACCTGAAAAATTAGTAGAAGTGACTATAAAATTACAAGTACTGTGTGAAATATAAACTCATTCCTGTACCATTCATAGAAGGACATATGTTTTGTCACTGGTGTTTTCAGGCCTATAAAAGAACTCAAAGAGCTCAAAGGTAAAAATTATTTCTTTTGGATTTTTTTTTAATGAAAAATGTTTAATTTTCAGCCTTATAACGATCCCTACATGAAGAAAAACATTAAAAGTTAACAATTATAAAGCTCAGTCTAATATCAGAAAAGTATTTATCCGCTAGTCCTGGCAGAGAAACAAATGATTCTTCTTTTAAATAAATGGTTTCTCTCACTCTTTTTCTACCTTTAGAAAAATAAATAATCCTTCTCCAAGTTTTTTTTCTTCCTTAGATGGGATGCTGGATTCTGGACATGACAGTATCTCTGTCTTTCTATGTCTCTATTTCCATTTTTTTTCCCCCTGGGAAAAGCTTGCTCGTTTAAGGCTCATAAGACATTGTGCTTTGTGCACAGAAGTCAGATTACCTGGGCAGCACTGTTTACTCTTACTTTTCATGTGAAACAGCTGCTCACCTTTGTGAAGCAGAAGATGCTATTGAACACAGGTCCTTCTTTTTGAATTTCATTTGATCTTACACACACAAGTAAGTGTAAGAGATAATTATTTTCTCCAGGCTCTTCTATAAGAATTTAGAACTAAAAGTACAAACCAGGCAAACCTGAGTCTGAATCAGTATTTGCACATAGAATTTTCACAAAAAGGCTTACACTAAACTGTATGAACAATAAAAGTACTCTGACCATTTCCACTGTCTGTTTATTTTGCTCTTGCTAACTGCCTTTTTAGCTTGAGCATTGCACATTTGGAAACAATTCTGCACCAACTCATATCTGCCCAATCCTATCAGTCAAAATTATATCACTGCACCTTCAGGTATTAATAAAGCTAATGAAATGTAAAAGGAATTTAGACTTCATAATTTTTAAAAGAAATAGAGCTGTGAAATTTAATGTGCCTGTAACATTTGGAATGATTTTGCTTATCTAACCTATAAGAAGGGAATTCTGCAAAAGCTGCAGCAGATAGACTTGTACAGCATGTCATGGGAAAGAGTGCAAAATGCTTTATTCATGAGATCCTATTAGAACCCTTGCTTAGTAAAGCATTGATGTCTCAAAAGGGTTTACAGTAGCTGTTACTGAAAAATAACCCTTCCCTCCCATCAAAAGAACTAAGAATTGAGAAATGTAAATAAAAGCTTCTACTCTCTCTGAGGGGAGTATTTTAGCATATATTTAAACATCCTCCAAAGTTTCCTGGAATGGTGTAAAAAGATAAAGTACTCTGTGGTAATACAGCAAACTACTTTAAGGAACACGATGCTGTTAGACATTTCTCAGTTGTATTAGCCATGGTAGTTAAAGATGTATAGCAAATTCAGCAGAGCTGTATTTGATGAAGAACTAGAGAGAAAGAGCAGAGGAAAGCATCTAAATGATTCTATGATTCTATCTCCAACTCACACAGGTTTTTCTTGTCCAGTATTATATATGCTGCAGGTGGGCCTGATGATCACACCATTGGCAGTTCCACTGGGGAGCACTGCAAGCTTCATAGCCTGGGCCTAACCCTTGAAAGGCAGTGGGTATAATGGGCGTAAAACTATCACTGCATTTCTTTTGCATGAACCAGAGGAGCCTGGAAGACCTATCACTTGGAGCTCTATTTGGCACTGGTAGAAAACTGGAAAAAGTGTTTCTAGTGTTTCATTAAGAAAAATTTGTGTGGGACTCTTTCTGACTTTTTAAAACCTGTCTCCAGGTCTAAGAAAATCCAAAGGCAGTTCATAAACAAAATTTATTATCTTACTTTCCCTTCTATTCAGTTACAAAGCAAATGTTTTTCTGAAATCCCTTCCCCACCCTTGTGTTAAGGAGATTTTATTTTTTGGTTGGTTGGGTTTTATGAAGTCTTTGGAATTCTTCTTACATTGATGTTACAAAACACTGGGTCATGATTTTTTGGCCTTTATTTTCAAGGATCTGTATCATGCATTTCTCCATATCCCTACTTATGGCTCTGTGCACTCCCTTATTCCCCACATTTACATTGCTTCTCACTCTATTCTTTCTTCTTGGAGAGAAGATAATTTAAATGTCAGCCTGTTAACTCATATGGGTAGAAGGCAACTCTAAGAAATAGATAAACATATCCTGTCATAATAGAGATCATTTTTGGGTGCCTTCAATGAGTCATGTCACCTACAGAAAAAATTCTCACAATGATGGTTCTGCTAAACAGATGAGAGAGACTACAGACTTCCATTTTGCTCCTTGTTGCTGTGGTTTCTCTCACGAGTACGTTGCTATCAAATAATACAATAAGGACATTTACACTTGATTTTTTTTACTTTTATTTTCATATTAATCCCATTTCTGATATTAGTTTCTAGTTTTTATGATACCAAAAGCCAGAAGAGCATACCACAGCCTCTTGAAAGTATACATAACTAAACTGGAGACTATAAGATAAGTCTCTCAAAAGAGTTTCTTCTAGTGGAGAGGAAATACCTGCTCCCAGTTGTCCTGCCAGCTCAGGACATCATCTTCCTGAAACTGCACAAACAGTTAAGCCAACGGAAGCATTCTGTGTTCATTGAAGTTGCACTGACATCATGAGTTTTGAAGGCATAGTTGCATTAAGTAGAACATATGCTTTCTTTCCCCACAGCTTTGACATCTTGGAAGAACTTAAGAACAGAATTCTACTGGTGGTGGTAGACAAATACCAATACTTGTACCAATACCCTACTATAGCTGTAGCTTGACCACACATCACTGATAGCAGCTCATATAGCAAAGGCAGAAGGGTAATTGTATCTTACCTGTTGCTAAGCCTATTGTTTCACTTCAAACTCACAAATATCTGTGGCTTAAGTTTAGACACTGAAAAGACAACTTGAAATGGCTCAGGCACAATCTTTGCCCCTTCTGTGATGAAGGTAATAATTTTCAGATGTGAGGCAGGCCAGAAAGTGGAGAACCATATCATCCTAACTCTTGCAGCAAGATTTACTGAAGCATGATCTGTATTTCTGGCAGCCTCAGTCAGAACAGGTAAATTCAACATACTTGTACCATGACATTCTGAAACATCTGAACGTGCAGAGCTGATGAGTTGTCACTCCGTCTTTTGCTCATCTCACTAAAAAGTACGAAAGGACGTCCTCAAATTTCAAAAAGAGGTCTTGAGAGAATTCAGAAATTAGCTTAAATGAACAGCATTTGTGAAAATACATTTTATGTGTCAGTTTAAACAAATATTGTGAATTGCTGCGCCAATCTCTTATATTTTGCAGGCCAATCATTATGTTTCACCCCAGATACAGTTCTAAAAGGTTTTTAGGTCTCCCTATCTCTATTTGCAAAAAGTTTCACAGTAATCATATGGAACACACACCCATGGAAATATATTAAGTATAGATAGAAATTTCTGTTCCCTAAACCTTATTACTGTGGAATTAAGATATGATAAAAAAAAATTTATGACAAATCTAAAAATGACAATCATGAAAGATCTACCTCTTGGACTAGCCCAGGAACTAGTTTCCCGAATAAAGAACAGAATCATTCATTAAGAGAGGGAAGACAAGCAACTGTTGACAGTCAACAGTGAAATCAAATTAGACCAACTCATTATTTAAAAGTTTTGATTTAAAAGGCAGAGCTGTTAATGAGCTACCAAGACCTATAATTATCTATGTGTCCAATTTCAGCAACAAAATGAAAATCCTACAATAGATTAGAAAGAAGAAAGCCTGCACAAACCACACAAAAACTTTAAATGTCAAAAAATTGGTATTTGTTCAGCTTTTGGTGAGGGGCATTTTGCAGTAGAAAGATTGTTTTGCTGTTATGCTATTAGTGTTGATCTACCAGTTGTACAGCAAAAGATTCCCTGAAGTTAAGCTACAGTTCCCCAGAAATAACACTAGGATCAGCCCTGCAATGTCCGATTGTATAGGACAGTGAGGGCAATTTTGCACAGCTTTTTGGGGAGCTAGTGGGGAAGTTACTTGCATAGCTCATGCATAGACTAAATGGAATGTCAGAGAGAATGAGGGGCAATTTCCAAATTGCAAGGATGCACTGTGCCCCAAAAAGGGTATCTCGCTGTTAGTGTAAATATCTTGCTGAATACAAGGATGAGAAGTAAAATGTACCTCTAACAAAAAATATAGTTGTGATATGCTCATGCAGCTGCCTGTGCTTCTTGTAGATTCCTTGTCCCCTGCTATAAGCAACCAAAACAATACAATTTCATTGTCAGAAAGAGAGGATTTTGTGAGCTAATTGCAAGTACTGTAGCTGGAGATCTAACTATTAAAAGGGCAAATAATTGAACTAGAGCAAATAAAACAGAATCCCAAGAGATTAAATTAACAGTTTCGAATATATAAACCTCATCATGGCACTGGCAATAGCTAATATACCTGTGTCATTATAACACTGTAAATTTAGATGCCTGTGACACCAATTATTAGGTGGTGATATTACTGCATTGCTGCATCCTCTATAACAGTACCAGTGCTGTGCCTCACTCTGCACAGTTCAGTGCATTTCAGCTTAGTCTTCTCACCTCCCTTTTACCTTGTCAGGCTCTGGTATTCATAACCTGCATCCAAAACGGCAGCAATAATACTGATACTTGTTTTGCCTCTCTGCTGGGGAGGGGGAAAATTTGCAAGAAGACCATGTTTTAACCCCACACAACCTGTGGTGTTTTTAACTTGCAGTACAATGTCAGAACAGAGCTCATGTAGATCTCAGAAGAGTAATAAAGAGAAGGTTGTCTGAAGGTAGATGCACCTGAAATCACAATGAGGTTCATGCATGTTCAGTGTTAGTTTTGCTACAGCCTCATCCAGAGAAGTGGAAGCTCTGTCCCTTTAACCATTACAAGATGGTTATTCATAAGGAGAGTCTTGACCTCCACAGCAGTCTTATGAAATCCCTCAGATGCCTTGTCAAAAAGGTTTAATAGTGTTGCAGTACAGATGATACTGTAATAATTTACTTTTTGTTAACAGTAACTCAAAAGACTCAGAGGATCTGAACTCTCACATGAAGTAACCATATCCCAAAGCTAACAGATTAATGCACCATTAAAACTTTTGGCCTTTTCTCCAGTCAAACTTTTCCTTAGGGATGAACAGTTTAATACAGCAATTCAAAAATATATTCTGTAAGATTAGGGAGGGAAAAAAAAAAATCATGCATCACACAAGGTTTGCTTAAAGTAGCTAGATCTACATTGCCCAACATTTCTAGATCAGCTAGAGTTTTATTGACATTGAAACCAAGATGGAGGCAGCTTATTTTACTACACTTTTGGAGCAAGTGGAAGACAGACAAAGGCAAAAGAACAGACTCAAACGTGCTCCACAGCTAGTCAGCCTGATTATTAAATCTCAGCATATTAGAGAAGATTGTTGAACATCTGAGTTCTCAGGGAAACTAGCTTAGAAAGCATTCATTCATGATTACCCTGTCCACTCATTTCTCTTGAAGTTAAACCATCTGGCTGGGATGACTTTTTTCCTAAAGTTGAAAGAAATTTCCCTTACGTACTTTGGCTATGAAATAGTCATTTATTACAAGGCCATTGTCCGTCTGTCACAATTATTATCAAATCCTCATCTGTGACATATAATTGTATTGTGTGTTAGTGCAAGACCATGTGGGACCCATGCTGAAGAAAATGGCTTTCCTCTCCCTTATATTATTAAGCTTATGGCAATAAAATTGCATAAAATCCATTTTTATGGTAGTGAAAATGTTGTTTCATCAAGTGATGAACATTGTGTTATATTTATGAAAATGAACACTTTCTCTCTGTTCTTTCTAATTGGACAAGTTTTCTTATGGCTTCTAACATCAAAAAAAGTCACAGAGTCCTTTATTGGCTTCTGTAGTCAAGCAAAATTCATAGGAAAGTAAATATTTAGATCTTGCCCATGCTAAAACACTAAGAGTTCTATTATTGACTTTAATACAACCAACAGAGTCTGGAAATTAATATAAAAAGGAAGTGTGGGATTCTTGTGCCTGCTCTGAATTCTTTATGCCAGGTGAAAGTGCCGGTGCTTAGTAAGACACCTAAAATAAAGTAATGTACTATCACTACCAGTAAGAACCTCATGAGCATCCCCCTGAAAATTCTGTATGAATCCAAAAGATAGTTCCTAATATAGAATATTTCTTAGTCTTCCCTTGTGGTGCAGTCTGACTCCCTTGAAATAGCTTCTGTTACTTGCAAGTTCTTTGCATGCTGTAGATCTTGAAGAACTCTGAGGAATGTTTCACTATAGCTTCCCACTGGACATACGAGTGGATAGTCCCATGAATAGCGCTGCAGTCACCCAGTCCCTGAAATAGGTTTTGTTTTCTAATGGGAAGGATTACAGAGAGTAAAGCTTTTCTTATGCTACGTATTCAGGATAGGCTGTTTTAGAAAACGTCAAGCCACTTCAAATTGGATTTTTCATCAGCAAATTTGACATTGACGTGAACATGATAAATAGAACTGATCAGACAGGAAAAAATGCTGTTGCACTGAAGATGAAACATTCTTACACATCAATTTTGATAAAGTTTTTGTCAGATGGAGGAGGAAAAGATTAATCATTGAATTCTTAAACATGGGTGCAATAACCTGATTTGAGGAGTCCTACAGAAATCTAGCATTGTGATCCTTCTATAACATTAACAGGCACCTGAAATGAGAAACTCTGTTCAATAGGAAATGAACTACTGCATCAGAATCCTCTATACATTATTATAAGTGGAAAACTAAGCCCCAGGAAATCTCTTTGACAATGGCTTACTTCACACCATTTTCTTAAGAGTTATTGATTTTTATTGACTCTGAATATAACCTGACACAATTTCCATCTCATCTGAAGCCCCAAAACACTTCTTTGTGTGAATGTTTAATAATAATAGCCTTTCACGCATAAGATCAGGTTAATTCTGTTACTTGTGAAACTACTCACTAAATGTAAGACATTCAAACATGTCTAGCACACCAAATGATTACCAAACCTGTGGCTGACTTCATCCATTCTCCTCAAAGTTCAGAAGGGCATGATTTCTTCCGAAAATCAGAAATTGTAAACTTTGTTTACAAACCACAGACTGGTTATTTGTTTGATTATTTTTTTAATACATACAACCCTGAGAATAAAATCACTGAAAAGCAGTGAGAACTTAAAGCTCATCAGGCTGTTCTTACAAGTTGTTACTAGAATTGGGGCTTACACTGTCTTCTTTAAGCTGCCTACACATGAGGCATCTTGTCATGGTTGTAGACTTCTCTAAGGTCTATAAAGAAGTTTGTTGCATCCAAAAGATAATTTTACCCATTCTAAACAAATTTACTAGGCTGGGCTTCACTTTAGCATAAGCCAGAAAGAATTTGAAGAGAGCATTTATTGCCACTTAATGGCACCAGTTTAGAACTATTTAGAAACTTGAAAAAATAAACTCAAACGAAGAGTTTGAAAAGTGTATAGCAAGCATGTCAGATTTTACACTCTATAGTAGACAGCTACAATTTGGCCATCGGTTTCTCAGCTCTAGAATTTGTGCTACAAATCTACTTCTGCTTGTCCAAACTACCACCACTACTGTAGTCATAGCCAGAAACTAAAAAGCTCTTCCCATTTCCAGATCATGTTTGTGCCCTACTTGCAGCCTGGTATTTAATGAAAAAAAAAAAAACAAAACCAAGAGAGATCATGTAATGTGGTGTGGGCTGGTTGCATAGTATGTGGAGTATCCCCAGAGAAACAAAAACAAGAGACTGGAGTGAAGCTGTAGCCCAAATCTGCTCTTCAGTTGGGATGCAGACATAGTCATTTGCAGGCTCACTTTTTCACACGATAACTTCCACAAATGAGTTATACAAAACAGGCATTACAAACAGTGTGTTTTAGTTATAGGAACAAAAATAGATATATTCACATGAAGTACTCACTTTCATATGAAAAGGGATTTCCATAGGGGTGTTTGCAGAAAACCAAATGTATGAAAACTATGAATATGGTTTCAGTTTGTGGTCATGCCCACAGTGTCCCTAACCATGGGAGAGGGGGTTGGAACTAGATGATTTTTAAGATTCCTTCAAACTCAAACCATTCTATATCATATATTTCCCATTTGCCTTATCCTAGTATTTTTGGTTTCTGGTACACTTTGATGCTTCTGCTCACAGAGTGCCTAACTCAGTGAGATGATTAACACAAGCCGAGGGAGCAGTCACAGCAGCTACTGATTCCTTTGTGAAGGGCCATGGCTCAGCTGCTTGGAGGAAAACACTCATACACTGTACAGCCACTGTCCCAAGTTTCAGCAGGCATGGCAGAGACTTTCTGGGCAACTTCATAATGCCACCACCTGCGTTGCACTGCGGAAACTGCATGCAAAGTTAACTTGGCCTGAACACAAGCATTGGAAGCAATATCGCCAAATTATCTTCCAATTCTGATCATATCTCTAAGTTTAGTCTTAGGCCACGGCACCAAAAAGTATTGTTTCTTGCACTGTAACTTAGAATCAAGATACTTTCTCTAATAATAATTATTCCGATCATAATTAAGTTCCTTACACTTCCAGTTTTAAACTGGAGTGGGAAAACAAGGCAGCTTCATTGGATTTTACTGGATATAACACAAGAAGAATTTTGACTTTTAAAATGTGAACTTTTAAAAAACTTTAAACGTTTAAAACACATACAAATTGTCACTTTCCTAATCGATCAAATAAATACAACACCATATACTATGTGCATGAATGATACAACGAAATTACTAAGAAGCTCTGATTCACTTTTTTTAATCAAGGAAAAAAGTAAATTGGAACTGTTTTGAAGTATTCTACCTCATCTATTATTTTACAGGTTAAAGGTTTATTACATTTACAAATGATTTACTGCAGAATTTTTCCCTAAGGTGTTTGCAAATTTGGTGTCACTGTGAAAGATTTATGTGTATTTAAGCAAACCAGAGTAGCCTAATTTAATTACTTAGGACAATTCTTAAATAATGCTTTACTGACTGCTCAGCAATTAGATGCATTGCCTTAAGAAATATAGACTTAACATGTGGCACTGTGAATATCATTTGACAAGAAGACATTTATTTTCATTTCTTTGTCATTTGCTTGTAAAAGCTTCAGGTGCACGGTACAGTCGGTTTGAGCGAGATTTAGGTGGGGTGAGGGGTGAAACACAAGTGTATATCTGATGTGAGGAATTACTGAAATGAGAGGACAGAATACTGAGGCTAGAAAAAATAATGGTGAGTTGACCTGCAAGTGTTTAGACACTGTGGCAACACTGAGGCAGGGGCTGCTGGCCCCTTGGACCTGACTTGGGGTCCTGGGCCACAGCCAGAGTGGGGGCAGCTGCAGCCACTGGGCAGGGACAGTTCAGGACAGTTTTGGTTACAATGGTAAGAATTCAGATGCAAAAAGTGTAATTTTTATCATCTAACTTCCCTCATATACAATATAGATGGAAATGCCCTTTACAGACAGTAGAAAGATGTGTTGAGATGATGTTACATATTCATTAAACTATTCTGAAAATTAAAGAGCCGTGTTTTGGGCCAAAATCTACACCATAAAAATGACTAGATAAATATTTAATTAAAATAACATTTTTCCACTGCAAATGACATTTTACTGCATTTTGATGAAGAAAATAAATTACTGCTTTGTCGCCTATTCAAAGGGCACAAATTGTTAGATCTATTTATCCATCAATTAATGTACATTAATAAAATGCCACTAATAGTTTTCTCTGTGAAGAGTTTCAACATACTCTCCAGTGAAATACAAAATCAAGCTTCATTTAGTACTTCCGCTATATTTTGTTTGCCACATCTATTTATTTATATCTGGAAATTTTACATCTTTTATGTTCAAATATTCTTTCACATACTCTGTACAGAACGTTCTGTTCCATCTGAGCTCAATTCGGAATACATTATTGATTTCACTTGGATGAAACCTTGCCTATTGCTTGTTTTGGAGGTTTATTTTCTTTTTTCCCCCCAAACAGAACATTATATGCAGTCCAGAGAAGCTGTAGCATTCTGTTTTTACTTAATCAAAAGTTCAGCAATTTGTCAAATCCATATGGTGCAGATAATCTAAAGCCCTAAGCATATTAGATAGAATACAAAGAATATCAAAGTAGCTAGGAATGGAAACAAAATTTTTTCAAGGCTTTTGATAAATCTGTCATGTAAAAAAGAGTTAAGAGGATCAGAAGGTGATGGTTCAATTAGTTTTATCTCCTGGGACACAGAAACAACTGGAGAAAATTAGGTTACGGTATTAGTGGTTTTGTTGGTTTTATTTAAAGGCATGCAGTAAAATAGTTTATGTGCATGTGAAAATCTGATCTGTGCACTCAGATTTCTTTGCTGTTCCTTCCCCATTTCCACATCTAATTTATTGAATGCCCCCATTATGAAAATTTTTATATACTGAGTGTATCAAAGCTCAGTCTCATTAACTACTCTTTCATGTATTCGCCATCCAGAAAGATACAGCTGTAGTCCACTGGTTTGATACATGGCAAAAAATCCAAGTGAGCAAGAGAAGCAATGATCTGTTGCTGACAGAAGATATTAAGTGAAAAATTCAGGGAGGTCATTTGATTTGCAAGTACTCACAATGCACCCAATTTTATCTGTGTATTTTCAAGATGTTCATCAGAACTCCTTTCTTTGGCAAACCCTTCTACCCCAGCTAAGTTGTAGAAAGATTGCTGACAGAAGAAAAAAGTCCTGTAAATACTTCTACCAGACAGATCTTTCTTCAGCTTTCTAGCTACTGATTCAAGGGAAACATACCAATATATTTCCAGAGCAGTCTTAACTAAAGCAAAACTAATATTCTGTATAACTTTTTAAGGGTAAGAAAGGAGAGATTTCCAAAGCTGCAGGAAAAAAAAAAAAAAAAAAAAAAAATCTCTGTGGTATGGATATACAAAAGATTTTAACTTAAGGGTATTTAAATTAAAAAAAAAAAAAAAAAAAAAAGAAGTTTGAGAATTTCCTTTGAGCAATTGATCCAGATTCCTCTGGTCTAGAAATACAGATGAAATTGAAAAAAATCCAATTCCTCCTGTTAAGGTGTTGAATCTATTAAAAAAACACCAAACTCACCCCTCTCCAAAAACCAACACCAAAAAAGCTATCTTTTATTTCTGCCTTCTCTAACAACAAGAAAAGACAATTCCTCTGGTTGTCTGACCTTCTTTCTCAACAGAAGTGTCGGGTTTGTAATAAATGAGTAATGGACAATTATCACTTCTCTGCAAGCATCTACAGGAATATACAGGAATATTAACACTGAAGATCCATGCTTACAACACGAACTGGCAATTTCTTTAAAAGATACGGAGCCATTTCTCATTCAAACAGCAGACATTTTGGAATACTGTTAACAGCTCTAGCCTGGATCACTATTTTCAGATAGGGAAACTGAAAAAAGCTCAGTCCCAAAGAGATATGAGTCAGAAGAGTCATGCCTAATAAAATACAGGAACTGGGTATCTGGAGAAGCAGTACGCCTCTCATCATGCTGCAAGACTCAGCTCAGAGGGTAACAGTGGTACCTGTAGAGAAGAAATAAAAGATTCACTTGACATTAACCAGCAAACAAAGGATAGACAACCAAGAAACACTTTGCAACTTTTGATGATTCAAAATTTTTAGAGTGATCAAATAGATTGTCGCTCAGACCTAAAAAAATATGGATTTTTTTTTTTTTTGGTAGAGTGTTTTAGCCTACTATTTTAGTTTTAAGGAACAAATGGATATTCAAAGAGACCAAAGTTTTGTCAGACATGTACTTGCTATGTGATTCTGAATTCCTGAGTAGTTTCGCACAAATTCCTTGGGAAATATACTGGAGATCTTGACTCTGTCAAAAAATCACATTTATCTGCTCTTCTTGAAGAGGCTAAGGAACAGATTATGAAATGGTTTAGATAGAACCACTAAAGCAAGTAGGAGCATTCCACACAGAGATGTAGAGTAGAGCACAGTTTGTACCCATAAGCTCCAGTACCCAAAGGGTGTATGAAGAGAAACACTTTAAAAAGTAACCTGTCTATGCTCTGGTATTTAAGGATGCACATTTCTCAGCTATTATTCATTAGTGTGCAGTTACTAAAAGTGCAGGTACTGATGGTACTTAAGTTTGTTAACATTGGTTTGAAAGAAAACTGTAGCCTGAAACCATGATCATATGGAAAGGGAAGAAAATTGGTTAGGTTGCATTCTGAGCAGGTTATTTATTACCAAGTCATGAAGTACTTCTGCCCTAAGAACAAAGAACAATACTTGTTCTCCTTAACCTTCTCTAGTGGTCAATTGGCCCAGAAGGGTACTTTATTAGTGCAATATTTTGTCAGTAGTATGAAATAATCAGTAAATGTGGCTCTGTTGTTATTTATATTTGTAATTAATAGGCCTAAATGTGGAGGTCTGAACTTAATTGGAAACTCTGATTTGAGCCTGTGATTCTTTATTCAGAAAAATGGTCTGCTTAAATGAAAATACTACCCTCTCCTTGTGAGAACTTTACAAAAGCCACATAAAATGTTTGTATGTAAGAAAGCCTAGTATCTTAATCCAGCTGAATTTCAAACTCATGTGAGATTAAACATTTTCTCATTATATTTACATGCGGGAAGTGGCAAGCTCAAAAAGAAAACCTGTACCTATCGCCATCATCCATCCCAGAGGACCACAGGCCCGTCATGTGAAGCTGATCCTTAGGTACCGGCCCAAAAAAAAGTCGTTCTTAAACAGGGAGTGGAACTCGGTATCTGGGAAGCGCCTCTCTGAAGGCACCTTGTAGCTGAAATTTCTTTTCAATCTAATTATTGAATAGAGAATATAAATCAGATTTGCATCTGTACGGGCCGAGGTGCCCCGGTGGCGGCGGCAGCGCTGGGGCAGTGCCGGGGCTGCCCGGGCCGGGCCCAGGCGGTGCCAGCGGCTGCAGCGGCCCCAGCGCAGGGCACGGCTGAGCCCCTCAGCCACGGGCGGGCGGGCGAGAGCCCCGGAAAAAGCCTGGCCAAGGGAGGGCAAAACGCTGCCCGGCAGCCAGGGCTGAGCGGGGGAACCGTGCGGGAAACAGCCCTGCGAGCCTGAGGGGACAGCGGGAGCGGGGACGGAGGCGGGAGAGACCCGGCACGGATGGCCCTGGGCCAGGCAGAGACCCCGGCGGGGCAGATGGACGTTCCCGGAGGGAAGTTGCTGCCCATGGAGAGCCCACACATGGGCAAGCTTATTCTGAAGGACTGCAGTCTTTGGGAATGTCCCAAACTGGAGCTGGGAAACAGCATGAGGAGGAAGGAGCTTCAGAAAGGAGCTGTTAAGGACTGGCTGCAGCCTCCCATTCCCCATCCACCTGCACTACAGTTGCAGGGAGATAGAGGTGTCAGGGATGAAGGAGTGAAGTTGAACCTGGGAAAAGGAGAAATGAGAGGAAGTTGTTTCAGTTTTTGTCTTTGTTTCTCACCACTCAACTCAATTTCAATTGGCAATAATAAATTTGCTTTTCCCAAACTGGGTCTTTTTTGTCGGTAATGGTAACTGGTAAGTCCCTGTCTTTACCCATGACCGTTTCATCTTATTTTCTCCCCCTGTTCTTTGAGGAGGGGGAGTGAGAGAGTGGCTGGTTGGGTGTCTGGTACCTGGCCAAGGCCAACCCATCACAGAAACTAAATAAGAATAACCCAATTTAAATCAAATTACAATATTTCCTTACACTTTGAACCAGATTCAAAATGTACTGTGTAAAATATAGCCAACAGCAGGTTTTCTGTTAAAAAGGCTTTATCCTTTTGTGTCATTAAACTCAGGAGTAACTCCTCTCTAGAATCATGCAGTATTTCAGATAGGATTCACAGACACTCTCCATCATTTTGCAGATAGTGCAAACAGGTAATCCAGTATGACTCATATGCATTGGACTTCCTAGCAATTGATTGAAATCTTCAAATTCTGCAACAGCAATCACAATATGCCAAGTGAGAGAGAGGAAACTAATAACCTACACCTTTCTCTCAAAAGCATAATGAAGCAGGAGCCTGGCATGCTGTGCTGGAAGTCCATTATACCCTTTAGTGCAGCTTTAAAGAATCTTTTAAACAGAATTATAGTTTCTTTAATCTGTTATACAAGCAATTGTATTTCTACTATGCTTTGGATTGCAGTACCATGAGCAGTGCAAATGTTTTTGGGGTTTTTGTTTTTTTTTTAATCTCAGTAGTTTCTTACATTATCTCATGTAATTTCTATGGTCTGGATTGTTCTGCTGATTCAAAGCAGCATCAGGCACCCAGGTTTTGCACAGAAGGTCCAACAGAAGGTCCTAAGAGAAGGCTCAGTATTATTAACAGCTGCAGTGAAATCCACACAGCAGTTCATTAATTTTAGTTGAGGTAGAGCCTGAGGTTTCATATGCATGCTTTTTTACCTTAATGAACTGGGATAAATATCTTAAATATCCTGGTGAGGCTTGGTATTCTCTGATTTCAGGTTTGCACATATTTCTGATGTAGTATAATAGAGTGAAGCTAATGCAAACAGTTGAAATTCTAGGTACAAGCCCTTACTTCCTGAAAAATCCCTTTTGAATAAGTAGTAAAAGCATCTCATTGCAAATGGTGTATGAAGATGGTCCTGCTGTGGTGTAATTCTATTTTGTAGGTTAAAATAACACTTCTGTGAATTCTTTTAAAAGGTGATTTTTAGACCACTAGTGGGTGGTTATTTCTCCTGGACAACTCTCAATTTGCTGTCATGTTCTCTAAAGTGAATTTTTACATACCCTCTCATGCCATCTACCATCACTGACTTTGTATCCTACTAGTTCTCCTAATATGCTTGCAACATTATTTTTCCTGGCATATTCCTTGTGCAGGTGACACACTGAGGAGCAACCCTTCAAAACTCTAGTGAGGAGCTGTGTAGCGAAAATATTTACCCGCAGTTACTTACTGTGGTCTGATTGGCACCTATCCTGACTGTCTATTACACTGCACCAATTTAGACCTAAAACTGCCCAAATCATGTTATCCTGGGCTATCAATGTTGTACTATTTCAAAAATACTGTTCTATTATTTTTCTTTTAAGCTAACTTGCATTTTGACCAATGTTTCTGTTCTACAATATTTGTTGAGGACACTCCTCACTGGTCATCAGTCAATTTATTAGTGAGTTTATTAAACTGCCCTGTATTCCAGTTTGAAAACATCACAGTTAACAACAGTGTTTATACTTCTGGCATGATCTTCTGCTGATCGCTTGCTTTTATAATGTCTTGATAGATCTACATCTTCAGGAATATCCAGATATGTTTTGTATCTCATTTGCTGTAAAATGTTATTTTATGACAACAACTGACATTAAATTATTGGGTTTTTTCCCCCAAATTGAACAATTTCAAGGATTTCATACTCACTATTTGTTTCCATCAAAAATTTAGATTTCTCATTTTCCCTACACTTAACAAGATGCTTCCTCTGTCTGCCAGAACCTCTCCCATGTCACTCATGAAGATATTACTGCTGTAATGCCATGAGTAGGACTTAGCCTGTTTGCAGGCATCACTTTCTACATGAACAGCTCCGGGCTCATATCTCTTGGTTAGTACTCTGTTTGTTACACAAAACTAAAACTGCATTGTTAAACTCACCCTCTCAAATATTTTTGAGATTCTGGTTCTGTAAGTCTTTTTCTTTGGGGGAGGGAGGAGGGAGGAGAAGGTACTGTGCATGTCTCCAGACTTGTAAATCATTACTCTTAATATGCCTTCTTAACTGTTCTAAAGTTTGGGGAGTAGATGGATATTGCTGATGTTTTACCCTATGTACAGGGCCCGGAGCTGGATTCTGATGCTCATTTTAGGTTGCTTCTAACTCAGGATATTCTATGAGTTTTTTCTTGTGCTAGTGCTATTCTCTGCATCTTTCAGATGTGATCTCTTTGAATTCCTGTCCTGTAAAAGCAGTTTCTTAATATTAGCAGCAACTGATTACCCATCATCATTTGCCTCAGTGGGTTTCACATTTCTCCTGGGTTTTTTTTTTTTCATTTTGTGAATAGCTTATTCCTCACAAAAATATACCTGAAAGGCCTTGAGCAGCATAACTATACTTCTTCTTTTGACTTAAATAAGCCTGCCACTTATGTCCTAATCTTTTGTCCCTGTATATATTAGAAAATGTGTGGCTTTGTAGGCTGCAGATCATTTATCTATCTCAGGTCCTGCAAAGTTTCAGCCCCATTAGCTTCTTCTGTCTATTCAAGCTTTCTGAGATTTGCACATTGATTTCAAAGTAGGTGAAGTAATCTTTCTTTTTTTAAATTCTGACCCCATAGTTGGAGTTCACTTAAGCTGCTAAAAGAACTGAATAGGCTGTTATTAATGATTTTAAAACATATTTTCAGCAGCTCAACTGCAAGAGCAAGAATTCTTCAATCACTTCATTTTATCTTGAAAAAAAAAAAAAAGGCCATAATGAAACAGTGGAAAAAGCTGCAGTTGGCGCTGTAGTTTTACAGACAAAACAGCATAACTATATAAAACATGTGATGTATTTATTATTTTGCTAATCAGTTTGGATCAAGTCTTCAGCTGATATCCATCACTATTACACTGCTGAAGTCCATTTATCGTGTCAACTAACATCAGCTGCAGGTCTAGCCTCTTGATAATTTTATTTTTTAAAGTTTATTTTTCTGGCTAAAATGATGTTTTTAAAGACTATTTTGGAATAAACAATTTTATGCAGCCAAATATTCTGAGACTCTATTGGCTCTAATTCAGTTACTACCTTTCTTATTACCAAGTAAAAAAACTTTTGTATTTAAAGGTTACATTAGTTTGGGTTTTAAAAACAAGATTAATGGAGCATCCTCAAAAAACATGGTTTGGATTAAGTATTTTGCTCA
Organism: Corvus kubaryi; assembly: GCF_017639235.1. Lineage (NCBI taxonomy): Eukaryota > Metazoa > Chordata > Aves > Passeriformes > Corvidae > Corvus > Corvus kubaryi. The sequence continues at coordinate 1,950,674 of NW_024582056.1, read as the reverse complement.
ATAGAAGAAATTTTGAAAACTAGCCATGATTTTTTTTCTAGGAGATATATTAAATAGAATATTCAAAACTTCTTAATCAACTGGGTATTGCTTTGCTTATTCCAGTGTATCACAGAATAATTTTAAATGGTTTTATTATATTCTTCATTCAATCAAATAAAAAAATACACATAAGGAAATAGCCAATATACAGATTAATTTTGGTTAATATTAAAACCCCCATATATGTGATCTCTAAGAGTTGCCACAATGTACAAAGGAAAGCAAGTTAGAATTTTAGGGTTAGCTAAAGGAGGGAGTTAACTTCCTCTCATTCCATCTATATTCACAATGAAGGGTCGTTGATATCTTTTCCAGGATGAGGCATTCCAGGAAAATCCTCTGAAATCCTTTACTATTTTAGAGGGAATACTCAGTCCTACTTTAATTACAACAGAGGAACTACATGACTATGCATTCTAGCAAGGTTCTGGGAGAGAGATTTGGTCCTTCAGGCCTGTCAGAGAGCCTGTAGGCTAAAATGGAGCACAAGTGAGTCTTATTTTTCAGTAGCTCTCTTTTTCTAGCCAGGTCACTATGTAATTTCTTTGCTATTTTGTTTTATTTTATTTTATTTTAAACCATGTATTTCTCTACTCAATTATTCTATAAATAGAACCGTATAAAATCCAAACTCTTTGAATTTCAGGTATACTTGAACCAAATCATGAGTTGTGAATCCAGTTCTTCTTTTCTCTCCATTCCTGTATTTCTTTGCTCCCTCTCATCAAAGGACTGGGTATATTTTGGGTGTGGCCAAAGTATAATAAGAATCAGACACAGGAGAAACCTGGGATGGCAACCCATAATTGGTCTACATTCTTGGTAGTGCCTCGACTGCACGTTGTCTTTCCGGACATCTTTATTATTTCCCCGTTTGTATTAACCTGAGAAGTTTTCTTTAGCTTTTGATTACTCAGTGTATCAGAAGTTCTTCCTCCCCAGAAATAGCCTGTTATCCTGTTCACTTTATCTCACTCACAGCACACTGAAAAAACCCATGAGCTAAAGCCTCCAACTAGTTTTCTGAACAGCACCAAGATCTTACAGAGTTCATATCTGGCCAGCACTCTTGTTTTCAGTCAGTCATCCTCCAAATGACAAGCTCCTTAATTTCTTTTCTAAACATCCAGAAATAGCTAACTGCGGGACTCCCCTCCTGGCTCCTTCCCAGTTTGCCTCTAACTAAAGATTTGATTCTTCACGCTGAATAGCTCCTCATACTCTGCACTGTCCATTAATTATCTTTTGATTGACTCCCAGCTCTGCCCACCACTCTCTCCGCTCACTCTTTCGGAACCTAACTTCAGCTCATATCAAATTCTTCTTCATTAATGAATATCACTGTCTCACTGCAGATAGCTTCTCAAAACTTTTGACTTCTCAAACTAGATCATGTGTGCATGTCTCAAATTAATTTCATTCCCATTTGAGAACTTGCCAAGAGGATCCAGCACATTTCTATGAGTTACTGTGGCCACAAGCCATTATTTCAAATCCAAACAGTAATTTGCTTTACTATAGCCTTTAATTAGTATGCAATTAACCTGGATATGTCATCACTACATAGCTATTATTATTAATTATTCTATGCTAGCCAGGGCAGCTGGTTTTCTCTTATGTTTCCTCAAGTAGCACTAACAGTAGATTTCCGAGCACTTCAAAAAGCCAGACTCTGCCCAGATTGTTAATGTTCTCTGACCTTTGGGGAAGCCTAATTAGAGTAGTTGAAGAATTTCAAATGGAAAGAGAGAGGATAGCAATTTATAATTAGGCTTAAGCATTTGGCTCCAGAAAGAGTTCAAAGGAAGTTAGACTTCCTTGGTGGTTTACCATGCATTTAACCGAAATGTTCTGTATGTTGAAGATAAACCTGTTAGACTATGATATATAATAAAGAAAATGGGAATTGCAGTCATGAAAAGGCATCCTAACAGCAGATTTTGTATTTTACCAAGTGTCACCTACATTTTGCCCCTTTTCACACTAGTTGCCTTAGTTTCAGAGGCAAGGTGTTCAGAAGCAAGAGGAAAGCAAAAATGCTTTGGTATTGGACCCATAGTTTGTCTGACAGAAGGAGGGACTGGGAAAGTGTTGTTTGGATCCATATTTAAATTACATTAGTAATATCTAAGCAGGATATAATTGCACAGAATACGAAATCTGTATCTTTATCCAGATGTAGGCCTTTGGTCTGAATTTATCATTATGGAAAGTACAAACACTATCACTGCTTCCCTAGAGATATTTGATAGGAAATAATGACTCATGGACTATTTAGAATAATTTGATAGAATCATAGAAACATTAAGACTGGAAAACATCTCCAACATCTTTGAGTTCAGCCTTCAACTGAACATCACCTTAGAACTAAACCAAAGCAACAAGTGCCAAATCCAGTCATTTTTGAATACTTCTAGGAATGGTGACTACACTACCTCCCTGGGCAGATTCTTCCAGTGCTTCACAACCCTTCCAGAGAAGAAATTCCTACTGACTTCCAACCTGAACCTCCCCTGGCATGGCTTGAGGCGATTTCCTCTTGTCTTGTCACTAGCTGCCTGTGAGAAGAATCCTACCCACCTGGCTACACCCTCCCTTCAGGCAGTTGCAGAGAGTGATAAGGTGCCTCCTCAGCCTCCTTTTCTCCAGGCTAAGCAAATTCACCTCCCTTAACTGGTCCTCATAGGACTTTCCCTCCAGACCCTTCACCAGCTCTGTTGCCCTTCTCTGGACACGCTCCAGCACCTCAATGTCTGTCTTGCAGTGAGGGGCCCAGAACTGGACATAGAATTTGAGGTGTAGCCTCACCAGTGCCAAGTACAGAGGGACAATCACTGCCCTCGTCCTGCTGGCCACAATATTGCTGATACAAACCTGAATTACATTGGCCTTCTTGGCCACCTGGGTACTGCTGGATCATGTTCAGCCAGCTTTTGACCAGCACCCTCAGGTCTTTTTTGGCTGGGCAGTTTTCCCGCCACTTTTTCCCCAGCCTGTATGGGGTTGTTGTGACCCAAGCACAGGATCTGGAACTTCATGTTATTGAACCTAACCCGAGACAGAACCACTGGCCTTGTCCCATCATTCCAGCCTGTCCAGATTTCTCTGCAAAACATTCATACCACCCAGCAGATCAACACTCCCACCCAGCTTGGAGTCATCCACAAAATCATTATGGGTTCACTTGATCCCCTCATCCAGATCCATTTTCTTACACAATATGTTATTGGACAATAAGAAAATAACATAAATAGGGAAATAAGGTGCAACAGAATGTGTTGGGGGAGAAAACCCTGTTCTAATATTGCCTCTATCATTCTCATCCACAGGGAAGGATCTGTGGCTCAGAGCTGTAGATTTAAGTGTTTCTAGTCAGAGAAAGCAGGTTGAGACTGTGAGAGGACAGCACCACTGTGAACACAGCTGTGCACAGGGATACCTCGACTTAGCTTTAGCTGTTAGCTCCTGAGCTGAAAGCTTTACAGCTGGATTAGGCTCGTGCTGTACCCACACTTACTGGTCGAGGCAGGCATAACTAACCCAGCTCCAACTTTGCTCCGCAGAGAGCCCTACCTCCACCTGCACCACAAAGTGGATTTGTTCCTTCCTTCCAGGAGTCAGTTCATCAGTCCCTGACACAGCGCTGCCCAAGTGAGGAGGCATGTTTAACTGCCATTTGTTACCATTTCCTGCACACCATTAGTCTTTTCCTCATTGGTCACATCAGCTAACAGTCTGCAGACGTTCTTTCAGTAGTAATATTTCTTCTCCTTTGTGTCATCTCCAGCATAGGGCTAAGAAGAATGAAAGAAGAAAATCAGTGCAATCTCAGCAATGTGGCAGTGACTCCTCTCCCCACACTTTGAAGATGGATCGATCCATGCTCTTCTCCTATGTTGACACAGTAAGAGAGAACAGCAGATTTTCCACTAGGACGGGATTGGTTCTAAGCCAAAAACATCAGTATCATAGTGTATACCCAAATTTTAATGAAATAAATGCCATGAGAAGCAGTCACTAAGCAATGATTTCAAAACAGCTATTACCACCAGCAGCACTGATGCTTTGCAGATGGGATATGTGTTTAATCTCTTAATTGCATCTAGATACAATTGTTTAGACATTCATGTGTTGTATTAAAAACTTGTAGGCACTATGTCAATTCCCTTGTAAGATTACAATTTTTTAACTTGAAAATGTAGGCTATTTTTTCTTTAATCAATAGCAAGAAATGAAGCAAGAGTTAGACAATAAACTAGGAAAATGTTCTGTACTGGGTGTTCCTGGAAAGAAGTGTTAATTCATGCTCCTCTCTTTTTTGGCAAAGGAGATGAGTACTTAAGATGACATTCTCCACTTAACATAGTTCTGTGATCATGTGTTTCATTTTACCATTTTTATCAACATCAGGATGTAGGAAAGGGAGAAAAATAATAAAAATCCTTTCATGGAGCATCATCTTAAGCTACCAGAACTCCATGCTAAGTAAATACAAGTTAAAGCCCTAAGATATTACCATTTGCAAGCTCTGAAAGACTGGAATTTTCAATATAAGAAATCTGTAAAAACCCTAACACGTTATGATAACCTGTATGTGTCCTGGCTTCTTTTTTGTTCTCATTATTACACTTACCTATTTTCTAAGGATTTATTACTGCTTATCAGATAAATTCATGAAGTATGTGTAAAAAAAAAAAAATGCTGGTTGATACTTTTTTTCCTTTTTTTTTTTGGATGACAGTATGTATAAGACACTCTTTTTTTTTTTTTTTTCTGAGCTATTTCTTTTAATTTGCCTTAGTATTTAAAAAAATATTTCATTCAAAACCTGGAAAAAGAATGAGGAAGAGGTTTAAGAATGTGCTTCTAAAGAGTCAATCTGTTAGCGTGAATCTGTAGTAGAATAATGTTTAAAGATTTTAATAAAATGTATTTTTTACTTATGGAAATACCTTTCTCCCAGAATCTATACAGCTTTTATAAATTATATTCCAAATTCATGTTTATCCTTCAAGATATTATTTCATATCTTTATGGATGTTTCTGATAGCAAATCCCTGAAGAGAACCACAGGCATTTCATGTAAGTGTTGAAATTACAGGATGGTGTATTATTTTGCCCTTGTGACTTATGATAAACCTAGCAATAAAGCTTTTAACTTCATCTAAATCTCTAGAGTGCTGTAGACTCCTCAGAGACAGAAAAAAACCTCAAGAGATTCCCTTTTTGCAGAAAAAAGATAATAAAAAACAAACAAAAAACCCTGTAATTCTGCATTGATTGGTAAAATCACCATGTATCATCTCAGGAAGAAGTCTTAAAAATCTGTTTACCTGGCAAGTCACTGTTTTGTCTTCTCTAAAAGGGGATTGCCTTCCTGATTTGTCTAATAACTTAATGTTCATTAATGAGTTTACGGTCAGAAAATAGATCATTGTCATTTCATAAAAGATGCTGAAAAGTATGTGGGAGAGGAGACATCCAGAAAAGAGTGCACTTTCAGGTACAAAACCATTTACTTGTTCTGGAGCATAAAGTCTGCTACTGCCTATAAAGCTGGCCACATGTTCCCCTTCAAAAAGTAACAATATGGCAAGAGACTTAAGATGCCTCTTGGGATGTATTTCTTTTGATTTTCTTTTGATGTCCCTTAAGTGTTCTTGGAGTGTAGTTCCATGAAGAATTTGCTGTTGCATCCTTAAAATAGCAGTGTTTTTAATCTTAAATTTGACCCAATGCATTCTATCTCTATCGTGTTTAAAGCATGGATTCTGGACACAGGAATCACTTCTTAATCTCTTTTCTTTGTTCACAGTATCTTTGAGTCAATTCAAGTTAGAAAGGTTTCTATGGCCTCCTGTCCCATAACTCTGCTACCATTCCTTGGAGAAGAATTCCCTTCCTTAGAATTCCTGTCTTTGAAAAAGCTGATTGTGTTTACTTATTTACTGAAGAGGTGCTTTATTTCTAGATGTGTAGTCAGAATAGTTGTTGACAGCATCTATCTATGCAGGCATACAAGAGCCAGTAAAAATCTAGAATAATTGTACATGCTCAGTCATTCCTTGCCATATTTCTCATTTATTCATAATTCTAATGAAGCTTCATTTCTAACTGCAGCATGGAATGGATCAAATTCTGAGCCCAATATCTATAACAGGTTGGAAAAAAATATCCTTCAAAAACTAACCCAGGTGCAACTCCATTGCTCTCCTTCCACCTAAAATTTTATGCCAGCTACAGAAATTCAAATTTTAAGATGCTATTAGGTACTGACTTATGAACCACAGAATCAGTAGTATCATAAGAGTTGTATTTTAAAAAAAGAGAAAATTAAATTGTATTTTCTAAATCTGATTTAGGCATTAATAAAGTGTTTTGTACCTCTATTTCCCTCACTGGCTATTATAGTTCAACTCTTTACAATTTATCACGTGAGGATAATGTAGTTTTCTTGACTCAAGCTGCTATAATATTAGCAACACAGTTGGAAATATTCTTACATAAATATGCATATACTCCCTTCTTTGCATGTTAGAATAACATCCATGAAAATGGCTGCAAGCTTCTGATGTTCTGTTAATTGGAGCCAGAAATGCTATCAAAATTTATTTAAAACATATTTGACTGACATGCAATATACTCTAAATTACTGCTGATATTTTTGACAGACACATCTAATTACCACTAATTAGTTCAGAATTAATTATAAAATGACATGTTTACATTGATTAGTATGCATCAAAGTTTAAATGGTCATTCTGAGGACATATTTTATAGTTCCACAAAAAGGAAAACACACAGGCAAATCTGGTATTGAAAAAGAAAAGTCTATGAACAGAAGTGTTTCTGCATATAATGATGCACTCCACATGGCTTGCTGAAATAAGGCAATATTTGCAACAAACTAGAACCAAGTAAAACAGCACTAGCTGCAGTTCTGCTACAGACTGAATAGTTTTGTCAGCTCTACATGAATTAGCCATCATAATTAAGACTGTCATATTTTCTTCGAGAAATAAACAAAAAACTTTAATACAATTCTTTGGAAAAAAATCTCAGTAGTTCTTGATAGCTTTTCTTTCTTTCTTTCTTTCTTTCTTTCTTTCTTTCTTTCTTTCTTTCTTTCTTTCTTTCTTTCTTTCTTCCTTCCTTCCTTCCTTCCTTCCTTCCTTCCTTCCTTCCTTCCTT
>NW_024582056.1:1679088-1943431 GCF_017639235.1 Corvus kubaryi | reverse complement strand
CTTCCTTCCTTCCTTCCTTCCTTCCTTCCTTCCTTCCTTCCTTCCTTCCTTCCATCCTGCCTTCTTTTCCACTAGGACAATACAAAGCTTTCCTTTAGACAAGGGAAAGCTTTCTGTGAGGGTAAAATAAGAATAGCTGTGTGTAGCTGCATATACTCAGATAAATTAAAAATATATGAGACAGTATATTCAGTTACATTGGACAGTTAGAATACATGAGGAAAAGAAAAATCCCCTTATCCTCCTACATTCCTTTGTGTTTGCACAACAGGTTATGTCAAGGATTGAGCTAAAACCCAGCATGCTTCCTGTCTCTGATCTTCATGTCCCATTTCAGGTTACAGGACTGTGTGATGCGCTCTGTGCTGTGAGAATGGTTCAAGGTCCAGTTGCCTGTTACTATTACTGGCATTGCAGAGGAAAAGCCAGCCTATCTGCCTATGGCTGAGCACAAAGGAGTGAATAAACGTTCCTTAATTACAAATAACTGTGTACTGGGTTTTGCATCTTTACCCCTCAAAGCATACTCTGGAGCTCATCTCAAGCCTCTAAATGAGCATAATCTAATAAATGAGCAGCACATTCTTGAATACAGTAAAATGTACCCAGAAGGCTGGTTTTGCCCTGCATTCAAAACTTTAGAAATGTATCTATGAGAAATGTATCTTTTGACTTAGTGGCACATTATGAAAATGCAGCACAGAACGCCATTTGACAGATCACAGTGACATGCAATGCCTTTCATAAGGTAAGAAAGTCTGACTGAGACCTCTTTTACTGACAGTGAGGAATTTGATCAATTCAAAAGAAGCTATTTTTTTTATAGGGGTTAATTGGTTTGGGTTTTGGGTTTTTTTTAGCTGCTTGCTAAAAATTACCACACCCCCCCCCCCGCCCCACCCCCAAATGAAATAGTTTAAAAAGAAAGAACTGTTATAAAGAAATCCATTCCTTGAAGTATCTTAGCTAAAGGCAAAGGTCCTTGGACAAAATTCCCTACCTTTGTTATTCAGCAAATTTAATGATCTGATGTAGTCATGAATTTACACTGGGAATAAGGTGCTACATATTAGCAAAAGCACGTGTTATATAGTGTGATCACACAGTTTTGTAGCTTTACAGAGGCTTTGTTCGAATATCACCTAATGAATGTCTCTGGCCTTTAAATATTCTGTTTTCTGGAGTGCTCTGTAGAGTCCTAGCAGTTGCATTGCAGCTATGCTACAAGGGTGTTTGATCTGGGGTTTCTTATAACTGAAAGAATTATAAAAGAGTAACATGCTGACTTTCTTTTCAACTAGGCACATCTGGCTGTTATTAAAGAAAAGTATCTTGCTTCCTAAGCAGATTTAATACATTAAAAACAAATTACCTAACTAACAAACACACACAAAATACCCCACCAAAACAAAGAAAACAAACAACAACAAAACAGAAAAAGAAGAGTAAAATACCTTTTCTCATGTGTTTTTTATGGCTTTTTTTCCAGCTACAAGCAGTTTATGTGTTTGAATGAATAGTTCCTAATCATAATTGATATTTAACAGCTTACTTTGCCATGAGCTAATGCCCAAGTTCATCACATATCAAAACCATGCTATTGACAGAGCAAGGAGAGAACAGACCTTCCCCCCACCTCTTTATGAGATGCTCAGAAGGCACAGCATAGGACTGTGCCTATCTATCCTGGGACTTAAGGGTTTTTAAACTAAATATAACTGTATTTGAAACTATTAGTATAGAATGAGCCAAACTAGCCCTTAATAGAGAGGATGAATAGAAAATTAAAGTTCTACATTATCTAAAAGCATATAAATGCTGTAACGTGCTGTATTTTTTTACACTAGTTTTGCTTTTGAGGTTTCATTTGAAATACGAGGCTGAGCCTGGAACAAATAAGTATACATGAATAAAACTGTATCCTTAATTCAGGTTAAAATATGTTCTTTCTGCATTTCAGCCACTGCATTTCTGTGCCAGACAGAAAATGGGAGTGATAGAAAAAGACTTCAAACAAAAATCAAGTTGACTACCCTACTTTCATGGCAGAAGGTGTCTTTTTACCTTTCTGCATTACCGGAAAAAACTGATTTCATTTGTGAATCATTTTCTAAAATGTAAGGTCATATTACAGAACAGTTTATTCTACCTGCATATAAAGCTTGTAACATCTTCCAAAGAAGGGGCCAATCAAGCATTAACTTCTCCTCAGAGTATTTTTATTTCTCAAACTGTTTATTCCTTTACATGCTTTTATTTTTTGTGGGTGTATTTTACTCTCCTGCTGTAAACATTGCCCCACAGTTGGATACACAAAATTAAATCATTTAATGGATTTGTGGTTCAGTTGATTGAGGTCCCTGGGTCTCTCTGCACTCCTGGCAGCCATCTTATTTGGTCTGTTGCTGTCATTCACTGTCATTTCCACTTGGCTGGCGCCTGTGACAGGTCAGATTACTGGATGTGCTCAAAATATGATATGAAAGAGAGGACGGTGATTCTGTACTGATGGGTAGTGCTCTGCTTGCTACAGCTATCTGAGTAGATCTTAGTAAATGCAGTTTCCTCAGGCTGTTTGGGGAGTCAGTGAAAGAACTGATGGTAAATAGAGGGACCATCTGTGTACATTTACTGATAAGCTGATACTTTCTGAAATGTATTTCCATTACATGGGTATTGTTAAAGGCAGAAGCTGGTTTACTGACACAGAATTATTTTATAATGTTATGTTTTTAAACATTGGCCAACTTGAACACCATTTCATCTATCTTTTGTACATTTATTTCTGTTCTATTCAGCTAAACAATTTCAGGTTTGGGGGTGTTAGATTAATTGTGCCACCTTTATCTACTTTCCCTACCACAAGTGCTCCATTTTCTCACAAAATAGCTACACAATTTTGAGAATATGCCAAGAATTTTGGTGGGTTTTTTTTTTTTTTTTTTGTAACAGCTTAGTGAAATAGCTCAAAATATTTAATATATGTGCTATTAAAGAACTTGACAGTTTGCAGAAGAAGTTGGAACATTTCACTGCTAGTAGCTGTGATTCAGAGACAGATACTGCAGCAGCTTCAGCAACCGCAGTAAGTGCATTACTGTGACTCTAAATATATTTATAAAAATAAAATAAAAATACATTGGTATTCCAATTATAAGAGAGAAAAAAAAAATCTAGTTCTGGGTGAAACTAGAATTGTAAAGAAAAATTATGACATCTCAAGGCACCAGTACTAATCTGATTTTTTTTCTTCAGTAGAACTTAAGAAAAAAATCATAATAAAAGAGAATATGTATTTCTATAACAAAATGTTTCTGAGTTTCCATGGAACTTTGTAGCTCATTTAGTTTAAAGTGTGAAGCCAAATTTATTGGCAATGCAGCATTAAATGTAAATGTGAAATTCACATTTCACATAAAATGAGAACTGGGATGAAGTTAGGCAGTCTGCCTTTGCCATAGGAGTAAAGATAATAAATAACTCAGTTTGTCACTACTGCGAGGGAACTAATGTAGATTATGTAGAATAAACAGTGGTTAAAACCATGACATATATGTAGCAGGAGGTCTTCCACAAATGGACAAACCTGACTCCCAAATGTTCTATGTTCTCTAGTTCTTGCAGATTTTGATGTAATCCAGAACTGCTTGCTATGTTATAAGAAAGAATTTTACTCTCTGTGGTTTTGTAAGGAGGGTCATGTCTGTACACACCTTGCTTTTTCAGGAGCTTAGTGTGAATACTTTTGATCATAAAATTCTAACTTGTCCTTTTACACATCAGAAAGGGGCCTTTTTTTTTACATTAACATGTGGTTATAGGGCTGATAATGATGTCTAAAACCATTTCTGTGCTCTCCTTGCACAATGTATAAGATATGAAAATGTCATTCCACCAAATAGCTAAATTTCTTCTGCTAAAGAATTATTTGGGAAAGTCTAAAAGACATTGCAGAGGACATGTAGAAACTTATTTTCCATCATAAACAGCAAGTTCTTTCTGAGGAATGTTTCAGGGAAACTCCAGCTTATTTGATTTTAACACTAAAAACCCTGCAGAAAAATGGGTAGCTTGTGCATGGGAGCCTAAGTCTACCAAAGGCCTCATCTCTGATGCAGTTTTCTGCTGTCTGATGGTTTGGGCTCAAAAAAGTAATGGAAGAGCCATGAAACAAGAAGAATTTTATGTAGCTGACATCTAGCAAGAAAATACCAGAATTATATATGAATAATAAAATAGCTGTGAAGTAAAATATTTTGAAGGCACTTGTAAAGACTAATTTGAAAGGAATAATAATAAAAGTGGTATTTGGTTTTTTTACTTGTATTCACCCAATATGAAGAAGCTTCCAAATATTTCTTATGTGTGAAGTTTCTTGTCTTGTGCCCATTACTCAGCATGCCTTCTTCTTTACACAGAAGGCAAGAACTTCTTTTCCCTATTCGTCTCGTGTCTTTCCTGGCCTCATGGGATCATACTGGGCTCTGGAGAACGTCAATGTCCTAGCAGGTACTTCTGCCTTGGAGAAGAGGTGCCAATGACTATCTCTGAAACTCTACTAATATATGCCTTCTTTCAGCTGTGATTTCGGAGTGTGAAGAGAATGTAAAGGAGAAAAGCTGGTTCCAATTGACACACTTCTTCCTTGTCCCACTGACCTCTCCTTGCCCATAGAATCAAAATTCAGAACAGGCAACTGATAGACCCTGATGGAAAACCTCTGGTACAAGCAATTCTCTATGATATGTACTGGAGACCTTCAGCTATCTTGCAATTTTACCTCAAAATGCCTACCACAGCCTCTTTGCTCCCCTTCAAACTAGAGGACTTATAGAAAGGGAGTATGGTGCCTTTACATGGTGTCTTCATCCCTCATAGACCTTTCTATATCTAGCAGGAGAAGCACAATAGCATTTGGGAAGATTTGGGAGGAAGGCAGGAGATGGGATTCCTCACAGATAAAAATGGAAATCATTCTTTCAGGTGTCAGGAATGAATTAATTAATCTTTCAGAGCAAATAGATTTGGGTAGATGACACTGGTTTTTCTGTCATGTTAGCTGCCTACATTAAGCTTTTCACCAGCATTTCATGTAATTTAATTGATGGGTTGCAGCAGAAATTCCTATTACAATCATATCAGCTCCCTTCTTGTATGGTACATCATGTAAGTCTGAAACCATGTGTTAGTATTAATAAACAGCAAATTTATACCTGCAAGAAGACAGTAATTTCATTATTAGTAATCTCTTTGCTAAGGCAGAATATTCACTTTCCCTGTCTCTACGTTGTATTAAAGATGAAACAGAATTGTATTTTTGCAATTATTGTACTGAGAGAAAATTAATGTCTTCTCTGCTGAAAAATTCAAACCTTCTATTTTTCCTCTTTCAAATCTTGCAAGAATATTTTATCAATGACTTCAAAGAGAGTAAAAAATAATTATTATAATTAGACAGTTTATGGTACATGAATGCCCAGAACTTTCAAAAGATCTAAGTTATTTATTTAGTTACTTCTGTCTAACAGAATCAAGACTTTATATACTGCATAATACCTTAGCGGGAAAGCACATGTTAAAGGCTTGCTAAAATTATTTTCTCCTGCAAATGGAAGTTTAAATTAAGAACTCCTACTGCAAGCCTCATTCTGTCCATCTGTGCATGTCATCCAGACCCTCATCCAAAAAGACACTTTTTAAACTGAGTACTCTTTTTTTTCACTTTTTTTTCCCCTGGAGTTTATGTCCCTCCTTTAGTACTTTGAAAGACCAGACCCTATAGAAGGGGTTAGTAATCTTAGGATTAGCACTGCAACATTTAGGAGGTCTTACAGTGATACAGGTCACTTGAAAAAAATCTTCTAGATTCTGCTGTGAATATTACCTGTTGAGTACCGTATTTCCGTTCAGTGGAACAGCACCATCAGCAACACCCCTCTGCAAGATACTGCATTAGATACATAATAATAGTAACTGGGAAAGTGTTTACTCTGTCTCCTTTAATGACAGTCAAATGATAGGGTGCTGGTGGGGAGAGGGACTCTGCACCTGCTTGAATTAGGAAATCAGCAGATCCCAAAGCTGGAACATCACTGTGTGCATTGGGTAGCTGCTACAACTGTGCTACAGCCCAGCTAGTGAGCACTCCCCAAAAACAGTACCATTTTGCAGTCAGCATGGCAGAGTGGCTGTCCTTAGCAGATATTTTGCATCTAGCCATCTGTTTTCCACACTAATGGCATGTGTGCATAGTTTCTTGTGCCAACTGTCCTCAGTGGTAATGAATGGTCTCAGGCACCTTACTTCTATGGATGTAGCACCCAATCCTCATACACAGTGTGGCTGGATTTAATCTAATGTTAAAAAGCAGAAATCCTTTCCCTAGGTTATTTCCTTGTTCACAGAAAGCTGCTTGAAAGTTTCTAGGACTGATCAAGCATTGTTACTTGTTAATTTACGTGCTAAGTTTACATCACACAGAGAAGTATAGACAGACCAAGACAACTGTTCGTTTACTAACAAGCCACATTTGACATGTGGTGTTCTTTAGTTTTGCTTATGTATTGGCTATTCTCTACCATTTCTTGTAAGTTTTCTGCAGACTGTATAAAGAAAATGCACAAACTGTAGAATTTAAAACATTTCTTACTTTTCTTACTGGCCCACAAATGCAATGCAAGAACACCACTGTAATAGAATCATAGAATCACAGAATCATAGAATGTCTTGGGTTGGAGTGGACCTTAAAGATCCAGCCCTCCTGCCTTGGTCAGGGACACCTTCCACTAGATCTCATTGCTCAGAGCTCCCTCCAACCTGGCCTTGAACACTTCCAAGGATGGGGCACCCACAGCTTCTCTGGGCAACTTGCTCCAGTGCTTCACCAACCCCACAATAAAGAATTTCTTCCTAATGTCTATCCTAAACCTACTTTCTTTCAGTTTGAAGCCACAGGCCCTTGTCCTGTCACTACAGATTCTTGTAAATAGCCGATGCTACCTCAAGTCCTTCAGTAGTTTGTACAGAACTTTGTACTAATAGACAATTATTTACTGAACCTTCCTAGAACCTTAGATAGAACCTGCCTATCATTAGCCCTGGACTTGCTCTTGCTAATTGCCCAGAGTCACTTTGTGTAAGATTTACTGGTGCAAAGTAAATGATATTCAGCTTTCTGCTTTCTCACTCTGAAGAGAACTGCACACATGGATATGGTTTACGTGCATCTGCAGCTTCATGAGAAGACAGACATGCAGTTAAGTAAAAGCCATAGTGTGTGACTTTTCTTCCCTGAAGGCAAGGCAGAAGACAAAGCACAAAGATTGTACACTGCTATAATACTGATGTGTGCAGCCTCTTTTTGGACAACACAATTAAATGTTTCTGATAATTTTAAACTTTTGATTTCTTCTTCTTTCTCTGTCACAGTTTGGTATTCAGCTGCCTTCACAATCTTTGAGTCATGTAACCTTACTCCAGTGTTTGAATCACATAACCTTACTGCAGTGTTAGATTTTTTCTTTCCTTTTCCTTCAAAATAGCCAGTATCCTCCCATCTTTGTACTATTTCCATTTTGAAAACTGTAATACACTTGTAATGCCCTTTAATTTCATCAATAGCAAGTTATCATATGAGAAAACAATAATTTTTTCAGTTTTTCTATCCAATTTTCCTTTGGTTGTATAAGTGGTACTCACCATTCTTTGACACTGTTCAACATGCCAGATGAAATAATATTTGCTTTAGATTTTAATACAAGTTTTACTTTCTGACAGTATTTCATGGAATCTCTGGTTAATACCTCTTAATGTGGCAGCTGAGAGAACATGGAAAAAGTACTACAGACTTTTGTTTCATCACTCTAACAAATTATATACTTAGGAAAAAGAATTTCCTTATTTCTGCTTTTACACATTTTTCTTAGTAGACAATATTTTGTACAAAAAAAGTTGCCAAATTGTTCTGGGACAGTGATACTTGTGAGTATATGATCATTAATCTGGGAAAAAAATTATAAAGGTATATAAAACAATGGTTAGTACAAAAATGCAGTTTTGCTAGACATATATTTTTGTTTTATTTCCAAAATTATCATTTATAGATGCATGATAAAATAGATCTTGATGCTGCATCTCAAAATTTCTTGAAGTGGAACAGGATCCCTTCAACAAGTCCACTTAGATATCTGTACCACATGTCAGCACAAAAACTTGATGGAAATGCACTGACACAGGGAGGTATCATTGTTTCAATATATTAATACATTTTATCAAAATAAAGATAAAAAGATATTAGCAATCCATTAGCTTCTCATTGTTATTACTTTAAATCCTGAACCAAAAGAAAATTTTTGTAAGTGATCACCTTTGTATTTATAAAAATGCCTCTTGAATTCAATGAACCTAGTCATTTTTAAGGGCTTAATAGGAAGCTAGGAAAGCAAATCAGAAAATCCAGATTCTCAGCTGAAATGTAGTAGATAAAGCAGCTCACAATTCATCCCACTTGCTAGTCCAAATTTCAAGCTTTGCAAAGTATGTGGGGCCATCAGAAAGCTTTCCCAATTTCCTCATCCATAAGAAGCACAATCAGTAGTGCTGGTAATGATCCACAGGTTCCATCCTCAGATTAATAGCACAGAAATTAAAAAATTCAGCTGTCACACATTCATAGAGATATTTTCCCCTGTGAACAAAGGCACCAAAACATTGGGCATCATATAATTCTGTAAAAATCTATATGATTCATAGGAATTCAAAACCGATTAAAAAAGCAGGTCGAGACCCTGGTTCAAAATATTATACTGTCATCATCCTAGGATTCTTTCCATTTTTTTAGTGTTGCCAGGGTGTCATGGGTTAGCAAGTATAGTCCTGGAAGTGATGTTCTTGCAAAGGGGCGCTTACAGCTTCCTCTGTGACCTAATAGAACCTATCAGCTGGCCAGTTTGAATATGGACAACTCTTTAAGCCACTTAAAGTTGTGACCGCCTCTGTGATCCACACTTAAGAATAGACAAACCCCCCACAGCTCTCTCTCATTTCTGGCGCTGGGACAGGTGGCTGTGGGCCCTGTGTGGGGGCCAGTGGGCCCGGCCCAGGCCCTGTTCGGGCCAGGCCGGGCCAGGCCACGGCCATCCTGGAGCCGATGGGCCCTGTTCCACCCGTGGAACACCCCCACAGCCCTGCTGTGGGCAGACGGAGCAGCTCGGCTCCCCCTCTCCACTGCGGCCAAGATTCAGCTGAAGCTGCACCACTGTCCGGCAAAAGATCATGTGACCAACAGTGATAAGCCACATTCCAGCTGCAAGGCCTAGGTGAGATTAACCCTTTTAGTGCTATGAAGAGCTGAAAACCTGAGAGAAGAGAAAGAGGAGATGCTTCAAGCTGAAATTCTGTTGTAAAGCTATGATATATCAGAGTATCCCGTTGTAATTTCATGAAGGCATGGGGGGTGGAGTATTCAACTTGTGCTTGTTAGCAAAAGTACCTGCGCTGAGATAGGCAGATGCTGAAGCAGCTGTAATTTCATGAGAAGTTTGAACAGGGAGAGATGGAAGCGATGAGGACTTTTGCTCCAAATGGGAAAGGAGAAAACCTCAATTCCTAGAGATGCTCCCAGAGATAGTCCTAGAGATAAAGATGAGGAGGACCCTTTGCTCCCAGGGAAGGAGAAGGGCCTCTGTTCTTCGAGTTGAAATGCTCCCAGACATGAGTGAAGAGAACTTTTGTTTCTGAACGGCTCAACCTTAAATTTATACCCCAGTAATTCAAGTGTGGACCCTCGAAAGCAGTTGTGGGAAAAGCTGCAAGTTGGGGGAAGGGACTCACATGCTAGCAGAGAACCAACCCGGGCATCTGTCTTGTTGTGGTAATGTCTTCATAGCATGGGCAAGAGAGACTCCTCTTCCTAAATGGACTGAACAAGGTTATTATGGAAGTGGGTAAACAGACTGAACATCTCAAGGGCTGTCTTTTTACATTGTCACTTGGAGAAGGGAGGAAGGTGGGGGGAGGGGAGGAGAAGAGTTCTGAAGGTGTGGTATGTTTTTTTTTTTCTGCTTTTAGGTCTGTTAATAAACTTCTTTATATTCTTTCAAGTTTGGTGCCTGCTTTGCATTTCTCCTAATTCTTATCTCACAGAAGGTAAACAGTAATGAGTATTTTGGACCAAACCACTACACTAAATTGGTGTTTCCACCCGGTTACAAACCCAACCCGCTACACAGGGACACAATTAAAAAAAACCCAAAAATAAAACCACCAAAAAACCCCAAACTAAAACCAGAAATACATAAAGCAAAAAATATTTTTCTTTTTTTTTAATCATGTATTTGTTACATGTCAGGACTTTGTTTTCCTTTTCACCCCCTAGGAGAATCAAGAACAAAACAGAAATAAGAATAGAAGAATCCTAAAGTTGTATGGGACAGTTGCATCACATATTTTCAATATTGAATCATTTACCCCAACTAAGGTGTTGCTTGATGTAAACTTTCTGTCCCTTCTCTGTGACAGTTCATTCTGCTTGCAGCCACCAGTACCTTCAATTGCTGCAACACAAAATTTGGCAATAAGGTTATTAATGAAAATATTAAATCAGCCTCTAGCATGAGCCTTAGCTAGTTTTACCATTAGTGTCCTTTAGGGAATATTGCTCTTTCTGTACAATGGATTTTGCCAAATTGTTATTTACAAATCTTATATTAAATAATGTCTTTTCCACCTTAAATAATTTGTGTATGGCACCATAACAGGTATGTTATTGAAATGTATTAAATCTACTTTACTTTCCTTTGAAAACTTAGTGAAATCCCAGTAATCCAGAAGGCTCCAAATGTCAACTCCCAGTGTGGCATTTTATCCTATTTTACTTTCCGATCTTTATTCATTTCATCAGAATGTTTTCTATGATCTCGTACAATGCTGTGATGATATTTATAAGCTTATGATCAGGTGCTTTTCTTATTTCTTCTTTTTAAGTATCTGCAAGGTATCCAAAGATATTTTTGTTTCTGATCATATGAAGCTATCAGGAAGTTTTCAAGACTGACTTGGGGAGCAAAACAAGGCACCAGAACCATGTACACCTTTTTTTTTTAGACTTTGGCCTGTCAGTATTCAAATACATCCTCTATCAGTGAACACTTACTCCACTTTCAGCCTAGGAATGTTTTCATACTCAGAAATAAGGATGGGAGACAAATCCAACATCTTCGAAGAAATATATGTATACATCAAAAAACTGATACAAAGCAAGCCATGTAAACACTTAAAAATTAATGTTGCCACCTTTTCATATTCACACTACAGTGTGCTTTGCACTGTCTTGAGATCTCTCTCAGGAACTTTATAATTTCTTTTTCAAACTAGACTGATGCTCCTTCCTTTCTCCACTCCTCTGAGAAGCTGATTAGTATTTTAAATTTCACAGGAATTTCTGAAAGAAAAAATTCCAAAGTTCACTTCTCGTGTAATTTAATTTGGAACACTGAATTGAAATGTGCACAAAAGTAGGGAAGATATCCTATCTAAGGAGTTCAACAACCATCAGTTCTTGCCCTCTCAGCTAACTAATTTCAACACTCAAGTAGTTAAGCAAAGTGTTACAGTGTTATGATGACTATTTTGTAACCAATAGGATAAATCAGAAGTCTTAGAATAGGAAGTGCATACTCACTAATTTTATTCGAGAGATATTAGAATACACACCAGTTGAATCCTTAATTAGTGCTTCGACTGTAACAAAAATTTCAATTTATTCCTCAAGTTAAAAAGTCACAGCTACCAAGGACAGGGGAAAGAAGTCATTTACAAAGATGCAAGTAAAAGATAAGGAAATTTAAAGGAAATCTGTGAAAGGGAGGTTGAGGTGGGAAAAAACATGTTTTAGAACATCTAGAGACAGCCCCCAAAGCTGGCACTGTGACTTTGCAATGGATGTTTATCAGACAGACTTTCATAATACAAACATCACACACTGAGTTTAATGTGTGCTGGAAAACTAATACGTCTCACAGAATCATAATATAATAAAGGACTAGCCTATTGAATCATGTGTTATTTATTGTTCTCTGAGAAAGGAGCAGGGATTTTTTTGTATTACTTCCATAATGTGTTTTTCCAATAACTCTATAATGTTCTGTACTGAGAATTCTTTACTTTGAAGTTGTTCTAACTCTACATTTTTACCAAAACTTTAGCAGAAGCCTGTCTTGCTTCTAGAGTCTACTCTAACTCTAGATGAAGGCAATGAAACCTCATAGCAGCTACAACAGGAATGTGACAAATGTCACATGCAAGCCCTGATCCTGTGTTTCAGAACTTATATTCTACAGTCCAGATTTAGGGCCAGTGATATTTATCAAAGCACAGCAGATTTGCTAAAAGTCTACAGATTTACCAGCATGTTGTAAGTTTGTAGTTCAAATCTGAATCATTATTAAAAAAAAAAAAAAAGAAAAAAGGTTGCTTATCTCTAATATTCTTCTTATTTAGTTTCCTGTCATATTATTTTTGCTTCAGTATGAACAACAGAAATACCATGTTACATAGAACATGAGCCTGAATCCTCTTAATTCCCTTGCCAAAACTGGGCTAAGTAATCAATTTATTTCTAACATTTAAAAGTCCTCTTAAATTCTAGTTCAAGCACAGCTGCTTTTTTTGTACTGAAAAATACAGACTCAAACGTTCACAAAAGAACATAATTTATCTTAATGATGCCATACTTGATGCATTACTCTACAGCACACAGGGGGCAGCAGTCCTGCTGCTGGCTGATATATAACTTCAGAGTTACACAGAATGCAGACCTGGGAAGCTGGAGAACAACAGACAGATAACAGGACAGGAAATACTTCTCAGGTCAGTGTCAATAAACTGACACTGGCTTGTCGTCTGAATCTCATCTCTCCAGGTAGATCTGTAGTAAAGAGCACATAAAGCTTTCTTTTTTTTTTTTTTTTTTTTACTGAGCACACAAAAGGGAAAACTAAAGAAATGTCAGCTAGATGGATTACGAGAATATCTGTCTTTTAATTTTTTTTTTTTTTTTTTTTTTTTTTTGCTAAAGGTAGAAATGCTATTTAAGAAAAAAAAGTGAAACTACAGCACATGGAAGAGGGAAGAGAAGAATAAGAGACACCCAGCTGGCATAAATGAACATAAATGAAATTAAGTTGCCTGAACAGCAGGAAACACAATTTGTGCCAGAAACCGTCAGATTGATCTCATCTGTCTCTCAAACAAGGCTATCAATCACTGTCTCATCCCTGTCCTCAGCATGGTTTTTCTTACCTCCAGCTGGCTGTACTTCAGCAGTGGAGTCATGTTAGTTGAAATTCACTGTCTCTCTCTGCTCATCTTTTGTTCTTCAGAATTTCAGCTATTTCTGCCAACCCTGGAAAGGTTATTATTCTGCCTATATAACTGAGCAATATGCAGATCCTGGGCAGGAATGGAGGCTGCATTGCCTAACGAACACACTCTTTGACTGATCCTCCTCAAATCTGAATTTTATTTCTACCTGAAAATCTATCCTTTATGTTTAGCTTTCCTCCAACTGCAAGATCTCTACTTCTATGCTGAAGCCTTCTTTATTGATAATGAATTTCTCTCTCACGATTTATATATTTTACATATATTCATACATGTAATACTTAGGGTAGTCAAAGGAGCTATATTCCATGCCATGTATTTTAGGTTTCTGTAATCTGGGAAGAGGCAAAGGATACTCCTTCAGAAAAAGAATGAAGAGTTTCACTACTGTGCGTATGCATACAATATGCACTTGTATGGCTGTTCTCTGTTCAGAATCTTAAATTATTAGGGTATAATACAGGAGGCAGCATCAGGTATCACTGACATCCTTCTGGTCTGTAAAGGAAGGCAAACTAGGAGCCCAGGGTTACGGCAAGGCAGGCAGGGCAGTGATCTCACTGACAAGGGCACAGCAGCAAAGCACCCAGACAAGAAAGGAGCAGAGCAGTATCCATGGTCAGCTATCTGGCTTGACATTGCCAGGCAAATTCACAGTGATGATGCAAGTCTGAAGTCCATCCAGGGTGCTGCAGGTCAGTGCTCTGGCACAGATCAACACGATACACAGATAGGAAGCAAAGGCATGGATGCAATGTAGCTCAGGCAAGAACCACACCTGAGTGGCTCAGGGTAAATGCAGCTCTCCTGAATGAAAGGGGGCCAGCACCCTCCGCAGGGCTTCTCTTACAGCCTGTATGAAAGAGCATCAGGGCCAGAGAGCTGCTCTGTTACAGCTGATCTTGGGCTGTTGCGGTGGCAAAGTCCAACCCCCCAAGTTGCCTTAAAAGTCGTCTCTCCTCACAACACTAGAAAGTTGTAAGGAGAAAGTTGTGCTAAAAAGTTCTCCCTTTGTCTAGATTCTGCTGGTCACTGGCCCTCTCCCCCCTCCCATCCCTTTTCCCATTGGTCCCTGTTATATCATTCAACCTCTGCCCCCTAGCCCTCAGACTATTGGTTTTGGATTCTCCGCCTGCCTTTGGGAGTTTTCGGGATAAAATGGGCACGGGCTTTCGTTTTGGTTGTTCTTTCTTGCCTCTGTTCCCTTGGGGGTGTTGCCACTAAACGCCTCGGAATTGCATGCAGAGAACCCCTCTCGCCTCTCTGTCTCCGGTTCGTGCACAGACCGGGTGTGTGAGCGGCTGTTCGTGACCATCTGCGAAGGTGAGATCGCGTGCACACGTGGGTGCTGGCAGAGCGCTGCCTAAGCGTGTCCATGAGGGACTCTCTAGGGACAAATGTGGCATCAATCCACCGAAGCCCTCTCCCATGTTGAGCCCTCACTGCCAGGTCTACAGGTTGGATATCATAATTCACTCAGGGCTTGGACATTCAGCGGGTAAGAAATGTAGTTAAAGCCTACTTAAATTTGTTTCTGGAATATATTTCATTGCATAAGTATGTGATAAACTGTATTGAACAATGTACACTAAAATATCTGGAACAACTTGCATAGAAAGATTTAGATAAGCATTACTCAGATTACTACTAAAAAGAATGGCAGACTGACTTCTCTTTTTCTGTTTGAAATACTCTTAAACCTGCTAAATGTTCACAGAGTTCTTTGTGACAAAAGTGGCAAACACCAAGACCTTCAAGATATTTCTTCATCAGATACGCTTTACAGAAAAAAGATTTATTGATTTATACCCAGTTATGACTCAAGCCCAGAAGTCATTAGTAAATCAACTCAGGAAGATTACCTTTGACTTTAATAGTAATTCCATGCATGAATAGTCTAAATGATCAGTCTGGCAAGATACTATGTTTGCTTACCATTTAGAAATTACTATATGACTAACAGCTATAATCTAAGAACTAGCTCCAAAAGCTTTCTGCCAGTGTGCCTAATACTTTAGTTGCTCTGATTAGACCATATGAATTTCTGGATTCTAAATTGCGATGCTTTTTGCTGTGACTTAGACCTTTCAAAGATAATCCCCTTAAATTCAGAGCATGGATGATATTAGCACATCATTATTCAACCTGGTAGATTTTCTTCGAAATGCACTTCATCAGTGATCCAGGACAGCAGGACAATGACAACAGCAATGCTGCAAAAAAGACATATTTCTTACAGAAAGCACCTTCACCATGCTTTGTTCGGTAAAAACATTTGAGCTGAGGTAGGAATATTGTGAAATTCTCTGCTTTTTATGCATAGTAACTACTTCCAAATAAATCTTATCATTACTACATGGTGTCAGTAACCCCTTTTGGAAAGTTGGAACTACCCACTAGAGCTTTCTTTCAGGTCTCAGATATCAGAACAATGACACCACAGCAATGTACATCAAGGAAAATAATACAACTAAGCATAACTTTTAGACTGATAGAAATTAATGAATAAAGAAACATTCAATATTATTGATATGATGTCTCAAACCAAGAGCCTGGAAGCTGTTCTTCTCTGATGTCAGTGGCTTATGATGATTATTGACTTATCTTTTTGATTTAAGTAAGACTATACCACTAATGCATTTTTCAGAACCTTTTTAATATTTGATCAAGGATAAGGTAGATAATACATCAAACCACTTGGAATAGCACAGTCAGATGCAAATGCTGGACAGAAACTCAGTGAAAATTTTGACTGCTGTTAAAAAAGAGATTACAATAGTAATGATCCATAGATTTCCACTACTATATAGGAAAAGTAGACTACATGTATATCTGTTTTATGAGACTCTAATTAAGGTGTCATCAATTATGAATAGAGAGAAGATGTCAGAAATACACCCTATTTTCTCCCCATCGACTCTGTGCATTGCTAGGGTTGCAAAGAAAGTGGACAGGATCTAACACAAAATCCTCCTTGTGGGGGAAGAAAGTAGCTTTCACCGGTTTGAACAACTGTGAAACAATGTACCAACAATAATTTAACCTACACTGTTTTTTAGATTAATTGTATCACATAGGTGTAAACGGTCCTTTTTAGGGTCATGTGAAATAGCAGAATTAAATTCATTCTTGGTATATGCATTTCTCGTGCCAAGTGATTTCACAAACGCTGCCATTTCAAGTCTGAGTTTTCCAGACTTTGCCTATTAAAATTGCTTTCTCATATACTGAAGACATGCAAGAAACCTTCATCCATGATTGAAAAGAAGCCTTAAGAACTTTTATTCAGGCACAGTAGCCTAACTTAACCACTGAATGCGTATTTGTTCAGATGCAAATCACTGAGTTTTACAGTGCAAGTAAACCACATAATTTTTAAAAGTATCAACCAATCTTCTTATACAGCAAAGTATCTTGAAATATGTTCATGACTCCTGCAAAATACAACTAATATTTTTCTATACTTCATGTTTTATCCACGATCACGGTAAGACGGTAAAATGTTAATGTTACAATTCCTCTTCTGATATTTTCTCACCTAAAAATGGATGCAGTTTCTCACTTCCCCATTAAAGACCACTTTTTTTTCTGTTGTTATTGTTTGCGTGATAAAAAGATGCAGAGCTATTACAAGACCGCACCAGGAATCTCACTGACAACTCCATTTGCAGCATTATAAAAACCAAATACAAAGAATAAAACATTTGAATGAAAAAATGTCTGAGAACATCACCTATGGTCAAAATCTTCATGTTTATGCAATGTAAAACTTCCCTGAGTTCTCCATATTACAGTGATTGAAATTATTTCATTATTGTATTTCTTAAGAGGAATGTAATGTTAAAGTAAGCATATAAAATATTAATCCCTGACAAAACAGCAATATTGTGACTCACTCTTAAAGAGTATTTAAGTCTCTCAAATTTCCTCTATCATTAATGTATCAGAACATGTGGCTTGTATTTAAGCCAAGATAACAGATGGTATGTCTGAACTTAATTAGTCAAGAAAAAGGCTTTACAACAATGTGTTTTCACACTATGATCCCTCTTGTCCATAAAGTTGATGAAGCCTAATCTCAAAAATAACAAAGTCAGTGTGAGTCCTTCCACTGTATTATTCACAGATCATTCTCAGTTAAAAGTGCATTATTTGTCCTTTGTGCTTCTTACTCGGCCATGTCCTTAGACGTGCATCTAAAGGTAAGCACAAGCAGTTTCACAGAACATACCTAAATACCAGCATGCACAGTCCCACAAAATCATTAGCATGTCCTTTTTGAACTGGAGTCTGGGGGGATCCATGGGTCTCAAGCTTATAATCTGCATTTTGGCAAAACAGTTTAATGAGATAGCTCTCTGATGATGGTATACTGCAAATACAATTTACATGCAAAGTAGCATGCATATTTAAAATATGCTCTCATAAGCTTTGGAAGTTCTCAGAAAATGCAGCTGTATACCATACATTACTTTTACATGAACCTCAGTTTGATCCACATCATCCAGTTCTTTATCAAAATAAAACACCTTCAAAATCAACTTTCTAGAATGTCATACATGTTAAACAGACAAGATCACCACAATTTTATACAGAATTATGCCAAAAGTCAACAGACTATCCAATAGAAATTTACCGTATCCAAAAAAAAAGTTATTGAAGACAGTAAAAAATAAATTAATTTGGTGTATCACTCTCTTTTTTTGTTTGGTTTTTGAATAGGATTTTTTGATTTTAGCATTTACTAGTTGCTTACCCATACTGGTACTTATTGTAGTGCATAGAATTTAACAGCACTGATAGAAGGGAGTATATCATGGGCATTTATTTATCTGAGTAAATACAGCAAAATTACATCAAAAAAGTGTTGTAAATTGAAAATGTCACCATAGCTTAACTCAGTCCTTACAATTGATGTTAATGAACTGACTTTTCCTTTCACACATTTATCTCTATGGGTTAATATTCAGCTGATTAACTTCTTTAAAATCTTAGTTTTGCCAAGGCACGATTTTAAAGAACTGCTAGTATGATTGTCCTAGTTCATTTTATCACAAATTCAAATCCAGCATAATTATTAGGATCTTGAATTTTGACCCTGGTGGCAAATTCCAGTGAAATCCAGCAGAAAGTTGTGCTACATTTTTAAACTCTCCAATGTTGTGTAGTTCAGTTTCCCTCTGCTGTAATTAAACAAGGCTGAACAATTTAAAAAAAAAAAAAAAAATAGACATAACACATTTTCCAAGCTGCTAATGAGCCAAAACTTGTACACTATTCATGAAGTACTAAAGCAATAATTCTCAGCAAAGTTTTGCAGGTCTGGGCTAAACGCAGAACTGTGGGTTATTCTCTTGTACTTCTCAATGAGCAAGAATTTACTTATTCAATATAAAAAAGGTCAGCTGTTTGAAAAGCTATTCATAAAGTAACAGATAATACTAATCTAATTTTCTAGGAAAATTTTTAGCACTGTCTCTACTCATTCCTGGGTTTTTGTCCGACTTTGCCTAGATTGACATGGTTGCTTTTTAGAACCTTAACATGTGTCTAAATCATGTGATGGCTTGTTTTTTTGGGGTTTTTTTTCTCTCTCATTTGTTTTTAAAGAAATAATAATGGAGATGAGGGATTGCTTATGGTAAGATTTTTCCAGGAGTGTGTGCCTTGGTATGCATTAAAGAAGATAAAAGGCCCAGCTTATACTAGGAATAGGAGTCAAATTTGGTTACGTTTTTCAGGAGAGTTTCTAATTGTTACCTTAATTTCCAGGAATGATGCAGCTATTATTTTCTTCTAAAGATAGGAGGCTTTACATGTTCTACATTGATACAGAGTATTTTACATTGACTCTGGTACAGGACTGTGGGACTTCATGAAACTGATGGAGCCCTCCTTAACTAAAAACCCAAACTATGCTAAACCATTACACACTTATTACTAATCGGATATTTTATAATACCTATCCAAGTGGAATGAAAACATACAGGCTTGAGCTGTCCCTGGAGGTATTGTCCTTATTTTGAAACACTATAAAAAAATTCAGAATTCACCTTTTGAAATGGAAGTTCTCCAAAATCCTTGCATTTATTATTCATCTTTTAAGGTAGAATTCTAGAAGCTGTTCAATCTTTCTAGGGCATGTTTCTGAGTACTTTACTTCATCTCAACAGCCTTTATTTATAACCTGAACTCTCACCTGTTAACAGAGGTTCTTTTCATTAAATTTTCTGTTCCCAGAGAGTTACAACCCTGCCCTAGATTAAAGAAAATAAAAAGAGGAGACAAGAAATGCCACAATATATTTTTTTATGTTCTGGACATTCACATTTGCTGCTTCTTTTTCATGTCTTTATAATCTTCTCATCTATCTTTCAGGTTTTCTTGCTCAAGCCTGAAAGTGGATTTACCACATGAACCTGGGAGTCTTGTAGGACTTTTATTCATCAGCATTGACTACCGTGGTGCATCTAGTCAGACAAACATTGCATTCTGCATATCATTTCCTTTAGAGAGACATGCCATTGCTGCTCTCATTTCTTTTTCTGCTCTTTCCAAGTACCACCAATTTTGCTGTGCAGTCCAGTCAGCCTGATTTTTTATTATTTTTTAAATCCCCAGACATTAGGTGCCTAACATGACATTTCCTAAAGTGATGACACTTTTTGTCTTACTAGTGTGTGAAGCGATTATAAAGGCATTCATTCATTTTCCCTAAAGACAACTGGTCTTATTATAAATATCTTGACTATTAATAAGAAAAAATAAAGTTAACAAGTTAACAGCCCATCATGCTTCTTTCTGCATATAGATAAACCAAGTCTCTATGGTTTCATGTTTATATTCAGTAATTTATTTGCAACAGAGTAGTCCTCCAACAGTGGACTATTAAACAGCTCCCCACAGATGCCTAGTAGCCTTGTTAGGTACTCCATCCAAACAGTTGTGCAACCTTTGACAGAATTCAAAGCTACGGAATTTCTTGGAATTATGCTTCATAATCACCAGGTTACTAAAACCAGGTGTTTCACTTGGTTCTCATCAGAACATCTTGTGGAATATGGCTGATACGTCTTTGGTGTTCATCACCTTCAGTCATAGGGATAGTTGCTTAAGGGGATTGTTTTTTTTCAAGTTTAGAGGAGTTTTGCTACTTGTGACTTTCAATAGTTCCTACCTGCAGTACTAAATAACTTTTACAAAGCATTTTAGAAAGTTTAATCTGAATAAACGTAAAAAGAAATAAGTACTCCTCATGAAGTTTTTTAATCTTCAAGTAGAAAGTTTCCAAGTCAATGGCAAGTTACTTTGAAGCCTCAGAAAGGACTTTTCTCCCTTCTTCATTCACATCTGCATATAACTGAATACCCATGGTTCTCTTCTTATTTTAAAAACTTGCTTAGAACTATCACTTAGTACCTACTAAGCCTCCTTGTTACAGATAGAAAGGCTTGAAAGGAGCAAAAGGGGGTACTCTCTTCTAGCCACCCTCTGAAGTGCCAGTGTGACAGATAAGTGCTACCAAAGCCCTAGACACCATGGCAGTGCTGCTCCTTGCTACCAGCCTGGCTGCAGAGCTGTTTCCTAGAACTGGTCTCTCTTGTCTTAAGCCAAAGCCTGGTGCAGTCTGTCACTGTCACCAGGTAAGCAAAGGTAAAGGTTTCATTATAAAGGTGACAGCTTGCTTAGCTGAGTTATTGTCAAAGTTGTAATATTTTACTGAAGACATGAGGGTTTTATTGCTCTCTTCTCAAACAACAGTCTACAAAAACCCCATGATATAAGAGAAAAACACCTCCAGTATCTACAGCACCATGTCAGAACTTTACAAAAAATCAACATCTTTGCATCTTTAGAAAACAGAGATGTTCCCCTCTTCCTAGAGATTCGGTAGCTGCAGAAGATCACAACTGAGGCATTTTAACATAAATTAATTTCCTACTGTACAAATATTAACTGGAGCTCTATAAATTAAAGCATTCACAGCCTTGTGAGAATAGGTAGGGAAATACCTTCATAAAACCCTTCTCCATTTCATTAATCCCCTTGTAAGCCATCAGTTAAGCCTGCACTAAACAATCCCAGTAAACCACTTAATCCTGGGAAACTTGCCCACTTTTGAATAAAAAACACAGCTTAAGAAAGTCTAGCATCATTATAATTCTTAAAGTATAATATAAATATTTAAAAGATAATTCTCCTTAATTAATTTCAAAGATTTCTCTCACTTCTAAACCAATCCTTTTTCCTCTCCATCACACTAGCATTTTCTTTTTATGATGTCTTGGTTTTAAGGACTGAGCTCTTGCATTTTTTTAAAGTATCTTTTATATTAGTGGGTTTTTTTTTAGTTTTTAATTGAATTAAGAGTTCACAAAAATTGTTAGAATCTCAAAATTTGAACTTTCTGGTCAATTGTGACAGCCACCCACACCAGGTATTATTTGCCCTGTTTATTGTTCTTCTTTCATTCAGAATAAGGCATGAAGAAACCTTTGCAGTTTGAAAATACATGGAAGAAACAATACTGAAAGAACTATGACTTTCACAACTATCACTATATATGTTTTAAGAAATCTAAACTCCTCATATTTAATAAGGGCACTGGTTTAACATCACATGATATCATTTAAACCTCAAAAAATAATTGAAACCCCTCACTTTCTATAACTAATTAATAATTAATAAAAAAAATGTAAATGATAGAGCCAGATATTTTCCTTATCTTTTTTTTTTTTCAGTATTAGCATAGAATTACTTTTAATTCTCATTGCTTCAATCATGAGGAAGGAAAACATTCCCTTAATCAGGGTAATGTGACAGAAAAATGTGAATTCAGAAAGATTATGTATAATTGAAAATTGGTTTATGTTTCAAAAAATTCAGTTTGCAACTTCCTCCATATTGTCTTTGTCTATGCAATATTTTAAAGAAAACAAGGATGCACTAGATTTTATAATTGAGTAATTTAGTTGTCTTTTAATGACAACAAAATAGTTTCATGTTTTGTATAACATTACTATTGTTATCATTCCAGTTGGTGGCTGGTCACAAATGGTATTCCCCAGGGCTCAGTGTTGAGTCCAGTCCTGTTTAATGTCTTTATCAAAGGTCTGGATGAAGGGATCGAGTTCACCCTCACTAAATTCACGGACAACGCCAAGCTGGGTGAGAGTGTTGAACTGTTGGAGGATGGAAAGGCTCTGCAGAGGGATCTGGAGAGGCTGAGACCAGTGGTATGAGGTTCAACAAGGCCAAGTACTGGGTCCTGCACTTGGGTCAAAACAACCCCGTGAGGAGTTACAGACTGGGAAGCTGCCCAGCAGGAAAGGACCTGGGGGTGCTCATCAAAAGCTGGCTGAAGATGAGCCAGCGTGTGCCCAGGTGGCCAAGAAGGCCAATGGCATCCTGTCCTGTATCAGCAATAGTGTGGCCAGCAAGGGCAGTGATTGTCTCTCTGTACTTGGCACTGGTGAGGCCACACTTCAAACCCTGTGTCCAGTTTTTGACCCCTGACTCCCAGAAAGACATTAAGGTTCTGGAGTGTGTCCAGAATAGAGGGTAACAGAGCTGGTAAAAGGTTTAGAGAGTAAGTCCTATGAGGAGCTGGGGTTGTTTAGCCTGGAGAAAAAGAAGCTCAGAGGTGACATTATCACTTTCTACAACCATCCAAAAGGAGATTGTAGCAAGGTAGGGTTTGGCCTTTTCTCACAGGCAACTATAGACAAGAAAAGAGGAAACGTCCTCAAGCTGTGCTATGGGAAGTTCAGGTTTGACATCAGTAGGGGTTTTTCACAGAAAGAGTTATTCCAGAGAAGTGTTGGAGTCACCATCCCTGGAAGTGTTCAAGAAACAGCTGGACACAGCACTTAGTGCTACGGTCTAGTTGGCAAGGTGTTGATCAGTCAAAGGTTGAACTCAGTGAACTCCAAACTAAATGATTCTGTGATTCTGTTATTTGTTCCTTTATAAAGAGTTCAGTAAGGTGTCTTCATTCCTGTGTTTCCTCACTCTGTCAGGATGACGTTGTCCTACACACAGGATTATCTTAATGTGTACTATTTTTCCCATGTTCACATTTTCTTGTGCATGGAGTTGGTTGTGCACATCATTGCATAGCTACTTTCTGAAGAGATAAAGACCAGTATGACTAACTTTCTTCATTTTTCAAGACTTAACCAAAAATGCAATGAAGAAGGTTGTCCTTTCAGGTGGATATTGCGTAATTTTTTTTTGTTGTACTCTTTTGCTTCTAGTGAAAAGATTTCTGAGCCAAAGCCTACTGATACATATAAAAGTACAAATTTAAATTTAGTTACAAATCTTTCTTTGAACTTGTATTTTTTTATCCACTAAAATTCAAGAGAGTAAACTATAGTAAACAAACGTGGAAAGGAAATTCTGCAAGGTTAAAAATGAAGCATGGAATTGTTTGATGATGTCAAAATTAACATTTTTCATCATTATTTGTGCATCTTTGTCCTTTTTTCTGAGTCTCAGTTCAGTATCATCTATGAAGTATTTGTTTTTATAACAAATCCAGATTTGGCTCATCCACACCAGCTTTATTAGCATCCATCTCCTGTGTCCAGCCATCACAGAGTGCCTGTGTACCTCCTTTTCACTACCAATCTGAGGTATCTCCTCTTCAGTCACTTCATTCATCATTTATGATCCTCTTCTCTCTTAGTCAAGTACCACGGAAGCAAAGACCAAGAAAAATTAAAATCCTCATGTTTCTGATTTCAGCACCATTGTGGCTACTTCCGAAAGAATTTATTGAGGCAAGCATCTATGCAAATTTTCATTGAGGCACTTTCTATACAAATTTTTAGGGACAAGTCATAACCAGGCTTACCTCTGTACAGAGTATCTACAGGACCTACATGGAGTACACAAGCCATGACTGTGCATATATAAAGTGATGTTTCTGGAGGTAGAAACTTTAGTACAAGTTTTGTAGAATAGCAGAATTCACCCCTCGCTCCTAAATAAGACAGCTTTCTGATTTTCATGATCATGCCACAAAGTTTTATGCATTTCTTTAAAACTAAACAGAATATTCTTGATCTTCTTTCAGATGAAAAACAATGTGATTTCCTTAAATTAATTAGAAGAAACCTTTTGATCATTTTGCTAAAACTTTCCAAAAAACAAGCCTGAGGAAGAAAATTAGCCTTCAAATTCCACCCAAACAATTACATTTTGTCAGTCTTGTAAAAAGCTTATAAACAACTGAAATACTTTTCTAATAAATCAGCCTTGTTTTGTCTTGGTTATAGGCAATCATTATAATTTTAATTAGATATATGTATGATTTATATATCGTATGTGCTGTATGTGTATGGTTTTTAAAATCCAGCTAAGTGACCCTCTCATATATAAAGAACACCAGTGTTTTCCTTTGATCTTTCGTTGTAGTTGATTTCCTTCAAATGCTGTATCATCTTAATAATTTTAGTCTTATCATTTATATAAAGCTTTAAATATTCAAAACAACTACAGAAAATTGGTGGGGCTTTTTTTAGGATATACTAAGAGCCAAGTCTGCCATCATCTATTCTTTGATAAGGACATTAGGAAGGAAAGAATGTAAAAAGTTACCTATAGTATAACCACTGAAGCTGTGAAGCAGATTTTACAGTTTCTGGGTACGTTAACCAGCTCTGAAAACAAAACAGCTGTTTCTAGGTTTCTAGACCCTTTAGAAGGATACACTGCTTGAAAATTATCAAGGTATATGTTATTAACTGTAAGGAGTAGGGGGAAGAAACTTCTGCTATTTAATTATTTGCAAATCTTATTGCTACATGAATAAATGTGCATTAATGCACTTTAATATTCTAATGTGTGAAAATATCTGGATAAAATAAAGATTGTATGATCATATCAAAGAGAAGGCAATTTCTTGAGAAATTAGAAATCTAAATTTAAATGCAAAGACCACATATTAAAATGGCACAGGCAAAAAATATGAAATAGCTTTTTATACTATAACAGATTTACACTTCTGGTGGGTTGACCCTGGCTGGATGCCAGGTGCCCAGTAAAGCTGCTCCATCACACATCTCCTCAATGGGATGGGGAAGGGAAAATGTAAGAGGAGGCTCCTGGGTTGAGATAAGGACATGGGATATCACTTACTGATTACCATCACAGGCAAAACAGACTCATTTTGAGGAAATTAGGTTAATTTATCACCAATCAAAGCAGAGTAGGGTAATGAGACATAAAGTCAAATCCTTAAAAATCTTCCTCCATCTCTCTCTTCTTCCCTAACTCGACATTACTCCCAAAGTATTTTCTCTGATGCAGTGGTGCAGTGGGATGAGAAATGGGCATTGTCAGTTCATCACACGTAGTCTCTGCCGTGCCTTCCTTCTCATGGAGAGGACTTCTCACATTCCTCCCCTGCACCAGCATGGACTCCCTTTCACGTTAGACAGTCTTCCATGAACTTCTCCAATGGAGTCCTTCCCATGGGTTCTTCAGGAACTGTTCTAGTGTGGGTCCCTTCCACAAGGTGCAGTCCTTCAGGAACAGACTGCTCCAGTGTGGGTTCCCCATGAGGTTACAAGTGCTGCCTGAAAATCTGCTCCAGTGTGGACTTCCTTCTCTGTGGAGATAGAGGTCTTTCCAAGACGCTGCTACAGAGCAGGTTTCTCATTGTGACAAAGCCTCATTTAGGGAAATCTACCTGCTCCAGTGTGGGATCCTCCATGAGCTGCAGTCAGACAGCCTGCCTCACCTGTCTTCACCAGAGGATGCAGGGGAATATCAGCTCTTGCTCCTGGAGCACCTCCTCCTTCTGCACTGACCTGGGTGTGTGCAGAGTTGTTCATCCCACAAGTTCTCACTCCTGTCTCCCAGCTGCTGTTGTATAGGACTTTTCCCCACTTCTTAAATTTTATCCCCACTTCTTAATATTTTATCCCAGAGGTGCTACCACTGCCACTGATGGGCTCGGCCTTGGCCAATGCTGGATCTGTCTTGGATCCATCCAGCATTTTCTCTGTCAGGCATGGGGGAAGTTTCTGACAGCTTCTCACAGAAGTCACCCCTGTAGCCCCCTCCTCCACTACCAAAACCTTGCCATGCAAACCTAATCCAAGTATATAATCTTTACTGTCTATGGAAAAGTATATAAAAACACACTTTAGCAAAATACACTCGTTTAATGTGAATCTGCCATCATTTATCTATTTCACAATTTTGAAAAGGATCTAGGTAATTGGACAGGAAAATGTTCCTGCTCTCTCATCAGAGCTTTTAGTGCCTTCAATAAATAGTCACTCTCTTGGAAAAAATATTGATTTGTGTTGTAAAGCTCGTTGTAGATCTTTTGCAATAGTTCATGTCAAGTCATTTTCTATGTTTATTATTTACTTCTAATAGCATTGACAAACCCATTAGGTGCTGACAGTTCTACAGTTTTTCAGATGAGAAATCTTGGCCCTTTCTCATCATGGAAAAAGGTTACAACACCCCTTTAATGAGATTCATTTGATTTCTAATTAGCAACAAATGCAAAACTCAAGTACATTTGACAAAAAAGAAATAAAGTCATTAACTCGGTCATCAGTATGTTAAAATGAAAGCTAGACAAAGACTTGAAAGATCAAAAAAAGACAGAATGCAAGATAGACTGAAGTTTTTGGAAGAAGTCCACTAAAAAGAAACAATTTCAGTACAACATTCAGGAAG
The DNA here is from genome assembly GCF_017639235.1 of Corvus kubaryi. Lineage (NCBI taxonomy): Eukaryota > Metazoa > Chordata > Aves > Passeriformes > Corvidae > Corvus > Corvus kubaryi. Next base: position 1,916,347 of record NW_024582056.1, on the reverse strand, counting down.
GAAATAAGAAAAAATAATAGTTCTTTCTAGTTATTGATCTTTAGGAACTGATATTATTTTGCAACAAAATGCATACCAATTTTACAAGGCATCCCAACTTACCCAGTTAAAATTTTAATACTGCTTTTGGCAACAATTTGTGAATTAAAGTGATGAATTATAGAGAAAAAACCAGAGGATATGACCTCAGATAAAAAACATGAGTTATTTTTTCTTGTTTTTTCCACTCATGCTTGAGGCTTAGTTCAGAGGCTTTGGTTTTATGTCCTCTCTTTTGCTTTTTTTTAAGCAGCAAATATTTTTGTTATTTTGAATATTGATAGATTTTGAAACTTTCCATGAGGAAAATAGTGAATCCCATAAAAATGTCTGAACAGCTTTACTTATGGAATTAGTCCCACTGAAGGCAACAGCAAAATCCACCCAAGTACAATGGTTTGATGCACAGCTACAGTCGCAACGCTAAATATGAACTACAAGCAAGGTAAACAGAGATTTTTAGATATGCAATTACCCTTTGAAAATAAACCTTGGGAAAAAAAAAAGAGGCAGAATTATATTTACAAGGCATATTGATGATCATGTGTCTTTTTGGGGAAGAGGAAAAAAAATAAAAGATCAAATATGTGATGGTTTTTGATTTAACCATCCCTCTGGGTCAAGGCTTGCTCATTTTATCAGGAAGACAGATTTTCAAGATTCTCTTTGGTAAATCCCCATGCTGATACCTGCTAGGTATGATTTAAAGTCCTGCATCACAGACAGCAACAGTATGAACAGCTTACTAATAGAAAAGTAATTCTTAATCCACAATAAAAATATAGTGAACACATGCACTATAGGCAAAGATTGTTTGTTTTTCTAGTAATATCAACAATAGATAGTTTTTAATATTTTCAATAGGTTTAAATTAGATATTGAAAACACAACCTGCTAATAGAGTTTTGTATATAAAACTACACTGAAAGGCATGTTATGTTGTCCTGCTACCTGTATACCTTACTGGTAGTTAGCATACATTGACTATTTGAGTTAATTTAAATTTTTATCTCAGTCACTTATTTTAAGATATGAGCATAAAAGTTCTTTTACCTGCTGTACTGTACTAAAATTCTCTCATAAATACACAGAATTTATGGATTTATGTGCTCTTATTATCCTTGCATGTTCATACACTAAAGAGTACCAAAGCAATAATGTAGCTCAATAAGGTCCAAAGCTCACACACAGAACTTCATCAACCCTTAGTGAACCATAAAGTCCCAAGAATGACAATGCAAATCAGTCTTCCACATATACAAAACACAGTGAGACAGGAATATTACAGGAATAGTTTTGCCTGGATACAGAAATAGTTTCAGATAATGAAAGTGTCACTAATGGAATATTGCAGGGGACTCTTCTACACGCTTCATCAGGTGGAATTGAGAAGAACTTAATGATCCATTGTTGTTCTCAGTACATTTCAAAATGCAGATTGACTTATTATATTTCTTTTAAGGCAGCCAGGAAAAAAAAAAATCACAATACGTTTGCTGTCTCATGAGATGCTTATTTTTATATTCAACTGGAGGCAAAGCACACAGTCATTCACACAGGCAAATGTCTCTTAATCCTACAAAAGGCATAATATCTTTATGCATTATGCTTCATAATTCTTATTTTATTATCATCTTGATATTCACAAAAAAAACAGGAATACTTCAAGAAAATTGCATGGAATTTAGAAAATAAATGTTTGGTTATCTTTATCAGGAAAAATTTATTCCAGAAAAACTGTACAGTTGTTTTATTGCAGACAATATATGGGACATAAGTGGTTCTCAGGGATTTACCTCTTATTTTTAACCACAAACCAAAAGTTCCATTAAAGGCATAGGATATATTTGCTAAGAAAGCTGCCCAGGTCACTCAAAAAAACCAGTGATATAGTAACTGCTTTCTGTGGGGAAAAAAAAAAGATCAAAGTTGATATCCTGAAGAACTGGTACAATTGTTATTTAATAGGAGGTGAGAAGCAATACTTTAAATGGATAGTCCAAAATGTACTGAAACCTCTGTCAGATCTTTTTTTTTTTTCCTCATTGATATCTAATCTTGTTTATTTCTGATTATTCTGGTTTTAAAGTAAAGTATAATCAATTGCTTGCCTAAAATTCTTCTGTAGGATGCACCTTGGTATTCTTTGTCCCATTATCAATTATTTTGGGTCATTGCTGCTTATGGAGGAAAGGGAAAGACAGGAATGTGAAGCTGGAAGTTAAAAAGTGATTTGAAGAAATCAGTATTGGGGCTTCATTTGCTCTGTTTTCACACTTAGTCCACGCTCCAAAACACCTTCATAAAATTTTCTGTGACTATTAAAATAAAAAATACCATTCTCAATCAGCTTTTCTGCCAATCTTGGCTTAAATCTCCTAAATATTACTTAACTTTAGCTGTGAGTGAGGTCTCAAATCCTATGTTTAGAAAATTATGCATATCCAGCAGAACAGTCATGTGCCTTGGCTGACAGAGAAGCAGAAGAGTTTGTATAAAAATACACTATTGTGCAAATGCCAAACATCACTACTTATACTTCTAGTACAACCCTAAAACAATTTTAGAGGTTGCAGCCCTCTGTTTCTCACTAAATACTGCTACTTTCATTCCTCTGGCTCTTCACAAATTTGCTATTTGGACTGGCAGAGTGCAAAAATATTTTTTTGAGGTAGAAAGACAATGACATCTATGGCAGATATAGGTCACGTTATATTGTCTTTAACAGAAATGAAGAATAATGGGTACAGAGGAAATTATCTCTTCCCACTTCACCTGACTTTGTTTCTCTCAGGGACTTCAAATGAGGTGGGAGTTTTTTGTTTGTTGTTTTTGTTTGGTTTTCTTTCCCATTCCTAACTCCCAATATTCCGAAGATATCCAATATCTATGTCAGAGGGTGACTTTAACTGGTAACAAAATAACATAGTGCATCTTTTGGAAACTTCTACTAATGCTCAACTAACACCCTGGTATGTATTTTGTCTAATATTACCTACTGTGGCATCATCTAGTAGCTGACATTAAAGGAATAATGCAGCCTCTAAACACCTCAATTTATAATGTTTTCTTGAAGCAGGAATGTTACCTAGTAACTGTCTAATTACAGTGCACATATCTGTCTTTATATTTTCTTTTAAAACATTACATATATTTATATGTTCTATGGGAGCTAACACTGAAGACTGGAGTACCTGAATCTGTTACCCATTTTTTTGATTTGTTTTTCTTTTTCCACATAACTCACAAATATAAGCAACTCAGAGAATACAATCAGCTATAATATGAGCATTGCTTTGAGAATGCAGTACTGAAACCTTTATTTTGTTTAGTTCAGCCCTTTAGAAGACTTGAAGAACAGAAACAGTTGCAACAGTGGAAATAGAAGAACCAGAATTGAAACAACTTTCATCTTTTTGGCTCATTAACTCTGAAATGAGGAGGTATTATGATTGGTCATAAAGGTGCCTCAGAGAATCGAAAAACTGCAAGAAAGCAACTATAATTAGTTTCCTTTTTGTTTCTTTCTTTTAGCTTCTTTTTTGCTTCAGGGAAACATGCTAGGAAAATTATATTCAAAACTGTAAAGGCATCTAAATTACAAGTACATCTTAAAAATATTTGTAATTTCTTTCAATTTTTTGTAACATAGATGTAATTTTAATGATGTGCTCAACTATCCTGTTGCTTTCAATATATACACTATGTTTTAAAGCACCTACTATCACATATAGGCAGGTCTGATAATTTTATAAAAAATCAATATTTAACTGACAGCATCACTAACATTTACCAGTCAAGATTGACTCAAAAAAAGAATTAGTCAAAATAGACAACAACCTCGTCTTCACAACACAGACATAAAAAAATACCTTGGCCTTGAAATTTTAAAAGGGTTAGAAGGCCTGGAAAGAACTAATTTCATGATCAGGGCCACCCCTGAATTAAAATTGAGGACTCCAGACTTAACATTTTCACTAACTGTTGTTGTAGTTACAATGACTTAGAATATGCGAAAAAAAGTAGATTTTTGAAAGGAATAGTTCCAAATCAGCTAGAGATTTGAAGATCACGAACACTTCTGAATTTAGAAAATGCAGATTCTAAAATCTTAAATCCTGTTTTTTTTGATTTTGAAAAATGTGTGAAAAATTAAACTTTGGACAGAATCATTATTTTGATTTTGTTTTACAAAGTGCATGGGCAAAAAGTTGATTCAGGTGAAACACGTCTACTTCATATTAATTTTTTAAAAGTTGGTTTGCCTTGAAAATGTTTGACAAGAACATTTTGACTACCCTTTACATGTTAATCAAAACCCTACATTGAAAACCTGAGTAATAAAATGTGCTCAGGAATCCTTGGTCACCTCAGTCATCTAGCTGACGTGAATGCTTTAATCTTGTCCAGCCACCAGTTAAGGATATCAATGCTGAACACAGGAATGAGCCACAAAACAGTCATCAGCACATTCGTGTTACCAGATTCCCACCAGCTCATGTATGCATTCCAAAGCAGGAAAGACCAAAAAAGCACTGTAAAATACCAAAATATTTAATCTTACTTGGAGAATTCATGAAGAAAGCCTTCAGAAGTGACCTGATTCAAGGGATGTGTAAGAATGTTGACAAGGGTGAATGTCAAAAGTGAGACACTGTTGCTGCACCTGAGATAGCCGGGGAGAAAAAGTACCTACCACTTCAGAACTAGGCAAGCAGTGATTATAAAGTTTGCCCTTGTTTTTCCAAGAAAACAGTTAAAAGATTGACTTTCTAGTTTTCTAATATATTTAATCAAACTAGAGTTGGTAAGGCACTGTTTCATCGTTTGGCTCAACCTGGGAGATTTTCTTATGAGGGGATAATAGACTGATGTAAATTCTTGTGGATTTATATGCTGTCTTGGAATATTCATTCTTATGAAATCTGAAGCACCTGAAATGAAAAGAATGTGCAAGATTTAATTTTAAAAAAGAACTAGTGTTTCGAGGTGTGTCTGGATTTCTGGGCCAAGGGGAAAGAAATTAGTTAATAAAGTATAATCAGAAACAGACTTAGCACACAATTCCCTACTCCGATGGACAGGAACTTGTAGTCCCTAACCCTGACTCAAGATTTAACATAGATTTCATACTGGACTAATAAACATCAAAAGTAAGTAGTTTTATCATTATTACTCATTTTATAGGATTTCTCATCTTATTTTGGGTTGGTCTTTTTGTTCTGTGTTACTCAGCAGCAAACTATGTGCCATGGTCTCTGACAGCTACTTACACATGCTAGCACAAAAACAGAGGGTTGAAGATAACCCTGTTAGAAGGCTTGTGAGGACATAAAGAAGCATATTGCACATTAAATCATCACCTAGTAAACTGCTTATCTACATAGGGGTCTTAAGGATAGTTACTTTTAAAAGACTTTTGTTCCTAATAAGGAAAAGTTAAGAAAATACTAGAGAAAGATGCAATCAATATTGAAGCTGTTGGGCTTAAATTCCAAATACAGACTAAACAGTATAATTCAAAGCAGCTGAGAAACCTAATCAGAATCTTATGCTTTGCCAAAGGAACCTTCATCTCGTGTCCAGCTTACTGGGGGTAAAAATCCTTTCTTTTTCCTAAGTGCTATGGGTTGTTTTTTTTGTTGTTTTTTTTTTTTTTTTTCCCAGACGTAAAAACCAATTAGAGCTGGCAGTGAGTAATTAAACCAACTAATGAGATGTTATTTTAAATTACAATCCTACTTTCTTTGAACTGTTCTCACACTAAACCTTAGCTACCATAACTACATTATTCTGATCCCTTTATAGATTCACAAGCTTGTTTTCCTCTGGGTTGTTTTCAGTTAAATATCACCCTCAGCCATACTAAGAAATAATTACATCTTTTTAATTGCAGCTTTCCAAAAGGCAAACCAACCCAAACCAAATAAAATGTAGGTCCACTCCATAAAATGAAAGTTACCCAAATTGCTACATAACTACAATACAGCGTGCAGATCCTTGTCATGTAAGAAATGGTCTTGATAGTTAACTTTGGCAGTCAGGTGAGTAGAATTTCTTTTGCCTAAGTACACCACTGACTATGCCATAAAGTCATTCAAATGGGTTGCTGACCCATTTCTACATTTTTTTTTTTTTAGATGTTGGTAATAAAATGATATTGTCTGAAGAACATGCACCATAGGGGTGGAATTTTTTTATTGCTTTGTGCTTTGAGATACTGTTTTCAAAGCACCTAGGACATTTTACATATTCTGTGTTGAACAAAGTAACAAAGCACATTTCTGCAAAATGAGAATGTGAACAATAAATCTCATATGCTTTTTAAGCAATTATGTTTCTGCTGTTTTATGAATGCATATTGTGAATAAACAGTTCCTTTAACATGCAGATTTTCCTCCCTATCTATCCACTGCATCTTGCAGTGATTTTTACAAACAGGACATTTATTAACATCATCTGCTTTGCATAGTTTCCCTCCATCAATGTTTGCTAAAAAAAATTGTTGAAAGCATCCTACCCCATTCAGCAAAACGGCACAAAGAGCCACTCTCCTGCCATTACCACCATTGAGAATGTAGTGTTGGATGGCCCTGAGCAAAGCATTTTCACAGACACTTTTATGCCTATGGCTATGCAGTTTGCCCTCTGGTCTCACCTTAACCCTCATCATGTTATGCTACAGTCCCCCACTCTGAACTGGTAGGAGACAGCTGAACTCCATACCACACAAAATAGTGTTTCTGAGAAGCATTCCTTCCTTTTCATTTTCCCTTTCATTCAGCAGAGCCCCAGGAGCTCATTCTCCCACTCTGGAGTAAAACCAGCCCCTGTTCTTTCACATAGAGCTGTTATTTCACTGATTTGAAAGCAGAGGCCTCAGGGACCCCTGAAAGCCTGTACAGTATTTCCAGTTCCAACTGACAAGTCCAGCTCTCTTTTCTTTCTAACTTGCATCTTTCTCTACAGACTTCAAAGGTAGTCTGTCGGTTTCTGCCAACACTGTTATAAAGGGCCACGAAGGAACAGGAATTAGAGATGAGAGGTCTCATGTCTGCTTGGCATGAGCATCCATACCCCTGTTGCTGACCTCAAGAGACTCCAAAACTCCCTGACTTTCTTTGCTGAACTTAATCCCTGCATTGTCCACTGTGCCCTACTACCCACACATCCAACAGAACAAGGGAGAGTCTTCACAGCATCTTTCCCTGGCTTCTGCTGGCAGGGAGCTCAGCAAGCACAGCCTCCCTCTGTGTTTGCCTGGCCTTGCACAAAGGACAGAAACCCATAGGAGTTCTTCCCAAGGCACCAGTCTGCCCCATGGGAATCTACAGAAACAGATTTTCCACCTATGCAGAAACAGTTGTCTATGGAGAAAGCAGAGAACAAAAAGAAGAAAAAATACAGAGAGAAGAGTTACCATTTTCTCTAGAGAAAGGGAGAATACCTTTTGGGAAGGAATGGAAGCAATTCCTGTATCTTTTCATGGGATTTAACAATTCAAAAAAGGAACATTAAAGGCAGTAAGAATCAGATGTGAATTAATGCAAAGAAAAGCATGTTCATGAAATGGAGTCCAAAAGAAAATCTGAATTTTTAAAGCATTTTAAAATCTTTACCTGTTTTGTGCTCCTGTGTGAAAACACAGTGTGTTTGCAAGGAACATGTTCATAAGAAACTTGGGGGAGTGGGACACAGTCAGAGATAATTTGTCATTATTTACTGAAATCACCTGGCTTAAAATCCAGAAACAGGTTAGGACATATCCACACTGATATGTCAGTCTGAAAAGTCTGAAAAGTCCACACAGTCAGTCTGAAAGTCACTTTGCTAATCTGAACTGCACTGTTTCACAAGATTCAAAGGCACCCTACATCCAAGCTAATAGACACTGCCTCTCTCCAGTTCTCCAGTGCAAATCTGGGTTATTAATAATGGTCTCCAGATCTCTCCTGTGACTTCTATCTTTCTGAATAAAACAGAATGAAACCTTGGCTGATATATGCAGAAATCCTAAGGTACTCAAGATTTATGTCAATCAGACCTTGATTTATATATGCTATTCCAAAAGTACCAGATTTCACAGATATTTGTGCAATATTAATGCAAAATCACTCACAGCAGCAACATAAACCCTAATCAGCCACCACCAAGTTCAAATACCCACTAATATCTAGGTCTGACTGCTGCAGACACTTGACACTAAGGTCTTCAGCCTTTTGTCTACCTCAGGTGGAATTCTGTTAACACAGGCTGAGTTTTAGGTATCTTTTCAAGCATCAGAAGCTGAATCCAAACTGCTGCAGAGGAAATGATTGAATATGCCCCTAGAATAAAAATATGAAGGTGCAGTAACTGCCTTCCCTTGGTTTGCAAAGCCTATCTTTCCAAAAACATTTCTTTATCTTTGAAGTCAGCTTTCTGCCACTTTTCAAGCTTTCTGGACAAACATGCTATATATAACAGGGTAAATGTTATCCTCCATCAAAACTAAAAGCTAGTTCAAATATCATTCTACAATAGAAATATGGACATATTAATCTATTCTCAAGTTATCTCAAGTTTTCCTCAATAATATTTCATTTAAAAATTAATTGTGTCTAATTATATTAGTCTCTAATAACTCCTCACCAGAAATCAGGGCTAATTAATTCCATGCAGAGTCTCTGAAAACATTTCTCTGACTTACAGTCAACCCAGTATTCGTTAGGTCTTTCTGAAATCTCAAAAATATTACTTGGTGCTCTCTGGCACTAAAATCTACAGAAATTAATAAGAATCTCTTCTTAACCCTTGAATGGACAAATCTAGGCATTACACATGAAAAAATATAAAACCCAAAAAACTTCATAACCAAACAAAAAACAGACAGGAAACTATAATAATATCTATTTGACCAGTATTTCCTAATCAAATACTCTTTTATTGCATCATTAAATGTGCCACTAAGGGAAAGACAGCAGGAAAAAAAGCTTGTAAAAGCAGGTTAAGGTTTTTGATCATGTCCCAGTCTTATCTGGCTTTGATACAATCTTTGCTGTAATTTTTATATTTAGTTTTTGACTGCATCTCAACAGCCACCTTAAAGCCAAATTTACTCTGATAAAATGAAACATGTTAGAGGTAAGAAGCTCCATCTACTGGATATTCAGGTGTATATTCTAACCTTTATTTTTATAATCTTATATTAATGCTCTGCCTCTAATGGAAATCTCTTTATTTTAAATTATTGAAAGTAAATAATTTGCCAATAAAATTAATTACCCAACACAATGCAGCAAAATATATTTAAAGTATTTCTTGATGGAAGAATGTAGTATGGAACACCTGAGTTACTGCCCCACTTACTTTATTTTCCACTTGAATTTTATTTGCAGGCAACTTTATTTCACACAAACAATTTAATAAAGGCTTGAAAGTCTTTTGGACCACAGGATTAATTAAGGCTTAAAAGTGTGATTGCAAGTCCTGATATACAACCCTAACTTCTATATCAGATCCAGCTGGAAAAAAAATAAAGAACATAAACATCATTCATATAGTTTTGCACAACATGGCCCATTTTTCAATATCATGAGCAGGGAACACACTGTAGAATTCTCCCCTTTCATGACTAAGTATGTTCCAACCATTTTTCAGAAAGAAAGTTATTTTATTTAAATGAAGGCTGGTATCAATCTTTTCAGTTAGAGCTGTGTTATGAACAGCAGCTGCCAGAGGTCCACCATAAAAGTGCAGTGCAAGCACCAGTGCCAAAAGATGACAGCTTTGACAGAGAATATAGGTAATACTGTTGCTTTCTGCTCTAACTCACTTTTCTATCACCTATGCTGCAATATCTCATGTACAAATATTCAGACCACTGCAAAATCTAGTTTCAAGTCATGCCCAACATCATTTATCAAAAGATAATCATCATTAGAAACATTTTTTAAATTTAAAATTGCAGCTTAAAGGAAGGCAAATGTTTGCAAAGATTTACTCAACTATGACAAATATAATTTATGTTTCTGAAAGTTTAGCTTGGCTCCACTTAGCATTTCAGGTAGTTGATAAATTAACTAATACTCTTTCCACATTTTTTCTTCCTTTGCTTTATGTTTTCAGGTTTTTGGGTTTCTTTTTTGTACGATAAGAAATGGAAATCATAGACTTTGAAAATGCTAATGTGCTATTGAGCTGTAGATTATCCTACTGTTCACTGCCAAGATCAAGCAGCAACATTGCCTTTCATCCTACACCTGGCACTGGTTTATGTGTTTCCAAAGAAATACTTGCAGGGTGTTTTAGAAACAGTCAGCATATTTAATTAATTGTGTTCACACTGCTTTTTAATGGAGTACAGGTGTATCATTTTCTGGACTGGCCTGTTGCAGTTGCTAGATTTAGTTTAGCAGGCTGCAGCTTTCCTGAGAGCTCAGCAGGGATGCTTAGGGCAGTGCGACCATTGTCGCCCTCCCGCAGTCCATTTCGGACGGCCCCGCAGTTTTTGCTCCAGCAGCTATCAGTGCTATAACACAGTGATGGCAAAGGAGGCGAGAAGGGTCTCCCCATGAGGATTTGAGATTACTTTAATCACATCTTGTCCTGCCGACCCTCAGAGGCAGAGAGCGAGACCTCTTGGTCCGGGCGCGGGGAGCTTTTCTCAGGGGCTCAGGGGCGGTACATGGGCGGAGTTGGGGCACAGGAACCAACAGGGAGAGCCCGAGGGAGCGGCCAGGGCTAGGGGTAAGGAACGGGGTGGGGGGGACAATGTGGGATAGGAAAAGCAATGGGTAAACAGATTGCCACAGTGGCCAACACAGAAACCTTAAATTTCAAAATCAGTAAAGCGTTTCACACTGGGTCCAGGTATAAAACTACCTTTTTTTCCACAGGGAAATTAAAATGTCTTGCACTTAAAAAAAAAAAAAAAAAAAGAAAAGAAAAAAGAAAAGAAAAGAAGGGAGGGGAGAGAGGGGATTTCTCTTTGCAGATTGCCACAGTCCCACGGCAAGGGATTTGCAGAAATGAAAGGGTGGAAGCAGTTCATTGTTATCTTTCTTGTTGACTGCACTTCATCAAACTCTCTCGATGAGCTCAGCAGAGAGATAAGGCATTGGCACACTCTTCTGGCTCTGTCAGGTGGCTGCATTGTACACACAGTGGTCTTAAAGTCTAGAAAGTGTTATTGACTGGGGGGATACACATTTGTTGCTTTATCCTCTACCTCTCTTTCCTTGCTCAAATAGACAAGAAAGTATGCCACCCCGCTCCACACACATGCACTATTACACAGCCCAAAAATCCCACTGAGATATAAGGCAATTTTCCCCAAAAAATGCTTAGAAGTGACTGCTACAATTTTTAGAGCTTTTGTTGGAAAGAAAGCATGATTCCAAGCCATTATCAGCTTTAAATAAGCCTTTTAAGAAAGATTTGGCATGCGTTCATAAATTTTATTGACTATGAATTGTCTCATATTTTTCTAAATCTCTATCCCTATAAGTACCAGAGAGAAGACATGCAGAACTTCCTTAGGTTCCAGTAAGTACTGCTATTAATATCATCCAACTCAGACTTCTCTGAAGCTCTTACTATACTCTATGTGCATTTTGTCTGAACACACAATTGCACAGATCAGACATTCGAACAACACTTGCTTCTTTACAGTTGTTATAAAATATCAGACAATGCAGAACCTTCCCTTCGTAGAATACATTTTCTAAGTTCACCATAACACAGCCACTCAAACATTCAGACACAGATCATAGGTACATTTTATAATTAGAATTATTTCTGAAACAGAAGTTAAAGGGTTCCCTAAATACAGAGGCAATTCATGGAGACATAGAGCATGTAAGAGAAAAATCATGAAGGCTAGAATGTAAAGAACAGAAATATGAAGGGGAAGAAAAAGAAAGTACTGGAAAATGAGCAGATTGAGATAGAAGAAAAAGTAACAAGGAGATAATAAGGAGGTAAAAAGACTGATATCTGAATATAATTTACTTCTTGAAATTAATCCTAAAAATATTTTTTCCCTTTCCTCTTTTTTTTAGATAGTTGGGAACAGCTATCCAAGGAAAAAAAAAAGAAAAAAAACCACACACACACACAAAAAGAGAAAAACTGGAAAGACCAGGAAAGACCTTTCAGCCAGAGGCAGAGATGAGCAAAGCAAAAGATGCCAGGCAATAGACTGAATTTGTGACTGCATGTAATGGAAACACCTTGAACCATTCTGGGGTTAGCTTACTAAAGCCTGAGCAGCTTCTGCTGTGGTGATTTAACAAAATCTCTTTGAACTCTGCTATGAACTTCTCTCATACTCAATCTCGTTATGAAACTGTAAATATCATGTTTTTATAGTATGGCAAGATCTATATTAGATAACTGTCTTGTATTTTTGTTTAAAAAAAAAGGAAGTTGTTATCTCTACATTTTTGTCAGTGGGTAGTTACTGATGACATGATGTAAACACTATAAGAAAATTCAAGATGCTCTTCCCACAACAGCAGTAACAGTAATTTGAAAGTATTAGTGAAATCAAATTCTATTGAGGTCATGTTCAAAGTCTGAATTCCACAGGACTAGACCTAAAATTTGAAATCCCTCTAAGTGGGGGAATGAAAACTGTGTGTACTTTTAAAACTTTCAATTTTTTTATTGCCCATATCAACCTACAAATTATAATATTTGGTGCTTATCTAAAGGATCTTGAGAGTACCAGAAAATAATCCGAAGAGAGAGACACAGAAGAGAGACCCTTCTTCTTTTGAAGGCGTTTAAAAGCAGTAGTCATTTACAAAATCTTGGTCACGTATCACACAAAGTAACCCGCAAATCAAATGTCACAAATCTAATTAGTAGCTGATACAAGTTCAATGTTACACTATTGCCAAGAAAATTAATGTTCCTTCAGAAGCATTAGAACTCTGCTCTTAGTATTTTTCTCTGCTAGCAAGCACAGATTATGTACAATTAAAATCTTTTGATGCAGATCTTGATTTTAATGATGTTTGTCAACTTCCAGTTGACAAAATTGGTCATTTTTGCCTTGGCTCGACATCAAATCCATTTTGCATTAATGAAATTTTAAAAGCTGCTTTTTTGGTTTTTATATTTGTGGCCCACTGCCTCTGGGACTGTAGTGTCTGAAGAGTTGCTGCAGTGCTTCTGGCAATGTGGGGTCTCTCACAGGACTAGTGGTTCATTATTTAAAGAGAGAAACAGCTACAAGTACACAACTTAATATGTCATAAAATCAAACAAATGCACACACTTTGCTGGATATTTTTAATCCTCCAGAAGCACGTTGTTGGCGATGGCTTCTTTTAAATTAGTTAGTTGGCTGGTTAGTTTTTGGGGTTTTTTTGTTTTCCTGCCTGGATTGAAGAAAAATCTTTATATTAAAATATTTACAATCCTCCCTAGAGAGAAGCTGTAAGTTGTGCTCAACCTCACACCAGATTCTGAGTACATCTTTACTTGTGCTGAAGTTGCATGAGCATTTACTGTGCCAGCAGATCCACTGAAATCCATCCTATTGAGTCCACCCCTAAAGTTAACAAAAAGCTGAAATATATTAACTGGTGGTTTATATGAGAGTCTGCAAAGATGTCACGTGGGATGATAATAGACAGACTAGTACACTGGGTACTTTGACACTTTGTTTCAGCTGATCAAGAGATTTGACGTTAAATTCAAAAAGTTATTTTGATTTTGAAGTGGGAATTTATACAGGAAACTAAGTCTTGCTGACCAACACAATAAGCCCAACAACAGTCCTTCCCAGGGCAAAGTCACAGCTGTGCCACCAGATTATTTATGAGAGTACTTACAAGTTAAGGCATGCATTCATGGGAATTTTGTAATTAAACTGGATTTTAACTGAATGCAAAAGATCATGTGGACCTTAGGCTTTATGAATAAGAGTGGCTTATTTGGGTTTAGATAAATCTGTTCCCAAATATTTCTGCCAAGCTGAAAAAAGCAACTTATTTTATTGTGACTATTCACAAATATTTCCTACTGGTTATTGGTTAAGCTACCTCAGTTTAAATTTATACCTTAAATCATTTCTGCAAAACTTTCTCAGGAAAAAATATCCAAATAAACCGAACATGACAGACCTAAACCTCCGTGCTATAGTTTTCCATCTGTGAAATCTGGTCAATTAATCATTGATTTCTCCTAGCCTTTTACAGTCTTAGGTGTTGAGACTGCAGGCTGCTAATGGGTAGAACCATCTTTTGTCTCTGAGAACAGTAAGGCACTAATTTCAGAAAGGGCCTTCAGATGCTACTGTAAAACAGATTAGTGTTATCAATATGTAATTCTTGCAGTATAACCATCCACGTAAGCAGTGAAGTGCCTTCATTTTCTTACCTACTTTCAACACGTCTTTGAATGTGAAATGGTGTCACATAATTCTAAAGAACATGCTAATATTCATGATAATCAAAGAAGAAAATTCTAGGGGGATTAAATCATACTCCTTTTTACAGAATGAGCACGATAAAAGATGCTGTTTCGACAGGAACACAGGGGTAGTCTAATGTGAAAATCCTCAAATCCTTCTGAATCTCAAGTTAATTAAAATAAAACTTTCTTGATCATGCTAGCTAAACTAATAAGAAAATTTATCACTTACTCAGTTACAGTATGTGCTTTTACATTTCCACTGGAAAGCATAATCCTAATGCTGAGACTTACCTACATCAAATCAGAAGAGTATTTTGAGCTTTTCTGTGTAAGTCATGTACTTTAAAACAGAAGTATCTCTCTCACCAGTACTAATGCAGCTGATCTTATTCCAGACAATCCCTTTTAGATTTTCATATTTTCAGTATTTCACATTTTTACAACTAAGTTTAATTAAATATATTAAAAGAAACTTAGAGGTATTTTAAAATTTTGCTTATTAGTCATACCCTAAATACATTATTTAATAATTCTACTGTCTGAAATTATTTCAGTCATGACTGTTTCATTGATGTGTTAGCACTGAAAAATAAAAAAAAAAATGTCTTTTGGATTTTTAGTGATTACACTAAATGTGATGCTGTTCTAAGATCTAGGCACTGAAGTATGACTTCAGCTTCAGATGCAACTAGAAAATACCTTGGGTCTTCTTTTGTATAGACGTGTACAACAAATATTTGTGGGACATGAAGCTTCTAATATCCTTCACATGACTTGTTTGTAGCTACACATGGCTTCTCCAATCCTGAAACTGCTTTCCAGGAAAGTTAACTGTTTTGTTTGTCTTTTTTAATTCCAATGAAGATTTAATTTTTTAAAATTTTCAGTAAACTTCTTTGATGAACCTCTGACCCACTCCAAGTATTTATGTTGGTGTCATGACATAACATGATTGACAAGCTTGAGCCAACGCTTCCTATAATTCTTTCAAAATCATATCTGAAACTCTGACTAAACTGGTATTTTAAAGATGGGGGAAAAAAAAAAGTATTTGAGAAAGGTTAAACATACTGCATTTAGATACAGTGTTATATCAGCTGCTAGCCAGAGGATATATGCTATTTATGGTCTGTATAATCGATAAAAGAAAGTCTTTCTTGCTATTCCTTGTCAGATTCACACATTACCCTAAGAATGACCTTCATTAATATTATTAATATCTACTATGTCAGAAGGGGAAAAATCTTTCAGTTTTTGTGCTGTTTATAGTATAATATGTCAATCAGTTTCACTGCCTGAAAGTGACAGAGTGGCTGTGTCCATTATGCTGGTTTGACAAAATGACAGAAGCCAAACAAATTTCTATTTTGTGACTTAACTATGATGAAATTTATTTTCTTCACAGAGTTCACTGGACAGCTGATTACATATATTGCTGCAACAGATTGTTCCATGTACACGTAAATGTGCTTTGACCACTAAATGAAGTGGGAGGTTTGACAGAGGACACTTCAACCAGGAAGAGTGATGGGCTCTCATTTGTCACTATTGAGACAGCTGATTTTTCAAATCCAGCACGTTACAATAGTTTTTTAAGCCATCATCTGGCCATGGTCTTGATGTCAGCTAGGAAAGACTCATTGACAATTCATCACATGTTGGAGAGCAAGGCTGGCAAGGACCCAGGGGAGATACAATCAATGAGCCCAAGACTACTGGGAAGGAGGAAGTAGATAAAATACTCAGAATAAGCCTATTAGCAGCTCCTCCTGCGGCCTGTGTGTATTACTGATACATATTTGACTTATTAACTAACCATTGCCTTCAAAGTTAAAGACTCCCCCCTCTTTCATCACAGTTCTACAAACAAAAAGTTGCAGTGGCAGTAGAGTTGCAAATAATTGTATGTATAGAATAAGAACCTTTCAATGTTTAATCCCTATTATCACTCTCCTTGTAAAAGTAAGAACCTCAGCTACCTACTAACCACCCAGAAGGGCTAGAAGGGTTCCGTGTGATGTTCACTCTGAATTCTCTGTTATTGTATTTAAGTTGCTTACCAGTAGCCTGAAATAAGATTGCATATGCCTACCTGGGCTGTGATTAGTGATGATTTTCAAAAAATAAAAAGAGACTAAAGTCAGCATCAAGGATGGAGATAGAAGGCTAATATGTTGTGTGGCAAACAGAGAAAGCAAATGTCATCAGGCACCTTGAAGGAAGACCTTCTATCACAGAGCACTAGAGATATTTTCCAGTAATTCAAGACTTTTATTTTCTGAAATTTAGATTTTTATTTTTGAATAATCCTCACAGCAAATTTCATGTACTTAATAGTTCCCTGTATGCTTCTTTTCAGCTGAACCAGATTACAAAATATGTTGATTTCTGAATTTTCTTCAAGTATCGATAATCAAATAAGAACATTTATTAACTCCTGTATTAGAATCCAGCAAAGTATACAAGCATGCAACATATTTTCATGCAATGATACTGTTTGAGCAGAAGGCTGCAGTAGAAGATCAGGTTGAAATGCCCCAGGAGATACATAGGTTTTGTTTGTGCATTTTCTTTCTTATTTCATCTCTGCTAGTTAGATTAACAGCTACCAGAAATATTTACAAAGATCTTCGGTAGCACAGAAGCTCTTCTTACAGAATCCCATCATTAACTGCAGTTAGGACGATGATCTGTGTCATAAAGAAATTTTACCAAGATGCAGTATAAAGAAAAACATTTAATTCATTAGGTATTCTGTCTGACTTGGTGCTTGAAAAAAAAAAAATTTTTCATGCACAATATCTATATTAAACAATATTTATACATAAAATATGTGTAGAATAAAAGTATAGCGTAACCTTAACAAGAAAGCTCAGTTAATAATTAGCTATCATTAAAACAATTAGTTCAAAATGATGAGCTGCAGAACACAGCTTTTGCTAAACAACTTTGCAAAAAAAAAAAAAAAAACTATTTGGACAAATATTTATAGTGGGTGACATTTTTGGTAATCATCTGATGTTTGAGAAAATGAGCATTTTCCCAAAATAACACCCAGGTCCTATTTATTTGGTTTCCTCTGTTCATTTGATGTAATGCACACAGTTGCCACAGACCAGAATAGATGCACTTCATTTGTATCCCTGTGGAAGTGCAACTTCTACGACAAGAACAATTTAAAGCTCTTTCCTAAGAAGGATAATGAACTAATTGCAACATTACTGCTAATAAAACCAATCCTTTCTTCTTCAGTTTCACCTTTCATCAGATTATCTCAAAGACATTTTGAACCACTAACTGTGTGGGGCAGTCAATTTTATGCACTTTATATAGAAAATTATGCAGCTGAGAGGGATTAACCAAGTCTTTAATGGGCACACAGTGGGTAAGTAGCAGGAACAGTTGTATTAATTGCAGTATGTTTCTCTCTTCCCTGAAAATTTCCTCAGTGTCAGGTTCTATACAGAAATAAAGGCTGGCTTTGGGAGTTCAGAAGGATACCATATATCATGATGGAGTAGAGATTCTCAGCTGGCTTTTAGTGAGCTGGAAGATGTGCTGTTACCACCTTCAAGCAGGTAAAGGTCAGGGCAACATCTGGGTAACAGATTAGGCGAAACTCTACTTTCATAATGGAATCAGAGCTTCTTGCATTAGCTGAAATATTTCCTGTATTGCACTAGTTTTTAAAGACTAGAGTTTTTAAAGCTGACATATTTAGTGTGGATGCAGCCTTGTTCTAAGTACTGTGTGCAGCTCTGGGGCCTCGCAGTTTTAAAAGCACTTGTTAAAGCACTTGAATGCATCCAGAGGAGGAAAACGGACCTGGTGAAAGAGCTGGAATCAATGTCCTGTGAGGAGTGGCTGAGCACCTTTTGCTGGCTTGTTTGGAAAGAAGAAGGCTGAGTGGCAACTTCATTGTTCTCTACAGCTTCCTGAGAAGCATAAGTTGAGAGGGAGGTGCTGACCTCTTCTCCCGGTATCCAGTGACAGAACATGTGGGAACGGTTCAAAATTGCATAAGGGAAAGTTCAGACTTGGCATTAAGAAGCATTTCTTTACCAAGAGGATGGTAAACCAGTAGAAAAGGCTTCCTAGATTTTAAGTCAGTCCTGAAGAGTTTAGGCAGTTGGATTAGAAGATCATTGTAGGTTCCTTCCAACTCAACAGTTCTTTCTATTCTAGTGTAGTCTAGTCTATTATAATGTTGCACATTATTGAGAGGTTTCACTCAGCAAACATATAATATAGAAAATGTGCTTGAATACTTTTACAGTGCTTAGTAAAACAAATAATTAGTGCAGTACTTTTGCTGCAAATATTTTCTTTTAGAAAATAGAGAATGTTAAAAGTGAAGTTGCTTTACCAGAACAAGCCAATTTCAATGGAGGCTTCTAATGCATGTTAATCTGACTTTTCATCCATTTCATGCTCTGAAAATTTGCCTGATCTAAGCTACAGACTTCTGAGCAGCTCACCTCAGTCACAATGAAGGAGAATGGATGAGAGATCCTAGAAACAAATGGATGTTTTTAAATTTCTCTTTCTTAGGAAGTTACTGTATATTATTTTTTGTTCTAACTTGGAATAACAAACATTGTAATTCAAGGGAAAAAAAACCAATCAAACCAAAGAGATATTCTAAGTATCAGGAACACTTTAAAATGACAAAACAGTCCAAAAACCTATGGTGGGGTTGCTTGCTTATTTGATTCCTTAGATCTCTTGTACTTGTATTATTTGGAAAAAAATAAACAAAACAAGGAGCAAAAAGACTAATAGGGATTGTTTGGAGTGCAGTGGAGCATAAACCAGCAGAAACTACAACTATAAACCCATCATGTGGCCACACCATGCATACTGAGTGCAGGTCTGGCCTTCCTATCACAGGAAGGATGTAGCTGGACTGGAGCAGGAACAGAGAAGAGAAACTGTGCTGGCTTATGTACGATTGCAAAGAGAAGCACTCTAACTGGACAAAGGGCAGCCAAGCAGGAATACTATTGTTATTAACAGAATTCTAACTGACTTGGAAAAAGTGAGTAAGAAATTATTGTTCACAGCTTTTTTTCTGGAGTAATAACTAGTAAGTATTAGATAAAATAAAGGTGCTTTGTCCACAAAAGAAATGTACATTTAAATTTTTAAGTCATCTTTACATGGTATTTCAAGTGTTTCAGGGTTGATTAGACAGACTATTGGAAGAAAACTCCACTGAGTAGAATCAAATACATAGGCAACTTTTGTGGCTACAGATTACAAAGTACCTTGAGCCACAAACAGTGCAAAACTGTGTGAATGTTTAGGAGACACTACTCTGTGCAGTGCCTAGTGCTGTGCACTGCAAGGGCAACAAGTTACGGATTTGGTCCAGTTCAGCCATTTTTAAGAATTACTTATGGACAAGTGGTTAGGGCAGTGGCTTTAAGACCCAAGGTCTCCTGAGCATATTCCTTATCTGCACATCCAGATTTCCTCTGAGACTGAGCAACCCAGTTGTCCACTGTCCATCCAGTGGTGTTCTTCATCCATAAAATACGTACTCTGCATCATAAGCCTTTAAAAAGAAATACATTTATATTGTGAATTGCTATCATGATACAAAACAGTACAGGTCTTCAAAAATCCCAATTAAAAAGGAAAAAAAACACCCTTTAAACTTTTCAAGTCTCCATAATCCTGTAATTTATAAACATTGGACAGTAAAAACATTTAACAAAGCAATAACACATATTTTCTTGTGGTTCTACATTTAGATCCCACCTTTCTTTCTGTCACTGGAGGAAACAGTAAAGCATTTTGTGATTCTTTATTAACATGGACAAATGAACTGGGAAAAAAAGAAGTGTTTTCTCTGACATTCCTGCCTGTACCTCTTGTATTTCCAATGCAATACTGTTAGGACTAGCACACATGGGAAGAAGTAAAATTAACAGAACAGCTGCTTACACTCACTCCAGCACATAAGCTGTCATTTATCTCACAATTCCAGTAAGTCTACCAGTAAAACAAATATGCTCTTGCTCTGGTTTCTTTCATCCTCCCTCTCTACCTGTTTCTGTTTGTTATCCTTCTGATTATGGCTTGCCTTTCTCTATTTAGGTTGTGAGTTCCCTGAAAAACCTTCCTACAATATCCAACCTAGACCCCTACCAGGGAACATTTCCTTCATAGAGTACTGCTTCCTGTGTCTGTAACTTCTGTTCTAAGTGGCTGACAGAGTCAAATCTAAACCAGCAGCATCTACTGAAGACAGTCAGCCCCTAAATGTTTGTTTCTTCACAATGAAGTGGGATTCCTGCCCAGAATAAAGAAGAGTGTGAGGAACTCTGTAGACTTTGATGGAACACTTGAGCCCAGGGTGTCACACAAAGATGCAAAGACAACTATGCCATTTAAAAATTGACTGCTAAGATTCATGGATTCTAATACAGGTCTCAGCAGCCTAGGTTCTTCTTAGAGTGCAGTGAAAGATATAAAACTAATTACAGCTTGAAATACAAAATATTTTAGTCTTCATTTTGACAATGTCTTTTGATTTATTTCCCTCACTATTTCTGAGAAATTGCCAAGGGAAAAACAGTTTGGTGGTACACTAGAGGTAAAGATTAAAACAACTGTCCTTTTTAAGGCAAAGCAAGGTGAGATGAGCTGGATTTGTGGTGAAAAAACAAAGCTGTTGCTTTGAAGACAAACATACAAGAAAGTGCAGATAATAAAGTAAAGAGACAAGCAAAATGCCATTTGTGTCTGTGATGCTCACTATTGTTTGTAACCTTGCTGCTTTTGAGATGCAGCCACCAACTTCTTCTCACTTCAGCAGCCATAAGCAAAATCATATCTGTGCTAGGTTGCTTGTGACAGAATGTGTATCTGTTTTACTGGTCACAGCTCGCAGTAGTTTTGAATGAATGTATTAGATTCAACTAAACAGAAAACAAATAAATAGGAAAGAAGAAAAATATGGGAAGGTTGAAAAAAGGTGGCATTAGAAGACCGGAATTAGACAGGAGAGGTTACATGTTCAACTCATGGACATGAGATTTAGCCAGCACCATTTCGGCATATCAGCCAGACCCTTCCTTGTGAGTTATCTCATTATTCTTCCAGGAATGGTATATAGAAGTTGGGATCCCTCATGGGATCCCCCAGAGTGGTGGATGTGACAGCTGGGATTTGAAAGCTTATTTACTGTTGTTTTAAGAAGCTTTTTTATTGAGACCAGTTTCAAATTAGGGGCATCCAAATTGACAGACGACTTTTTTTTCTTTATTAGTTAAGCCTATATCTGGGACATAAACCTTGGTCTGCTGATTTCCATCTTCACACTCATTTTGTTTATTATAATTGTGCTTTTAGGTTTTTTTGCTTGGATTCATCTATTTTCAATGTTTTAATTTTTGCTTTTTTCAGTGTAACATATTAGAAATGCAGTTGGAGTTTTGTTATTTGGAGACCTTGTAACATAGGCAGATGCCACACATCACAAGGAGTAAAAAAGGTGGAATACAAAAAGTAAGAAAAAACCACAAATTTGATAGAAGAAGAGTAGAGACTAATAAATGCCTATTTTATATTCTTTTGACACTTCTAGAAAAATCTGAGCTTGAAACAACGAGCTACTCCTTTGGTCCAAAACCCCTCCCTTAATTCTTTTCAAGCACCAGCAGTCTGGAAGACATCTGTTAAGCTTCTTTTTCCCTGGACTTCTGTGGAACTATTGACCATTATCTCTGACGCCTTTTACAGGAAAATTGTTAGAAACTATAATAAGAAACAGAATTTAGTGTATAGATATGATACACTGAGAAGCAGTCAACACATTTTTTGTAAGACACATCAAAGACACCAAAGACCTGATGGAGTTCCTTGAAAAAGCCAGTACATGAATAGGGGAAATGCACTTGTTACAGTCTACTTGGACTTCCAAGGAGATTTCAACGTGATTCATCATCAATAATGCTTGAAGAAGCTAAATGGCCAAGGAATAACAAGACTTCACTGGAATTAAACAGGTTGAAAGATAAAAGTCACAGAACAAATTATAATTTTCCATGACACAAGAGACATGGGTGGAATCACATGAGGTGTGCTCAATATTAAGTTCAAACCTGATATGGAAATATCAGAAAAGTAGCAAACGTTGTTAGCATATAACACCAATCACAATAGAGCAGGCAATTGCTGATTGCAAAGAACTGCAATAATGACATTCATGGTACTAAGTGAACAAAAATAAGAAGCCAAAATTCAGTATTGATACAGTGCAGCACACTGAGGGCAAAAACCCCTGATCTCAGTCTGATATGTGCAATGATGTACTCAGAGCTTCTGGAATATCAGGCAAGAGAACGTTCTTTGAGCTGTACATTCAAATGAGAAGAAAACCTAAGTTCAGTACAGATGAAAATGTGCAATGTTACAAGCTATTAGAAAAAAAAATATAGGAAAATGAAGAAAAAATACCACTTTACCACTGTGCAGATCCATCATAGAGCAAATCTTGAAAAATATGTTTGTTGTTAGTCCTTTTCTCTCAGAGGACAATGGTCAGCAACGATGAGAAAAGCTATGAATAGTTCATATAAAGAAAAACTGAATATATGATGTTTCTTGAGCCTGCAAGATACAGGAGTGAGTGAGAAATTGTATAGGAATACAAAAATATAGAGAGGTTGAATATGAATGTGGTGGCCACTATGTTTCCAAACACAGGTATTAGGAGTCATCACACACAACAGGCACACAGTCCAAAACACGGGGAAATCAGAATATAGTTAGGATGTTGAAGTCACTCCCAGATCATGTAGTAGAAGCTGACAGTATGGGTCCAAAACTGGGCTAGACAAACTAAAAGAAATAAAACTCATATAGGACTATTGACTACAGAGATTAAACATCTGGAAGCATCTGAGACCTCACTAGAATATGAAAGATTACTCAAAAGAAATATATATGAACCTTCTAATGGCCACTATTGAAAGCAGGATATGAAGAGATGGAGCTGTGCTCTGCCTCACTATGACTTCCTGCTTTCCAAACCTTTGCCTACACTATCAACTAAAGACTGATAAAAGTGTCCAGCAAGACTCCAAGAACAGTATTACACTGAGCAAGATTGTTTCAGAGACTCACACTGCAGTTTGCTCTTGTTACTGTAAGGATAACTTCGTATAATTTGATGAGAACATGCCCTCTCTTATCTAGGTTGGTAAAGGCCACACAATGATGAATGAAAGGCAAGCAGAAGACATCAGAAGGTCCCGTGAAGCAATTTCAAAAGCCTTTATCCAGCACATGTTGCATCAGTGGTTGTGCTGTCATTCACTTTTTGCTGGCTATAATATGATTATAAATATAAAATATATAAATATATAAATACAATATATGGATGTTATTATTATTCCAAGCAGTATATCTATCAAGAATATCCCCAAGAGTTTTCTCTAGATTCATGTATAGTTTGTTGTAACTTGGTTCAGTTCTCACAATGCTCTGGATCTGTTCAGAACAGCATTCCACCTGCTTACTGTCTTCCTTAACTGCCAAGTCAAGACTTTTAATGCAAAGAAATTTCCTAATTTTCCCACTCACACTTTCCACCTTTAAAATTTTGCCTTCAAATCCACTCAGGGCACCACCTGAGATATGTGACTATAGCTTCCCATCCCTGCTAATTAAACAAATAGAAAGGATTTTGAATCGTAAAACCCAGAAGATAGAGAAAATCCATTGTTATCTGTAGTTGTAGCACTCCAAAAAGGATGTTTTTTGATGTTTAGCTTGTATAAAGACATCTCATAGATGGCAAACATCTTATTAGCATTATTAGGTTTCTATAGAAAAAATTTCGTATGTTTACAAAAGGATTTATAATGTCTTCAACTTACATGAACAGTATTTCTCTTTATCACATTTTAAGTATTGGTTCAATGCACATGGTTGATTGTGTGGAGCTAACTATCTTTTATTGTCACTTGTGGTAGAGTAAGTGTCCTGAATGATCAACTTACTGAGCTGTAAGCATGTCACTGTAGCTATATTTATAAAGATTCATTCTATAAAAAAAATTTATACTTATTTTACAGTGCTCTGCTACATGCATTTCTGGTTTTTTTTTAAAGAAAGGTCATTTCTCCTAGATTGGGAGTTTGAAAAAATAAATTATTTAGCATATAATTTTTTATTACCAATCTATTCACTGTGCAGAGCTGTAATTTTTTTTTGTAAGTAATCACAAATACAGCAATTACTTAGAAGACAAATAGTCAACATTTTTAAAACAAAGGCACACAGATTTACCAAGTGAATTTATCCTTACCCTAAAATGTCCACAAAAAGAAAATGCATTGACAAATGCACAAAGAAATTTGTAGAGCATATACATAGTATCTTTTAAAAAATCTCTGAGGCATCAACATAATGTAAGAATGAAATAAGTGCTGCTGTTCTACTGCTAATATAAATTATTCTGCCTTTTTATACTTGTAATTACATTACAGTACAACTAAAATTTGTATAGAAAACCTCAAGTACGCAGTGCACTTTATATGTAGAGAGCTACAAATCATTTTAATCTCTTAAGTGTCAGAAAATCCTTGAACATTGTAAATAAAACCCTAAAATGTTTGTTTCTAGTCCATACATATTCATTTTTAACTTGTATATCCAGAAGCAAGAAAACTAGACTAACTGACTTTTGAGAAACTCAAGAAACGTATGAGCATAATTTTATTACTTTGAAAATACTGCAAAACTCAAGAATGGCTTATCCTAAATCTTAGGCTGTCAAAGTCTAAATGACTCCATAAAGTAAAGCTTTCCTGCAGGTAGGTTCTACATATAGCATTAAATTCTAGCAATTCTTTAGTCATTTTTATAGCTACTTACCCTTAGAATATTAGGATGACTGTTTTTTAGTTAACTATATGCAACCAATAGGCAATATTGAATGCTGAAATATTCACTGGATAGGGCATGAGACACTTGTTTGCAGCACTTTTTCACCACTGATATCCCAGGTCTGGTTTTGAAACTGCATTTGTGTTTTCCTGACACAGCTTAAGAACTGTAATAGCGTTCAGAAATTCAAATAATCCAGTAGGACCTACTAGCATAGCAACTCTTGCTTTGTAGAAGTTTTCAAAATAAGGAAGTCAATGAAATTCAAACCCTACTCTATTGAAAACAGTGACAAAACTGAGTAATCACTCTTTCACATGGAATTGGAAAAAATATCAAGATGTGCAGACTGAAATTTTCAAGTTTTAATAACTCATCCTGAGAAAGAAGAGAGGTATTTAAAATGCAGATTAAAAAACACTACTTGTGATTTTTACAAAGGAAACTGAACACCAATATCATGTTTACATACCCTCCAGATAAATTAAGGAAAGACCAAGGTATTACAATGTGCAGAAGCCAGGTTGGAGAGTGACAATTTTATCTCCTTGACAGATGCACACAAAACACACAAGGAAGGCAATTCTAAGTCTCAAAACTTTCCTCTTTTGCAGGAAAGAAAAAGTCAGTTCTTATAGCTATACTACTGAAGGGAACACTGACCAAATATGATATAGTAACAGCCCACATAAAAGCTCCAAGAAAAAGAAAAGCCCATAAATCTGCCTATATTCTTATCTGAGCTCAGAAAAAAAACAGTTCTACTGCTTCTTAGTCTTGTTAATACACAACCAATTGGACACGTGAAAGCATGTGTTACAAGGAAAAATTACTCGGTCCATAATCCTAATAATAGTAATCACCAGATTTTCCATGAAAACAAACACACTGAAAAATTAATACATTCTTCCTCTGATCACTGAGCAAATTACAGTAAATGGAAAATCATTTCAGATTAATAGTAATTTTACAGGAACAAAATGCTGTTCCAGATTCACACTTTTTCTCCCTATTTCTCTCCTCTGAGGAAAAACAAACAAACAGAAAACACAGTAATATATAAGAGTTTAGTTATAACGAGTTCCACATTCTTATAAATTAAGTATTGTTCAGTAGACGCTCAACTAGAACAAAGTATCCTGCTTTGCTGGAGGCTGTATATGTTCTCAATATAAATCTTTACACTTTGCAAGGTGAATATAAGAGGTACTTGTTCTACAAGGCCTATATGTGAGTAAAAATGTACAATTACAAACAACAAACTCATTTAAGAATTTCCAAGCTATAATTTTTTTTTTTTTCTGTGTAAATCCAGCACAGTTTCATCCTTGTAGTGATCCTGACTGTAAGATCATTATGCACAGAGGAGTAAAGAGATCCACACAGCAGCTTACATGAGCAGCCCTCATGGCTTCTGCTGCGCTGCACAAATCCTGTGTCTCTGGGATAAGCCACTTAGAACTTGCTGCCTCAGTGTTCAGTGTAAAATGGACAGTTGTGATTATGTCCTGATGTTGACAACTGTGATTTTCTTTACCATTACAGACTAACATATAAGGAATTTGAAAGACTACTAGGGAGAAAGATCTGTCTCAGGGTGACTGCAGTCCACAGGGTCCTTCATTCTGCCTTCCCCAGGCAGCTAATTTCACTTGCCTTAACAAGAAAAACCCTTTTATTTCCTCTCTGTGGGAGAGAATTTCCCGATCAAGCACAGAAATGATTGGTAGGGCTTTGCTGTGGTTCCCTTAGCTGCAGAAACTAACCAAGGAAAGATCCAGGTCTATAGGGAAGTTATTTCATTATCTGGAATCCAGGAACTTTTGCCAGCAGGAAATGAAGGACGATGACTTTGTTTACCCTGAAGCTGAAGTGCTCTGCATCTGGAAGTAAAGAGTGTAGCCACACATAAAGTGCCAACTGTTAGTACATCAAAATTTCCAGTGCAGTCCAAACCTGGGCAGCATTGTGTGCAACTCACAGCTCCTGCAATCAAACATGCATAGATAAATGTTCAGAAACTTTGGAAACTGTAAGTTTTCCCAATATTCTTAGGCAAAACCCTATCTTCTGAGCACTCTCCTAAGATATTCTTGTTTCCAAGGTAAGTATACCATCTATCTCAAGCAATGGATATAGGCAGAAAATTACACAGACGGGAAAAAACCTTAACCCAAAACAAAACCAATCCCACAGACGTTTGTATGTCTGCCACTATAGTGACAAGCAGGTTGTCTTCGAAAAGCAGTATTTGACAACACAACAAATTCATCTGTGAGTCATTCACTATTACATTCTCCATTATGAAGCTGTTTCCTAACATTTAGGAACTGGTAAAAATCAAGAGAGCCTGAGAAACCTTCAGCTAATGCCAGTCACCTGCTGCAGTCATTATTTTACAAGGAAGCAAACATCTCAGTAAGGCGAATTCCTCCATCTCTGATCAAACCTGCAGTTGGTGTTCCTGGTATTGCTAAGCAGATCTGAACACATTATTCTTACACTGACATATCCTTCTGTGTTTGAAAGGACGGCACTTGGCAACACCTTTGTCCTACTTTGTTCTGCTTCATTTATTTTTCGATCTGAAATTCCTCTGGCCATGCTTATTAGTGCCAGTCAGTGTAGCCCCATTATTTCAAAGGATCTGCCAACTACACCACACACAAAGCCTTTCCTAAGACAGAAAGTTGCTTCTTCAAGTCAAGCTTGATTTTATTTCATTAATGTGTTTGTTCATGTTCTGCCTAGATATCTATCTGCAAACTTACCAGAAAGAGCTGTTTTTATTCCTGAAACCTGGGCTCTCAAATCATGCACTCACTCATCCAGACTTTGGCTTCTCAATGGGGAGGGCAGAGACATGAGCTCACATAACTCATTTTTTATTGAATTTGGTCGAAGGTATCTAGTGAGACAGCTGCATAGGTTGCTGCCTTTTACATTATACATCTCCAGAAGAGTTATTTTTTTTTTATTTGGCAGAGCAAAGAATGAAAAGAAACAATAATTTGTATCTGTCATAACATTTCAGAAGCTTGTTTTTTCTGCAGTCCTCATCCTGTAGCTAGTAACTTCCATTCTAAGTAAGAAACCAGGATACCAAGGAGAGAACTAGACTGCTTATCAGAAACTAGGTTTAAATGTAGTCTAAACACAAAAGAAAACATGTTTTTTTTCAAGTAAGTATTTAATCTAGGTCTCTAGACCTAGATTGTGGCCTTTGGCAAGGACAAAACAGTTAGGAGATATCTTCTGCCCTTTAGCCACTTGACATTAAGATGCAGACAAAAAAAACAAGGCCCAAGATGATGGGGGAAATTTTTGCTTTGGAGACTGGTGGGTAAGATTTAAGTTTAACTCAGTCCAAAAAATGTCAAGAAGCCTTATTTCTTATCATGGTGAAAAAAAAGTACAAGAAAAATACTTTGAGTCAAATAGAACAGTTTGTTTCATTTTGACCTATTGAGGAAAATAATGTAATTGTGTAACCTGAGCAGAAAACTGCTGATATTCCCCTCTTTGCTGGCTGATTCTTTCATCCATCCACAGAATCACAGCTTGAGTTGACAAAGTGCAGGGGGAATTTTAACTCCTACTGAAGCAGAATATTATCTGAAAAGGTACAGTGCATGATGTTTGGTCTAGCAGAGATCCATTTTCATACTGAATGAAATAAGTGGAATAATGCTTACTTTAATAATGAACAATGGCCATGCTCTGTCCCAAATAAGAACAAGAAAATAAGGTTTCAGAGAAAAATATCTGGCCTCTAAGGAGAATTTCAGATATAAGATTGCATATAAATTTTGCTTCTTCTGTTAAAAATCAGTTCTATGTAAGGTTCATCTTTACAGTAAGACAAAACGTACTGCAGTCTCAGGGATGCCTATATCCCACAGGTTCTTACCCCTGTCTTGCATTCATGCTCCTGTGACTAACAAGACTTAGTTCAGTTACCTATCTAGCTAAAAAGTCACCATGCAAAAGATAGAAAGACTGTGGAAGAAGACAAAACAAAACAAATCCGAAACCTCTTCCTCCAAGCCTGGCTGTTAGCTATTAATCCGGTAATCAGCATGTAAGGGTTAATAAAGGCAACAGAGATATTGACTCTGTATCTGTGGAGAAAAATTTTGTACCCCATTGTATCTTAATTCAATTTTTATTTAAAATCAATCAATTGGCCAGCTGATAAATACAGTCCCTATCTGACTCGAATGATTGCAAAGAATGATACCATCAATATAAAAACCCCTGATATATTCCAATTACATCTCTCAGTGTAATGCAAGTCGGACTGGATTTTCCCTCCAAGCCTACTGGCAGCAGTGCATTGTTATTTGTTCGTAGGTTTTAGACATATTTTATTCTAATAGCATTTTTACCTAGCTGTAGTTAGAAAAACAGTTTATGAATAAAACTATTTCACAAAAGAATGAATCTCAGTAATGAAATACCATATTTATACATCATCCATTTTTCATTTAAAGAAACTGAATGAATTTTGTAACACTTAGAAGCTAGACAGATGCAGAGGAATAGATACTGTAATCACTCATTAATTTTGAATAAATATTTGAGTTACAATATTGAACTTGTTGGTATTTCAATTGCAATTGATTGATTTTATTTCTGCAGATCACAAGCTCATTGCATTTAATTCTACAAAGTCCCACATGGATGCATCAGTATGTTTTTACTTGCATTTTCTTTATTGTTTCCTTCCTACATAAGAGGAGGAGAAAGGAAAGAAAAGAGAAAAAGTAGGAAAAGGGTAAAAAGGCTGTTTGACAATGAAAAATGCTGCAAACTAAGAATAAAGCAGTGTAGCGGGTTCAGTTCGTAACTGGGCAGAAACACCAATTACCTGTAGTGGTTCAGTTCAAAATATCCATTACTTACTTATTTTTCTTCTGTGAGGTAAGAATTAGGAGAAAAGCAAAGCAGGCACAAAACTTAAAAGAATATAAAGAAGTTTATTAACAGACCTAAAATAAAGGAAAAAAAGTCAGACTAAACCTTCAGAACACTTTTCTCCCCCCAGCTTTCTCCCTTCTCCCAGTGACAATGTAAAAAGACAACCCTTGAGATTTTCAGTCAGTTTACCACTTCTATGATAACCTTTTTTCAGTTCACTTAGGGAGAGGAGTCTCTCTTGCTCATGCTATGGAGACATCTCCACAAGAACAGTTCTCTTACGGCTTCAATGTCACAGCAAGACAGCCGCTCGGGTTGGTTCTCTGCTCACATGTGAAAGTCCCTTCCCTCATCTTACAGCTTTCCCCACAACTGCTTTCAAGGGTCCAATCCTGAGCTACTGGGGTACCATTTTAAGGATGAGCTGTTCAGAAGCAAAGGTTCTCTTCACCTATCTCTGGGAGCATCTTCAGTAACAGAGGCCCTCCTCCTCCCCTGGGAGCAAGAGTCTTCATCACTTTCATCTATCTCTCCCTGTTCAACTTTCTCATCAAATCACAGATACTTCAACATTTGCTTGTTTCAGCACAGATACTTTTGCTCACAATTGCAATTTGAACGCTCCAACCCCCCATGCTTTCATGAAATTACAATGGGTACTCTGATATATCATAGCCCATCACCACCATAGCTTTACAACAGATTTTCAGCTTCTAGTCTTGAAGCATCTCTTCTTTCTCCTCCCTCAGGGTTTCAGCTCTTCCTTCTTTACTGACTTTGGTGTCTCTATGGTGTTTTCTTCACTTGCCTCCATCTTCCCTCTTCCTCTGACTCGGGATTGATATATCCAGGCTTCATCTGTTCTGGAAGAAGCTTACAGCACTAAAAGGGTTAATCTCACCCAGCCCCGCAGCTGGAATTCGCTTATCACTGTTGGTCACAGCATCTTTGCTGGGCGGCAGCCTCAGCTGAATCTTTGGCCGCACTGGGTGGGGGGGAGCCGGGCCACGCCTCCTGCATGGAGCAGGGCTGCGGGGCTGGCCCGCACTGAGGGGCCGCGGGTGGAACAGGGCTGCACGGCTCCAGGATGGCTCTCCCAGGAGCAGGGCCCAGCCCGGCCCCGCTAGGCCACATGGGCCCCCCAGTTACCTGTCCAAAGCTGGAAGCAAGAGAGAGCTTTCCCAGGCTCTGTTCGTTCTTAAATATGGATCATAGAGTCATGTCAAGCTTCTTAAGTGGCTTTAAAAAGTTGCCAATATTCAAACTAGCCAGTTGATTGGTTCTGTCTAGTCATAGAGGAAGCTGTATGCACCTCTTTGCAAGAGAATCACTTCTGTGGCTGAAGCCCTCTTTACTAAAAACACAAACTATATTAAACCATGACAAGCAGGAATAGGAGAAAAGGCTAGAAAGAATGTGGAATGGTGAAACAATGTGTAAATAATAAAAATAGTGATGAGAATAATGCCATACATTGAAAGAAGACAAAGAACAAAATTACAGGAGAAAAAAAAGATAGATGAGCCTAAGGAAAAAACATTCCTATTTCATGATAGATTTCTTACATTCAAACAGTCAGTTTTGTTCTGTAGTGGTACCAGTGTGCAAAAGATTTCCCTCTGTCCTTTCCCTCCTCCCTCCAAAGCACAAGTGCACTCTAAGTGAGAAAAGAGCAACTGATTTGCACGTTATGGCACTGGCCTGGCAAAAGGATTTTGATGTTCAAGTCCTTTCTCTATCCAGTGAGAACGGGACAATATATGCAAATACTGTGTTAGGTTGTAGGACAAACCTCTGTGCAAGTGCTTTTCTTTTTTTCCCTTTGGAGCAGTAATTAATAAATAGCTTTACCTGACGCTCAAATTCAAAAAAATCTGGTAGTATAATAAAACTCTTACAGAACTCCTGTGAGAATTGTAGATGCTTCTTTGCAGTGATAATTCTCCTTCATGCCACATTGCAGCCTTTCTTCCCACCTGGTACTCCCCTTTCCTTTCTCAGAATCATTCCCTATTCATACTTCATTAAAACTGGCAAGTTCCTAATAGCAATGCATTTCAGTGAAATTACAAATTTTGGATGGAAAAGCAAAATGACTTGGAAGTATTTTGAGTAACCTCTTCTGAGGCCAGGGCCATTATGACAATTCTAGTATGTGAAGGTCCCCTGCATGCCACAGATGCTGGAGTCCTGGCTGCTGCTTGGAGACTTGTGAGTTTCACAAAGATGGTTAGCAGTGACCATAAATATCAGGGGTTTTTTTTACCCAACTACAAGGAGTAATGGGAATTCCTTGTTGTGGAAGCAACTTTATTTTCAAAAGGCACTTTCATCGTGTATTGACTATGAATATTGCTGCCTTGTGAAATCTGAAAGCTTTTGATTGTGATACTGATAGGATTCAAACATTGGGGAAAAGGCTCAGCCCCCACTAACTGAAATGACTGCCATTTTCTTCCACTTCTATCACTGTTTTCAGAGACTGTAACAACTCTTACACAGAGAAGAATCCCTTGAGATTATCCAGAGTCTGAAAATAAGTTCTCTTATGAAATGTGCAAACATTTAATTCTCTATTTGCAAAACGTAAGGACAAAAGGGACTAACTATCTTTTTATCTTTCAGAAAGAATAGGATACAAATATTTATACACACACAGTCTCTGAAAAGCTCACCTGAATGCCACTGAAACATTGAACATAGCCAATTTTCTGCTTTCCTTATATCTGGAACAAATTTGTTTATTCTGTGCATAATTCCAAACAGATCTTCACATGGTGATGCTCTCTGCATATCGTATGCCAGCCTAGTGCTCTACTCGCCTTGGCAGGACTCCTTACTTTGCTGTGTCTGATGCTACCAATTATTAGAAGTATGCAAATAAGTGCACAGCTAATGCTGAACATGAGACACAGTACCTTTCTGAAGCCTCGGTTTAAGTGTGTTGCTGTCTCACTGTGATTCAACTTCACTGAAAGCTGACCAGGTCTGTGGAAAAGTGTCAGAAATTACTCAGACATCTTTCAACCTGAGATTTTTCTCACACTGAAAATTTGTACTTCCTCGGACAAAGAAAGGACTGGGAGGAGAGCTTGTCAGCGTAAGTTCTGATGGTTCCCCTAGTGACACCTGAATGTTCCTTAAAAAACAAACTAAATGAGACTAGGTCATGAGAATTTTAGGTCTACCAGAACAATTGTTCTGTTTCATAAAGTTATTAAATAATCTGAAAGCATATTCCCATTTAGAGTCCCTAAGCTTTTTTGCCAAGGATGAACTGAAAGAAACATTCATCAGGGAATTATATGGTGTAAATTTAAACTAATTCCAATACAAATCTGAAAAATAAGCTCTATTTCACTTTTGTTATATGACTCAGTTTTTTAATGTCACAGAAGAATTTTTCTCACAGAGATAATCAGTTAAAATATATTAATTTATATTATATTAATAGGTCTATTTTATTTTTAGAATAAATTTACGTATGTATACATACACACATCTATAAAATAATCCCTAGAAGCAAATATTGAAAGAAGGGAAGGATGGGGAGGGGGAAGTGAGGAATATCTATATCATGGATGATTAATTATTATTCTTTTTTAAAGTAATTTGTCTGCATAAAAATCATGACCCAGTTTGGGCTGTTCTAGGCATAAACTCTTCAGAGAAAAAGTGTCACATCTGTAGCAGAGTATTAAAGCCTGTTCTCTTTTTATTTCCAACTTAATTTTGTTTGATTTTATAACTGGACTAAGAAAACTGTAATTCACAATTTCTCAATAAACTGAATATGAAATACCATTATTTAAGTCTGTTCAGCATACTAATAAGACTATCAGTGTAATAAAACAAACATGACACTGTTAAAGAGGATTATTTTCTGTTCATCATGTTGCAAAATAGGCAAGGATTCATTCCTGGTCACCTAATGATTTTCTTTTCCTGTATGGTCTATTAGTATTGCAAGATTTCTGAGACAGAGGAAAAATTATGCATGTTAGTTCCACAGCACATCTCAGAGGAACAGTTTTCTCATTACTTTGCTGAAATGATTTCTTGCCTATCAACCAATTCTTTGCTAAAGTAATAGTGTGCCACCATCTCACTTTAGCTTTAATTGTACTCATGGGAGAGTACACATTAGTGTCACCAAGTTTAATAAGGGACCTCTGATACCCTCTGGCTGCCTTTCCTACTACCAGTGCTTCCTCTACTTTTCACTCAGGCAGGATAAAATCAGTTTCACTGAGACCAGTATTTTAAACATAATGAAAAATCAAAGTAGCTAACAGGAAGGTCCAAACATGCAACTAAGTTGTTTTAGTGCATGGGTTAGTCACAGGCTAAGTAGAAGTGATAATGTTGTTTTCTGAATGATCCTTGTCTTATACAGGGCTCTCCCATGCAGAGCTAACTTCAGTTTGGGCAAGTTGGGGCAACCCAACAAACATGGGTTGAAGTAAACCATTTCTTAATAAGCTCCAGTCCTGTTTAAATAAACGTTTATGAAGAGGAATTTACAATTTACATTAATGAAGAGGAGCTATATGGAGGAAAGAGCATGACTATTCCAGCACTCAAAACTGCAGTACTTTTGCATACCTTGGCACTATAATGAAAGCAGTAAACCTGAATTTAATACCATTACTTCCTTGACAAGAAAAAAACCAAACCAAAACAACAACCAAAAAAAAAAAAACCCAAAAAACAAACAACCAACTGACCCCCTCCAAAAAAAACCCCAACCCAACAAAAAAAACCAAAACCACAAAAAACCCACCAAAAACCAGCAAAAAAAAATCCCCAGTGCCCACACCTCTACCTATAAGAGTTACAATATTAGAGATTTATTCACTAATCTATTTTTAGGTCACTGACAGCAAAAAGTAGGATACAAATACAAGGATTTTCTTTATTTTCTCCAGGAGCAGAAAAGAATAAACTTTTTCCCTAACGGCGAGAGGTATTTCTGCCTTAGTGATATATCCCCTTCCATCTTGCTTCTGAAGCAAGGCCTTAAACACCTGCAAAAGGCTGATGATTGATCAGGCTTCTTTTTAAAAGAACAGTTCCAATTTCAGACTCCTGGAAGATCTGGGGTCAACATTTTTATGTCAGAGATCTGAACCCATCTCCCCATTCCTGGAGATTGGGGTTAGGGCCAATTTATAAAAAGCACAGGCAGTGACCATGAATAAAGCTGCTCTTAATGAACCTGGAGCACTTACTGAGAGCCACTCTGCCTTCTTTCAGAAGTTGTTTCTAAGCTGAGGCTCCCACCCTTGCTCCCTGCTTGCACCACAGTCAGCCTGACTATTTACCTTGCTGATCCAGACCCTGTCCTGCAGACTGAAGACCTCATTACTCTGGATTTTCCAGCTGATCACTGCACAGTGGTTATCATTGGTTACTGTTTGCAGATCTAATCTCAACTTGCTGACTCCGTTTTCTGTCTTGACCTGGATCATATCCTTATGGGCCTTTCTGTCTCACTCAGCCAGGGCAGGATGGGACCCTTGCTGATGACACCACTGCCAGTGTTGCTGATGTCACTATGCTTGAATTCTGGCTCCCCTTCTCTTAGGGAGCTACTTGCCCTTGCTGTTGCCAACACGGAATACACTCTATTTGAGATTATACACATTTCACACAAACACCACCACCCTCCAAAGCAATTTATGCATCAAGATATAAAACACTTTGGACCAAGTTTGTTTCAGTTTGTTCCAGAAAACCTCAAGCAACGGAGACAATATTCTGATCTTCTTTTTAGCCTTATTTTAGCTCTGTGCTGTGTTAGTATTCTCTTTAAAATGCTACCACCATTTCCCCTTCACCCAAAGCTGATAAAAGTACTACAGTTCCAAATGTTTGTCTTAAAAATCTTTGGAGACATTAGGTCTAGTATTACACGCATTGAGTGAGTACCCTTCCAGGTGAAACATGAAAAACCATGATATTAGCAGGAGAAAGCTTGAAGTCTTTAAAGGAAACAGCATCTTTCTTTCATATATATATATATGTTCTCTGTGTGTTTGAACTGCCCATGCAATTACATAAATTTAAATTTGTGGGGATGAAATATCTTCTGAAGTTCCTCTCTGTACTAGTTTGAAAACAAACCAGTGGGAGGCACTAAGTCAGAATAACAATTTAATGGAAATTAAAGAAAAAGGGGAAAAAAAGGTAGAAGAAAACACTGTCAAACTGACAGAGTCAAGGTACAACCTGACACCCTGTTAGGCAGGGTGGTGGTAGCAGTCTGGTGGAATGGTGGCTGCAGTCCTCTGAAGCAGTGATCCTGTAGTGAAACAGTCTGCTCTTCCTCTGGAAGTCCAATGGTGGCTGTGTAGCTCCTGTCCTCTGGAAATCCAGTGGGAAGCCCATCTCTGGTGTTCAGCCTCAGCTTATATCCACGATGGGATGCTTGGTTCCTCCCTCTGGGTGGAGCATCTCACAATGGGGTAATGAGTCATGAGGCAAAGTGTTGATTAGGCTCATTAACAGAAGATAGTCCGGAGGGAGTTATCTCTGAGTCAGGCGGCAGGACAATGGTGGGCAATTAACAGAAAGATAGTCTGGGGGGAGGAGGCAAGGAAACACTGCCCCACCTGATTTCAATGGCTGATGGGGATGGTAATAGAATACACTGCAACCCATGACACTCTCTTACACAGAAAAACAATTGAGAACTATTATTAAGCAATATTCTATACAAAAACTCACTCCTTTGTTGTGTACATTTGAGAATTTGGAACTAGGAATTAAATTGATCATAACACTGAAACAAAATATTCAAGATTTCACTAATTTCTAGACAGAATGGTATCTCCCAACATCAATATTAGCATTAGCTGTTGCAATTATTAAACAGTTATCTATGTTTAAAACAGCTCTTTCATTAATGCCTTGCAAATAGTTAGGAAACAATATAGTATTTCACTTTCAGCTGTGTAATAACGAAATTCTCTCAGAAACATTGCTACTGTGTGGCTCAAGGCACCACCGACCTTTGAGATGAAAGATGGACATTTCAACTAAATTTTAATTGCTTTCTCAACAGGAAATATTGAGATGTGGACAGCTATGAGTTACTCTGTAAGAAAGAAGACACCTACAGCCTTGCTGAGACAAACAAATATTCCACACAAGTTATTTTAAGTGATAGTATCACATTTTTCTGATACCTCTGAAGCAGTCATCTTGCTGTTTCGTGTAACTTCATAGTCTTTACTGACAAGAAAGTCCCCAACTTTCTGCCTATAAATTATGCTCAAATTATTTTCTGATCTTTTCCAAATAACATGCTTGCTTACTTCAGGCAGTCATGAGAAAGTGAAAACCTGTGAAAACTACAGTAAACTTCAATGCTTACTGTTACTTCACTAGCCCAATAAATCTCTTTTTCTGCTCACACAAATCAAAAGGCTTTTGAGGGTGTGTACTCTGGCCTCATAATGGAATGTTTTCGGCAATGACACTGTCACAGTCTCAATCTGCCTTGAATGTGTAACTTGACAAAACTGAAAATTGCAGAGGCAATACTTGGGTTTGATATAACAGTATGTTAGGCTGTGAGCTATGAATCTTGGCAAATTTAGACAACAGTTCCCAGGTGATGGGTTATATTTATCCATCAATCAGTCTCTTGCAAAAATTATTGATTAAAATAACCTTTACATAAATGTATAAACTTTAGCATGAGGCTCTTCAGGCAGGAAGAATAATAGAGCTATTTTACAATTATATATTAAAAAGGAATTATAACAGTTTGGTGTCAGCTTAAATAATTTCCAGATGGAAATTTAGTGATTTTTATTTTAAAGTTAATGCATAAATGTAAACTATATTTATCTGAACTGAAGTATGCAGGACTTGATCTGAAAAAACAGAATGCCTGAGCTCTTTCCAGAAGGCAATGAACTTTACTCATGTAGTTAATTTTAGCTACCTAGGAGTGTCTTGGGGGAATACAGAGCTAAAGTACATCCATGTCGGGGTTTGACACTGGCTAGAAGCCAGGCACTCACACAAACTATTCACTCATTCTCCTCTGCTATAGCTAAGCAGAGGAGGGGGAAACAAAATGAAGGTTTTATGAGCTGAGGTAAGGATTAGGGGAAAAACACTTTAAGGCAAAAGAGGTTCAAAACTTAAACAGTATAAAGAAAATTTATTATTAACAGAATTAAAAGTAAAAAGGATAATGAGAACTAAAATAAAATTTTAGAACACTTACTTTCTTCCCAGTCCCTCCCTCTTTCTTACCGACTGTGCAAGGAGACAAAAAATGGGCTTTTTGGTTAGTCTTTCACTTCCTAGAAATCCTTTCTCAGTACACTTAGGGTAAAAAGTTTCTTTCTTCTGCTGTGCTGTGGGAAGGATCCCATGGCAGACAGTTGTCTGCGAATTTTCTAGAATGGTCTTAATTTTCACAAAATAGCAGCCTCACCTGACCTGCTGTAATGTGAGTCCCTCCCACGAATGGTGCAGCCTTCCCAAAACTGCAAATTGTGGGACATTTTAGTTCATGGGGCTTAGTCTTTTTAAGGATAAGGTGTTCTAGCTTGGAAGCAAGGGCTCTCTTTCTCTAGCTCTTGAAGCAAGCGTCTTCTCTTTATGATTGAGTTCCTCACTAGATAACAGTTTTTCAGTATCTACTTTCTCCAGCGTGGGCACTTTTCTTCACGGGCTGCGAGTGGATCTCTGTATCCCCCCCATGCACTTAATGAATTACAGGGAAACAATTTGATGTATCATAGTCCTCACCATGGCTTCCAGAAGAATCTCAGCTCTGATGCCTGAAGCACTCCTTCCCCCTCCCTCCTTTCACTGACCTCGGTGCTGCCATGTTGGTTCTCTTCATGTGTCTTCACCTTTTCCTTTTCTCTGACTCAGGAGAGAGTTGGTGTCCATAGGCTCATTTGTTCTGAAGTTCTATCAATTGAAATGTTTTTATAGAGTTCTACAAAGCCAAGAGGTTGATCCCATCCGGGCTCTGCATGGGAGAACTACTCACTTTGTCTCTCACCACTGGCCACATGGTCCCCGCCAGCACCACACGGGCTGAGCCAGCTGCCAGCTCCACTCAGCACCTCTCCTCGTATGGAGCACTGAAAAGTTGCTGCCGCCCCTACCCTTCTGTCCACAGCATGGGTGGTTAAAAGCAGCTAAGCAAGTAACGTTCATTACGAGCCATGCTAAGATGGCAGCAGCGGTGTGATTTTGGCTGCACCACCATGGCTGCATGAGCACTCCTGGCACTGGTCTCGGCCACATGGTCTCAGCCACGTGGCTGCTGGCAGTGCTGGGATGGCCCTCCTAGCAGCATAGCCTTGGCTGCCAAGTCAGGAAGGGGCCCAGCAGCGCCTCCTCCACCCCTGGGAGGGGAAGAGGAAAAAGAGCTTCCAATGGATTTTTCTTTCTTAAGTATGTCATCACAGAGGCGTTACCAACTTCTCTAATTGGGCTAGTAACCTGCCCATCATCAGAGCCTTCAGCAATTGGCTCTGTGCCGGACATAACGGAAGCTTTGAGCAGCTTTCTCTCACCCACCAAAAAACTAGACTTGACTTTTGCAGATGTGTTGTGCGTTGTAATGTTGGTTTTGTGGGAGTGGTTTTGTTGTTATGAGGAGAGGGGACTGAGTGTTGACTTTCACTGGAGCTTAGAGCTATTTTTAACATGAATGTTGTGTTGAGATTGGAAGTTACTGTAATTGGAAAACATCTGGCCAATGAGGGAATCAAAACCCTTTGAAAGTATCAAAGAGTGACAGCTGCCCTCGGTGAAGAGAACTGCACATGCTCTAAAAAGGCGGGATGGGGGAGGAGTTATGTTAGGTAGTTTTTTAATATTAAAATGGTTTATAAACTCAGAAGTACCAGTCTAGCAACTAAGCAGTCATCACTCCTAACTTCTTAAAAAACGGGTTTAATTCAAGTTCTCTCTTGACAACTTCACATTATTTTTGTCTGTGAAATCCAAAGAAACCCTTTTGTCTTTCCAAAACTACACCACAAGTTGTGGATCTCTTTCAGTATTTTTTCAACAACTCATGAGATATACTAGCAGTGTAAAAAGAACTTTTCAGGAACTTTACACTTCAAAATCTATCTGGTAAGTACATTCACAGACAGTTTCAAGGCTTGCAAGAAAGACCTGGCTTAATACCAAGTCCCAAGGCCTAAGAGCATACATTTAATTCTTTCAATAAACTTTACTAGTGTCCAGGACGCTCTACTATGTCCACGACAAATACATACAATTTATACAAAGACTGTTATGTACTTCAAAATATTTTTGTTCCTCACAGAACATTTTGTTAGTAGCATAGCAAGTGCAGAAGCAAGAACTGAAATCATATAATGCTTTAAGAGGCAAAATTTCAATGCACTACCTGCCATGTGTTTTCAGTCACAGCATTGTAGAAAGCAATTTTTCATGTTCCTTCTTTTTATTAAAGAACTTTCTTTAGGTAAATTCTTTAGGTAAAACCTGCACTTGAAGTTTAATCAAACCTTTTATTAGTAAGGATTACTCTGAATGGATTTGATCCAGTCAATGTCTTCCCTTTATTTGTAAAACACATGAACTAAATAAGAAGCACTGTCTTTCACAAAGAATCAGAAAATCACCCTAACCCTGAGAAATCTGAAGTATTACCAATTGTCTCTCAGAGCAGTGAAAATTAAAATACTTGACTTCTTTAAAAGGGAGCAGTATTTTTAGAATGTTCTCTGTGCAGGTGTTACAGTTCAACTGAAAGACACATGCCACATTTCTTATGATTATAAGGGAAAAAAGAACACAAAAGGGAAAAATTGAGAAGTAATTTTGTTTTTGTTCAGATTTTGTTCTTCAACGAAGAAAAGATGTAAATATATTTTAGTTAACCAAAATATTTTGTTTGTCTTGTAATGGAATACTTTTTTGCTTTGATAAACCTTTTTCATCTTACATAAGTTTTTAAAGTACTTTTCTTGAAGGATATCAACTCTAAACACACCTATACTCCTGTATTTTAAAGTGAAACTTACAAAAAGCCTTTTTATTTCCTGAGACCGCTTGTTTAAAGTGTGTATTTTTCTAGTTCTTCATAACTTTCTTTTTTCAGATAATTTACTGTTTACTGGGGGAAAAAAGTTATCCTACTTGTCATCAGGGAGAACAAGTTAAAAAAAGGAAGATCATTTTCTCAGCTTGATCAGTTCCTTTCTTCTTTTCCTGTAGCTATGCAAAACACAGAGGACAGAATGGGGACAAGAACTTGTGGCTGAGGATCACTGGGTTTACATAGCTAAAGAAGCGTTCTAGAAGTTCTGTCTGAATCAGTCAAACTGCTCCCACCCTGTCTAAAGGTATTTAATTGCCTCATTATATACCAAGGTTGTATTTTGGGACTTTTCACCTCTTTTCTGTCATGACACGTCTCTACTCCTCAATGGATGCAGCTTCCTGTCTTTACTGACCATCCATAAAAACTTTTTCTCATTGATGTTCAAGCACATGATGTATGTTCAAGCACACAGCCTGTTTTGTGAGCACACTCACAGTGAAGTATTCTCTCATTCTGTCCATGTTCATTACAATTTTCCATGTTCTTGCATGAAATGCAATGGACTTGGTTGTTTGGATGAATCCTGCACAACACTAAATAGCCTATGGCTTCAGAATGTTGTTACAGGTCCATTGATAACACCTACATTTTATTTCTAGAGATATAATTGTTTTCCAGAGAAAAATAATTACTAGTCTTGAAGAAACTGTGAACTGAGGAAATTGTCTCCGTTTCAGTAGTTGCATCACTTTAGCTGTATTAATAGCATGAAGAAATGCAATTTGTACAATTCTAGTGTACAAATAGGTAATTAGGGACCTGAGATAATAAGGGTTTAAGTATCAAACTCAACGGTTTTTGTTTTAGCCATGTAATCCCATTTTCTTCCCCAGTAACCTTCAAGGTGAATAGTATTAAAATACTTCATACAAATATCCCAAACAACACAGTGAACTGCCCCTTTAGTGATAGAAAAATGTATGCTTATTGACCCTCTGAAAATGTCTGAAGTTTTTAAAAGCCCACAGAAATGGCAGTTATGATCATCTCCATCACTGAATTATGGTGATCAGGATCTGACTAGCAGAAGCTTCTGTTTTAAAATAAATTATGATTTTTTTTCTTAAGGATGTTCTGTGCTTTTCATTTACCACTTCTCTTTCATACATCATACTAACTCAATTTTTAAGTGAAGAAAATGGTACAATCACTTATGGAAACAGATGCAAATCATAAAAATCAGGGATTCAAGGAAAAATATTATGTTCTGTGGTTCTAATGCAGGTGTGGTTTTTTTTCAATGACACATTTTAGTTTTTTTGGGGGCAAATGAATCCACCAGTTCTCTTAAGAAAATATGTTGCTGTCAAACTTTTTTCAGACTCAGAAAAATGTGTCTCTCATTGAGCCTGTGATTTGCTTTCTATTGCCATTCTCTTGTTTTTCCCATTTTATAAAATGCTGCTCTGTTATAATTTTTTTTTCATTTTTCCCATACTTCTATTGTTATGCTCTTTCCTGCCCTTAGGCATTACTCAGCCAAGCAGCACATAATTCCACCCCCTTCCTTACTATATAATCTGCTGCAATTCCATTTAAATTCTTATCTGTCAACACCTCTCTTGCAAAGGAAAAAATCAACAACCAAGCAGTATATTCCATGTACGTTCATATCAAAGTCACATAAATAGACTTATTACCATGTTTTCATGCACATGAAGACAAAAAAAAACCTTCCAATTTTCCAATTTCTTTTTGCATAGGTGAAATGTTCTTTACAAAGTGTCTACTGCTACCTTGAACTTCATTATTTCTAGTCATACTTGTAACCCTTACTTATGTGGAAAATTTTCCCAGTTGCCTCTCGTTGTTTTCTTGCTCATTCACAACATACATTCACAATATTCCTCTACTCTTATCAGAATCTACATCATTTGACAAAGTAGTAGCTAAAAATGTCACTTACTTGCTCTTCCAGGTCATTACTGAAAATGTCAAATAACAAAAAATCAACAGTTGTCACTATAGTGTCCTCAAGAAGTCTGCATCTTGCTTGTTACACTGTAATGATTTGGATTTTGCTTGCTACGCTTTATAAAAATTGTCACATTTCACTTACACATATTTCTTTTCAATCTTCCTTCTGTAATATAGGTCAGCACCTGTTCTGTTCAATACCTTTATTTAAATGTGGGGCTTTTTTCCACAATATACTAAATACTGCTGATCACCTTCATTTCAAAAGTTAGCATTTCTCAGGCTGAGATCTGAATGCCTCATTTCAGACTTGAGATCGAAATGTAAGAGAGCACTGGTTGGTTTTCAAATTGCTATGAAGGTTCTCATATTCCTGTTTCACATTAAATTAATTTCAAGATGGCTGTTTAGATGAAAACCGAACAATTGTAGATGGACTTCAACTTTCAGAGCAAATCTACAGAAATAAGCAAGAAGATAAAAAACAAATCTAAACTACATTACATTGCCTGATTGATACGAAAATGAAAAGTTAACACTTTCTTTTTCTCCTAGTATCTTAAAAACAATTCTAACTGGCTATTTCACGTGCATATTTGCTTCAACTGCCACAAAACAATCATCAGTGATTGCTGCGGAGCAAAGAATGTTTTCAGAATGAAGTCTACAAAATACTCATTACTTATAAGCAAAATGTTTCAACTAGAGACATTGACAATCAAAAAACCCCTCATTATATGCAAATAGGATGGAGTGTCTATGGGCTGGTTTTACAGACCCTGTCTGTAGCAAGGTTTCTTACTTTGTGTAACCTCTGGGGTACTCACTGTAGGAAGAGTCGCCAATTTTTGCTTTCTAGTCATGGCATTCATTACACAG
Organism: Corvus kubaryi; assembly: GCF_017639235.1. Taxonomy (NCBI): domain Eukaryota; kingdom Metazoa; phylum Chordata; class Aves; order Passeriformes; family Corvidae; genus Corvus; species Corvus kubaryi. The sequence continues at coordinate 1,872,162 of NW_024582056.1, read as the reverse complement.
CAATACTGTTACAGGGCCATAAAGATAAAACAAATGAAAATTGCCTCTAGCACTGTGAAGATGAATTTTATAACAAAACACTTTCAAGATTTATAAAAGTATTCATTTTCTTGAAAATTTTGCATGTTTTATTTTTATTTCCTTGATGATATTTAGAAATACACTATAAGATTTGAAAGTGACTGTCCCGTAAGTTTCATGTGTTTGTTTCATATGGATTGCAGCACAACAGAGAATATTTAGAGGACTTTTTTTTAATGATCTTTATCATCCGTGAGATAACCAAAACTGCCTGAAGTCACAGCTATAAAACAAAACGAAGTTGAGCTGTCTTTCACGAACAAATAACAGGTATGACAAAACTAGAGATATCTATGGGGAAGTCACAGAGTTTTCGTATAGAAATGCAAAGGGAGAAAAGTAGGTCTGTCTTGTTACTCAGGTTTCCCCTTCTCATTGTGCAAAAGAAAACATCATGTGTACTATGATAGCTCAATTACAGAAAGATTAGAAAAAGATGGGAAAGAACAAAGATGTAGGTGACAACAAAAGTTGAGGCATTAATAATATCCTTGCTCCCTGTGCACAGTATTGTGACTGTTCAGTACTCTGTGAAATCATAAGTCTTCACAACATAGAAGATGATTTACTTTAAAAGATCACATTCTTCTGCACTTCCGTTTCTTCTGAAATGCTTGGGCGTAGCTGGCTTTACTACTAAAGCAAGCTACATTTTGGGGGGGTTGGTTGGTTGGTTGAGGTGGGCTTTTTTTGGTTTTTTGGGGGTTTTTTGATTGGTTGGTTGGTTCGGTTAGTTTGGTTTTGCTGGTTTGGTGGTTGTTTTTGGTTTTGGGTTTTTTTGGTGTTAGCTTTTTTTAAGGTTTTTTTGCAGAGGCATTATATTTTTTTGAAAAGTATTTTCTTGTTATTCTAACAGGAAACTGAAAATACTCTTTAGAACTTTAGAACACCATTAAAATTTGAGCTAAACTGATTTTTCATTCTAGAAACAGAAGTGCTGCAGTCATTGCCTTTGCTTTCTGCCTGATTACAGATCACATTGCTCTTCCCTCTCTTGCATTGACCTGTTTCATCTTCCGAAATGACAAAAAAGCCACCTGGCAGCACAGAGCAGTTCTCCATCAAACAAGTCAACTGAACTTGAGTTCAGTTAAGATTGTGGTAGATGTCAGACCAAAAGGAAAGGCAGACTCATGTGGTTCCAAGCTAAGGCTGATGGAGATGGCAGAAGTGGCACTGTCACCTTCTGCAGGGAAGAACCTGAGCCACAGCCCATAAATTTCAGCCTTGCTATAGAATGAACAGCAAGCAGGCTGCCTTTCCATAAACAACTTCAGCAGCTACTTTTGCAATGTTGTGCTACCCCTGTACATTCTTTAATCACATAGAAGCTGACCAAAAGCATGTTTGTTAGGAATTTTTTTTATTCTTTGTCATTCCTGTGTGATTTGTATTGGTCTGTACTTCAGCCACCTATATCTAGATGGCAAAATGTCTACATGAATTGTCTTTGCTGATGTAATACCCGAGATTCTGCAATCCAGAGCTACAGATATTGTATGTTCTGATTACAGAAGCAAACTTATAAAGTAGAAATAAAAATTAATGATCTATAATGTATAGGTCTAACTGTTGACAGAGATGGTCAGAAATTTTTCAGTGGAGCAGTTATCCAAAGTATAAATTTGCCAAAGTCATTACCAAAGTAAAGGGTTACATTCTGTTAAGTTTTACCACCTCAGAAAGAAATGCTATCTGGATGTGAATAAACCTTTATTTTGTAGTACATATGTCTCAGTCTCTGAGGCAAACAGCTTTGGTGCCAGCACAATCCACAGCAGAACACTCCAGCACAATGCACAGGGGGGTTTCCTGAACCAGGAAGACCTCAGGGGAGTGGACAGATGCCAGGAACCTGCAGCTCACATCATGGCAGCCGACAAGACATGGGCAGGACCAGGAGAAGTGATGGCCATGCCCCCCCAAATATAAAAGAAGCCCCTTGGAGAGCCATGGGGTGGCCAAGGCAGGATGTGGCTTCCAGGGCAAAGGGGTGTTCAGGATGGGTACTGAAGGTGTCAGATTGACCAGGGAGCAATGGCAACCACCTGGCAGAAGCCACAGCCTCTCTAAGCTTGGCACCCACCATAACTGATGCAGTTTTTCAGACATCTCGATGCCAGCTGCAGGGTATGCCCTGCTCTTGCACCAGGACCAGCCAGCAGCTGTGAGCACCTCTGTGGGAGGTGTGCCCAGGTACAGGAACTCCTCTGGTTAGTGACAGAGCTCCACAAGGAGGTGAGTAGGTTCAGAAGTATCAGGGAGTCTGAAAGAATGCCACACTACTGGAATCACACCCTACCTTCCCTGGGACAAGCCTGTCAGGTAGATTTGATGTGGAGGATTCCCTATCCTCTCTCTACCTGGCAGAACATGGTGCCTTGATGGAGGGGGGGGGAATGGTGACACGTTCCTGCTTGGCTCAGCGGTTACATCTCCTCCATGACTCTCCTGCCCTTCCAGGTGCCCTTGCATAACAGGTGCAATTACAAGAATGGTGGTTCATGTGGCTTGGAGGTGTCACTGAGGTTAATTCAGCTTTATAGTCCACATCAAAATCACTTCCATACATTAAAGAAGATGGGTCATTGTCATAGCAGGCTCTTCTGAGGGGCATAGAAGGCCCAATGTGCCAGCAAGGCCCACTTCTAAGGGAAGTCTGCTGCCTCTCTGGGGCCTGGACTATACATGTGATGAGAAAATTTCCTATCCTGGTATGACCTTCAGCTGATCTATTACTGATTTTTCAGGGAGTTGCAATAAGAAGTCCAAGGACAATCAAGAGAGATGTCAGGGCCTTGGGATAACTCAGTAAGAGGTCAGGAATACTCTGTCATTGCGGCTGCAGGAAATGATAAAGCAAGAAACAGATAGACCCAGCTAATCCATACTTGGCTCTATCACTGGTGTCATCGGCAAAATTTAGGGGTTTTTGATCATGGGTCGGCATGCACAAAACTAGTTCTATGAGCACCAGATGGGGTGCACCTTTCTCAGAGGGGAAAAAGTATCTTCACACACAAGTTAGCAGGGATCATGAAAGGAGCTTTAAAGTAGTTTTGAATGGGGAAAGGGATAAAACCAGGGTCATTGGAGTTAAGTCACAGAGTGGCATGACAGTGTTTGAGGGATGATGTGTTAGCAAGGTCTGTGATTCTGCTGCACAGTGTTCTGCTGAGTGCACTGGAGCACATTTGAAATATGTCTACATTAATGCACACAGCATGCGGAAAACACAAGAGGAGCTTGAAGCTTTGGCCCTGTCACAAAGCAGTGACATTATAGGAATAAGCACAACCTTTTGGGATGAGTGCTGTGATTTGGGTACCATGATGGATGGTTTTAGGGTCTTCAAGAGGGATAGACAGGGTGGGCAATGCTGGGGGGGAGGGGTACTGTATGTGATACAGGGAATAGATTGTAGGGTGCTTGCAGCTGGTGATGACATGGTCGAGAGCCTCAGGGTAAGGAGGGGGGAAAAAGCAAATAAAGCACATGTTGTGTAGGAGTCTACTAATGACCACCCAGCCAGGACTACAACAGTGATGAATCTATAAGGAACTAGGAGATATCTCTATATCAGCTGCCCTTATCCTTAGGGGTGATTTTTTAACTTCCAGGACAATATTCAATATTCCCTGAGACTATAATACAGGCAACACAAACAGGTGCAGGAAATTTCTGAAGCATGTTGAAGATAACCTCTTGGTGCAGGTACTAAAGGAGCCAACTAGGAAAGATGCCCTCCTAGATTTGTTATTTGCAAGCAGAGAGAGAGACTCATAGGCAAAGTGGTGATTACTGGCTGTCTTGATCACAGTGATCATGTAATGGTTGAGTTTCAAATCATTAGCAATAGAGGAAAAACAGTCCCTATGGGTTTCTTCCTTTCAATTCCGGAAGGCAAATTCACAGCTGCTGTATATCTAAAAGATGTACTGGAAGCCAAGCACCATATGCAGCCAAATCACTTAATATCCTTTCCAGTCACAAACTATAGTTAGTAATGACCTGCATGTATTCCATCCATACAGTGATTGTATAAATAAAGAGTGAAAAAATTAAGGATTGGGAAAAAAAAAAGAAAAAAATCTATTTGTATAGAAAAGCTTCATCCAGAGGTTTATATGCCATCTCACTTGGAAGGAGCAGGTGTGAAAACCTCTCAATAGTCAGCAGTAACTTTTAGTTTTGTCCAAAACAGCCGATAAGGAGAGAGCACTTGGTCTGACAAGGTAATACTAATATTTAAAGAGTTGAGGATAGATCATAATGTGGGAGTGAGAGCATTGGTGCCACCTCAGGAATCAATAATCTTCATAGAAAGCTGGAATTTAAATGTATATAATCCAAAAAAAAAAGATAGATAAAAAAGCTATCATCTCTCTATTGCAGGAATCTTCTGCAGAGGCTGAGAACATTACTGAGTCTCTGACCATGTTGGAAAATAAGCTTGTTATCTGGACAGAAAAGGAAAGAGGGATGACTTGAAACTGATCACAATATAAGTACATTAAGCATGCTTTCAGTTCCACTACTTCAATCTTTATAAGCCCTTTGTAAGTTTTTTGAATACTTTGGAGTGGGTGATTTTCTTCAGAGCATCCTAATGGTAAGTGGATACCTTTCCGTATATCCAGAAAGGTAAATCTGAGAACTGATAATGCAGAAGAGGGAGACAACTTTTTTTCCTGTGGGCATCATTGCCTGTGAAAACTCTGTGCTTTTTTGGAATACAGCTGGGATAGCACATAGATAGGAGAATTTAGAATAGCATGGAGAAAATTTCTTAAAATTTTCACCAGCTCAAATCTCTGGCACTTTGTCATTTCCGATTGTATATGTTGTATTTCCTTCACACAATAGAAAGTTGCATGCAAGTCGTTCCTCATATTCATCCCATAGATTCATTTTGCATGCCCAAGTCATCCCTCTAAAATATCATGAACACTTTTTTCCTCTCTCTGGCCTAATTAATTTTTTCATTCTCTTCTGCCTTGTTACATAGCCTCAGAAGGGCTGAACATTCTGTAAGGTAAGTGTCTTTCCTGGGAAATAACAGAATGTGTTTGAAATTCCTTAGGCAAGCAGGAAATTAAACCTCAATCACCTACTGCCTAGCAAAGTCTCTGACCAATACACTGTTAAAAAAATACAGGAAGGAAAAATTTCCCTTGTTGTATTTGAAGAACGATGAGCCAAGGTGTGTTCTTTGGAATAAATTAAAATAGTAGACAACTCCTAAGCCATATATCCCACATGGAAAATACATCTCTGTGGTGTCTAGAGAGGCATGAGAGATGAGATCCTGATAAATCCTCAGAACTTCTGTATTAACTAACTAAAGACAGCTGAAAAATGATTACCTAGGGAATGTGCAGATACCAGCTGGCTCTCGCTTCTTGCGAAATCCATGCTGAGACACCTATCTCTATGTTAACACATGATTCAGGTTTCCATCCTGGATAGTGGTACCTAAGACTCAGATGTTCTGCAGCCCAGGGATTGTTCACTTCTACAAGCATTCTTTCCTGCCAAGAAAAGAAAAAAGAGAAAAGAGAAAGGAGAGAAAAGAGAAAAGAGAAAAGAGAAAAGAGAAAAGAGAAGAGAAGAGAAGAGAAGAGAAGGAGAGAAAAAAGAGATAAGAACCCACACCACACCAGTACTTCACTACACTGATGTGCCATAATTTTAAATGCATTCAAAAATTATATAAATACTTGAATATGTAGGGGGAAGAGACACATAACTGCACACGAGACATAGGTATTATTTATTTAGTGAAAGAATGGGACTTTCATCAAAGGATTTATTTATGTTACAGGTAACAGATTTGCAGGCAAACTCCCACAAAAATACTCACATTTTCCTACTACTGCTTTCAGAGGAACAGTTTGGTGTATGATCTTCATAAGAGTTAAGAACATCATGAAGAATATAAGACCAATTTCATTACATACTTGAGCTCAGATACACCCTGAATTTCTAACTTATTCACATCTAGTTTAATAAAAATAAGTATAATTAGGATGCTTCTGTAACTAAGAGTTTGCTATTATGGACTCGCATTTTTCTATGTTTCTCTGAACAGATTTGCATAAGAATTATTAATCTTAGTAGTAGAGATACATTATTAGTAAGATACTGAGTTATTGCACAATAAATCTGACAAAATGAGCTCTCGACACATAAGATATCATTAGCCACAAACATAACACTTAATGGAAGACAGTGTAATGATAAAAATATAGTCAAATGCTGCGTAATTAAGTAATACAATCCCTAATTTTAGCAGATGGCTGCTTTAAATGGAAGACAAAGTATATTGAGGAGAAGAAGAGAAACCGAACAGAGGAAGAAGATTGCTAGGCATAGAAATTAAGACAAGTTAGCTTTGAAATGTTTCCCATTACCATAATACTGAAATTCCAGGCAAATGACGCTCTATAACTGAATAAAAAAATCTCTAAATTAAATGTTTGCTCTTGTTTCTGTATTAGCACTTTTCGTATGTATTAGCTCCTTTTAGATGAGAATCTTTAAATGCTATGTCAATGTCTTAATTAACTAATGCTTGGGAAAATATCACTGATGTCTAACACCTAGAATAAGAATTGTGCTGTTACATGCTAGTAACTGCACATTGCTAACTAGTAAATTTTCTTCAAATTAATATATATTGCCTTTGCTTGTCCTGCAGAAAGCTATAAATTCTCTTAATTTTGTAAGTTTCATTTATTTTCTAATGATACCATTGTATAATTAAATTGAAATATGAAATATTTCTCCACAAATATTTTTGTCGATGACCATATCCTCCTTATAGCCCTGATTCCCACTAGATAGCTAAAGTCATAGTTTCTCATTTGGTTTATTAAAAACCTAAATACTTATACTGCATTTATCTGTTCAGCATTTTACAGTATCTTGCTTCTAATTCCAAAAAGACAGCATCAGGTAAATCTCTGGGCTTCTTGCAGCAATGTCCATTCCAGCCTAAAAGTGCTGTTAAGTCTGAATAAAAAAAAAACACTTTATGAAATTCTCCACAGGTATTAATGGAAAGCATATTACTGTTAAGCCACCTATTTGGGCTATTTCAAAACAGAAGCATTTGTGAGGGAGCTCTAAATCCTCAGACAGTGTTCTGATAACCCATTTTATACCAAAAACTTCAATTGTGTGTCAGGATGCAGGAAAGAAACATTTCCTTTGGTAAAATTATGTTTGTACTGTGGGCACATTTCTTGCTTTCAAGGGAAAAAGCACTGTCACTGACTTTCTCATGAGCTATTTACCCCATATCCATGGTCTAGGGAAGATCAGTAAAGCACCAGTTAAATATACTTTACCCAATAGTAGTGTCATTTTTAATATATGCTTGTTGGAGACACAGTAACTATAGAAGTGTGTAAACTACAGAGGAATTTCTTTCCTATGATTGATAAATAAAATTTAGGAGAAGAAAATTTTGATAGGCATTGGTTTTTATCTGAATATTCTTTGGTTCAGCAGAAGTTCCAAAAAAGGAGGGCCTACATTTTTGATAGAGCATGGCAAAACATAGATAAACACAAAATATATATGAGTTGGCAGAATCATTCACATTGCTTTCTTAAAACTTCTGAGGAATATAAGAGCTTGTGTATCCTTGAAACTTTTGAATTTCTTTCATTCTGTCAAAGCCTCACCTATCAGTGGAAGTCCATTGGAAATATATTGGACTCCACTGACTTGCTTTTACTCCAGCAGTCTGGTTGGTACACAGCACTTTCAGTCTCTCGGTAAATAGATGACAGGACATTGAGAAGGCTTTTTACGCCCAGTTTACATTTCATCAGTTTTGTTCTTTCTTTGGTTTTTTTCCCAAAGTTTCTCACTGTTCCCACAAAGTAAATATTGACTTTAAAAGCTTATGTCAAATGAATTTGGGGAGCTCTAAAAGACAAAAAACTGATATGGCAAAGATGTTGTAAAAAAGCACAGACTAAATAATAAGTAGCTGAAATTTATTTGGAAGAACTCCCTCCCTGACTTCTTGAGGTGGTTTGACCTTGGCTGCACAACAGTGCCCACCAAAGGCACTCTGGCACTCCCCTCCTCATCTGGACGGGGAGAGAAAATATAAGGAAAGGCCCATGGATCAAGACAAGGACAGGGAAAGATGACTCACTGATTACTGCCACAGGACAAACAGACTCAATTTGAGGAGAATAGGCTAATTAATTACCAATCAAAACAGAGTAGGAAAATGAGAAATAAACTAAATCTTAGAACACGCCTTTCTTTTTAGGCTTAACTTTAATCCTCATTCAGTATTACCTCTCCCCTAGTGGCAAGGGGGCTGACGAGTGGAGATTACAGTCAGTTCATCATGTTTTTTCTGCCACTCCATCCTCCTCAGAGAGAGAAGTCTCTCCCCTGCCCCAGTGTGGGGTCCCTCCCACGCGCTGCAGGTCTTCACAAACTGCTCCATCCTGAGTCCCTTCCACAGCGTCCCTCTGCAGTGTGAGAACCCCATGGAGTCCTTCAGGAACAGCCTGCTTCAGCATGGGTCCCCACAGGGGCACTAGTCCTGCCAATAAAACCTGTTCCTGCATGGGCTTCTCTTTCTCCACGGGGCCACTGGTCCTGCCAGGAGCCTGCTCCAACATGGACTTCCCACAGGTTCCCAGCGTCCTTCAGGCATCCACCTGCTCTGCCGTGGGGTGCCCTATGGGCTGCAGGTGGATCTCTGCTCCACCATAGACCTCCGTGGGCTGGAGGGGCACAGATGCTTCACCGTGGTCTACACAGGTTGCAGAGGAATCTCAGCTCCAGTGTATAGATCACCTCCTTCCTTTCCTTCTCCACTGACCTTGGTGTTTGCAAGGTCGTTTCCCTTGCATATTCTCACTTCTTTTTTCTCTGGCTACAATTTGCTTCTGAGATGTAACATTTTTTTCCTTTCCTTCTTAAATACATTATCCCAGAGACGCTACCACCATCACTGACAGGCTCAGCCCTGGCCAGCAGTGAGTCTGTCTTGGAGCCTGTTGGTATTGTGTCCATTGGACATAGAAGAAGCTTCCAAAAACTTCTCACAGAAGCCACCTCTGTAGCTCCCCTCCTACTGAAACGATGCCAAGGAAACTCAGTATACTTCTTTACTGTGCTTTTTTGTTATGGCCTCAGGGCAGCCCCACATCTGTTATGCCACTACCAGAACAGGCCTTTTGGAAGGCATTTAGTTCAGAACAGACTTATTATTACTAACATTTTACTAAACTTTACTAATTTTTAATAGCCTCATTGACCTCATGTAGGAAAAAAAGGAAAAGCAGACCTTGCCAATCAAAAAAAAAAAAAAAATTAATGCATATGTGCCCTATACTTGTATGGAAAAAAAGTCAAGTAGAAAAATAGTTTCTACAGAACACCACTATTGTCAGACCATACACTTATAAATAAATAAACTTTATAAATATTTAAATTTATTAAACAGTTTATAAATTTATAAACTGACTCTTAGTAAAACATTATTACATAGTATAGGTAAAACTTGCAAAGGTATTTCCAAGTTTCTAACAGAGAGAACCTTGCCTGTACCTCTTGCTATACCATTTGGAGGATGGCATGATCAGCAGAAATGTAAGGCAAACCTAGGCAAACATCATTTGAAGCTGAGTAAATTTAAGGGAAAGAATCCCATCAATAACAGTCATATTTCAATATGGCCCGGCAATTCTCAGAAGAAGGTTAAAAAGGAGTTTTCTTGAGTTTTCTCTTTGCACACTCCAAAGGAAAATACCTTTTTTTGTTTTAAAATTGCATCTTAGAATCTGGCCTTTGCATTGCCACTAATATTTACATATGCTTCTGAACACTTCACATTCATTACCCATGGCTGCTATATTGCCACTTCCACATAGAACATTTCCATTTGAGCACTGAGAAGTGTGCTTACTGTGTCAGTGTCCAGTGAAGCACAAAAATTAGAGAACAAACTTATCCTTTCCTTTTCCCAGTCTGAATGTCCCTTATTTTCACAGCAGGGAATGCTTTCGAAATTGTTCTCAGGAGGTGACTGTCACTGTGGGTGGGCAGGGTGGCTCATGCTATTGGTGTCCCCAGCACTACAGTTCCCTCTGTCCCCCTTCTCCAACAAACCCTGCACTGGCACATGCCTGCTCTGACCTGCAACTTCCAGAGGAGCTTCAGCTCCTCCCTGAAAATGTATACCCCCTTCTCTGACTGGATAAGAGTCTGTGGCACCTAGCAGGGCATCTCCTAGTGCCAAGGTTTGCTGGAATCGGTTTCCACTGGATTAGGGAGGTTTGATGCACACGTGTGTCCCCCACTGCCCAGCACAATTTTAGTCCTCACCTATGACATCCATCCCTTACAAATTCAAGTTCTCACTGATGCAAAATCAGTGCCTGAAGCACAGAAATATAAATATGTGTTTCAGCTTGGACATCAAAGGTAAATAAATGCATCTGTTAAAGACAAGTAAATGCAGCTTCAGTGAGCGGATCGAGTTAAAAATTAGATGATGTCTTGTGATTTCAACCTATGCATGGCTGAAAGAAAAATGCTATTAGATCTCTGTAACTAAGATGCGAGGGAAGTGTTACATGGTGAATGTAAAATGTCTTTATGTATTTTAAAAATGAATATAAGAATTTCTGTCATGGGCAGTAAAATAAACATAAGATAATGAGATGATGACAGTCCATGAACTGACTATCCATAAAGAAAAAATTAGTGATGGCTGAGAAGAAAGCAATAATGACTTGTTACATTCACATAAATCTACACTTAGCTCTCATTTGGTAGTGGAAGCCGCCAAGTAGAACAGGATATTAAACTTATGTCAGACAGTTGAGGAAAATCTGTGTGAGTTATTCAGTTGCAATCTGCTATAAGTGAATGCTGTGCTAATATAAATCACATTGAAACTAATTCTGGTTTTGTAGAAGATATTAGGGGAAGGAAAAATAATCACGTTTTCTTACTGTCTTGATCGTTTGGAATAGGAAATATTCCCCAGCTCTTGCTGGTGGAGAAGTTCTCTGCAGAAGACAAGATTACCCAATATATACCAGATTTTCCAGTAAGGTGCTTCTTTATGGCTCTAGTGTCAAGGGAAGTGTTCTTCTCTGAGGCCTACAGCTTTACTTTCAGAAGAAAATCCATACTTTCTGTGGATGCCAGTAAGCATGTTTATAACCACATCCCCCAATTGTACTTTAGCAATATTGTAGCCAGGTAAGGGAAAAGAGTGAAGAGAAGCAATTCTACCAGGTAAACCTCTTCTCTGACCAGGTAAACTCAAGTTCTACTACAATGTCCCACACCTAATATTTCCATATCAACCCCCAAACCTCATGTGCCTAGTGCAAATTTTATTGTTCATTCTGCCCCTCATTAAAAAGAACTAGCAGCTCAGAAAAGTAGACAGAAAACATTCTGAAGCATTGTTGGGGTTTTAGTTTAGTCTTAGTTTTTTTTCCTGTTAAAGGAATTTTCTCCCATATGCATGTTGCTAGGGGACAAATAGCTGTACTTAAGAAAGACAAAAACGGGAGTGGGGCGGGCCTGGCTACTCCTTTGTCTACACCTGGGTGTGGGGTCAGTTCGCTCTGAGCGTCCGGAGAGAGAAGCTGCAGAGAAAGGAGCTGCTGCTTCTTTCTTTTTTGGCCGTTCTTTCTTCCTGCTGGAAGCAACGCCGGGACCCCAAAAGCCGCTTTCCCTGCCCTGCTGGAGACCGGGCTGTGGCTGCCCTGCCCCGCTGCTGCTTCGAGCTTTCGCTACGCTGTAGCCCTGCTCGCCCTGCCTGCCTGGGCCTCCGTGGGGTTCTCCCATCTGGATACATCTCGCCTGCCACCCGGGATTTGCGTCCGTCCCTGCCGTTCCAGCCGCCGTTCTAGCCTGCTGTTTCAGCCTGCTGTTCCTGAGAGCCCGGGATCAGCTGCCCAGGGGTTTGTGAAGCCTTTGTTCCATCCTTCCCGGGATCCCAGGGCACCAGAGCCGCGGGTTTCCCGAGCTCGCTCCGGAGCGCCCCCTGCAGCCGCGGGGGAACCATCGCACCTGCCCTGCTCACCGGGAGCCGCCAGCGCCCCTGCCGGCTGCGAGCGGAACTGCACCCGAGGGGAAATAGCCTGACAGCCGAGAAGGCTGGGACTGGGTTTGTGACTGCTGTTACTGCCATAGTTGTTGTTGTTTTGTTTGACTGGTTATATACATATATATATAGAGTAAAGAACTGTTATTCCTATTTCCCACATCTTCGCCTAAAGGCTCTTGATTTCAAAATATAATAACTTGGAGGGAAAAGGGGTTATATCTGCCACTTCAAGGGGGGCCTCTGCCTTCCTTAGCAGACACCTGTCTTTCAAAACCGAGACAAGCATCCAGCCAAATTAAGTTCAAGGAAAAATTAAACTACCGAAGGCACGCATCAGAAATGAAAGATGCGCTGCATTGCTGTATTCTAGGCAATGAATTTGTATTGACTGAGTTCAAGATGAGGACATTCTGGTCTCTGTGCTTATAAAATAAAATGCCCATGAAAGTATCTTTCTGTCTTTCCTGCCAAAGTCTGTAACTCTAATCACAGTGAATTTTCCAACAAAGAAAAAGGAGGCAATGCATCTTTGACTGACACTAGGTTCTCCAGTGTAAGAAAGACAGAATATTTTAAAATATATATAAAAGCTGGTTGACCTCACTTCTTTGTGTTGACTTCCAGAATGCACTGAACATTTTCTCAATGCTGGGCTTTTAATAAGGTGTAAGCATACTGAGTGGATTTTAATAGCAGGTAGATGGATTCCATTAAATGAAATTTTAAGAGCTCAAGCTAATGAAACATTAAAAAGTGACGTATTTTAAATGCCGTGGCTTTCTAAAACTGTAGCTTTTGATCTCCAGCAAGCACCTTGATTCACAAACAACTTCTGTACCCGGAGCCGGTGTCCCGGGTGTCCAAGCGGCCCCAGCGCAGGGCACGGCTGAGCCCCTCAGCCACGGGCGGGCGGGCGAGAGCCCCGGAAAAAGCCTGGCCAAGGGAGGGCAAAACGCTGCCCGGCAGCCAGGGCTGAGCGGGGGAACCGTGCGGGAAACAGCCCTGCGAGCCTGAGGGGACAGCGGGAGCGGGGACGGAGGCGGGAGAGACCCGGCACGGATGGCCCTGGGCCAGGCAGAGACCCCGGCGGGGCAGATGGACGTTCCCGGAGGGAAGCTGCTGCCCATGGAGAGCCCACGCTGGAGCAGGTTTATCCCGTGGGACGGGGAAGGCCCCAGACTGGAGCTCGGATAGAGCGTGAGGAAGGAGCCGCAGAGAGGAGCTGCTACGGACTGAGCGCAGCACTGCACTGCTCGGGGGGAGGAGGTAGAGGAGTCAGGAATGTGGGAATGAAGTGGAGCTTGGGAAGAAGTTGGATGTAGGGGAGTGGATTGTTTCTGTATTTGTCTCCTCTCCCCGCCCCTCCCCCCTCCCCCCCCATCCAAATCTAGCTTTAATTGGCAAGAAATTACAACAAATTTCTTCAGATCAAGCTTGTTTTGCCCATGACGGTAACTGGGAAGAGATCTCCCTGTCACATGAGCTTTTTCGGTTATTTTCTCCTCGTGTCCTGTTGAGGGAGAGGAGGGAGAGCAGCTGCGTGGACATCTGGCAACTGGCTAAGGTCTGAACCTGTGTTCAAATAAACAAGACCCTTAAAGCTTATAATCTTCAAATAGGTATTCATGTAAACTCATTTTTCATCAAAAGTGCTAATCTGTTTTGAAATTCTTGCATGATCTTATTTCTGATTTGGCAGTGAAGAGCCTTGGGGATCTAACCATGAGAACATCAAAAGAGTAAAAGTTTAGACAGGAGGATAATGGATGAGCAAATACATCTAGAGTTGCGAAAACTCAAGATACTACTCTCTTAAAGAACAAAATATATTTATATGTGCATCATTTAATTTTTTTTTTTTTTTAATTTTACCTTATTTCTTTCTATTGAATTTTGGGGAAAAAAATTGGTTGGAATAGCTCAGGCGAGTTTGCATAAACAACTATAAAAACCTTTACTGCAAAAAATGACAGCAAATTACTTTGATAGCACTTGACATAAAAAAGTCAACTAGGTTGGGGTACCTATTCTATTCTGGACCAGCAGCACAACAGTGACTTTTTAACACCCTTAGGAGAACACCAGACCCTTTATTTTATATCTTTCCAGTAAACATAGCTTGTCATGACCATTAATTCCTTAAATACACTGAGAAATAAATTTATTTCTTCAACTATTATTTTTGACTTTGATTTTCTTGAAAACCGTGACTGTGTATTAAACGGATGTATCTAACAAGAAATGCTCTCCCTTTCCTGCCAGCACTGATCTGTTACCTGGAATTCTGTAGAACTGAAGATTATAAGAATAAGATTCCTCTGTCCAAATTAATCAGTAATGCATAATATCTCTAAAAACACCTACATCTCTTCATGGAACACAATCAGAGCCTTGAATAAAGTGCTAAGGTGTAGTGGGCCTATGCTGTTTCCATGCACTTTTTTTTCCTTGTCCTTTTTTTACATAGTTTGCTTGGGCTTTTTTTTTTCTCCTTCTATTTCTTTTTTTCCTAAACCCATGCCCCTCTTAAATCCCTCCTTCTGAGTCTTTTTTTGCTGTTGCTGCCAGACATAAGCAAGTTTATCCTACAGCTCACTCCTCTATTTTTTTGGCCTATAATACAAGGACTTAATGAATTTTAAAATGCTTGGTATTGGGCAGAGGCATCTTTCTCACAACATCAGAAACAGGATTTGATCTTTTTTTCATGTCATATTTGCTTCACAGCAGTACTACAGTAAAGAGCAGGAAGATATTTTAATTGGTGGAAGAAAAACATCAGACCTCATTCATTTAATTAATCTTTTTGTTTTGTTTCCATTATTGCAGTACAAACATTGTACACATGAAGTCTTTCTTTGCACAAAAATGAATTCCAGGCACTATGTCACAGTAAAAATAACAAGTGAAATTATCCAATGCACAACAAAGCTGGTATAGCATCCTTGCTAATCTCTCAAGTTAAGAGGAAATATTTTTTCTCCCCACACACTGAAACATGAAATATGTGACCTTTAAAAGCAGTGACAGATGCTTTAAAAGGGGAAAATAGTGGGTGAAATGTGTAAAGTATGTTTTGCTGATAGAATTGCTTTTTATATTGTGCAATCTGTCACAATCACGTTAAGATGGTTGAAAGAAATCAGTGCAACACTTCTGCTGGAAAATGCTGTTCTGTCAGCATTTGTCACCATGTACAAAGGAAAACAAAGGGAAAAAGTCAAAATATTCTAACTAGCATGG
The DNA here is from genome assembly GCF_017639235.1 of Corvus kubaryi. Taxonomy (NCBI): domain Eukaryota; kingdom Metazoa; phylum Chordata; class Aves; order Passeriformes; family Corvidae; genus Corvus; species Corvus kubaryi. Next base: position 1,856,729 of record NW_024582056.1, on the reverse strand, counting down.
GTATTTTTAAAATTCTTGGGTCATTCTAATAATTAATTAGTTTTAATGTTGAATGCATCTGCTAAAATATATTTTGTCATTGCTGAAATTAAGTACTTTATGTTTTTCTTCCCTAAAAATTACTTTTGAACTTTAGATCTGTTTTAAATGAAACACATTTTAGATTAGATTTTTATTTCTTTCATTTCACGAGTTAAATGAAAGAAAAAATCCAGCAAGGTGACTGCCTGCTATCGCTTTGCATTGGTATGTCTAGAGCAATTTTCAAGAGTGATACATTTCATGTCCTGGGCCTATAAGTTCTCAACTTGGACAGTGTCTCTGAAAAGCCAGGTAACTGAGGAGGGGACAGAGAGGTTTTAGAGTTCTCCACCAAGATGAAATAACTGGTTCTGTTTAGAACAGAGACAACCAACACATAATGTGAGTTTCCATTCTGTGAAATGATTGCAAATGACAATAACAGGTATTTGCAATTAAGGAGATTTAGTTGATCTGTTAACAGCATTCCAAGATGGGCAAGCATAAGAAGGTGTCACCTATAAACAAGTCATCCAAGGTTTACCACCTGGTAAGTCAAAAATCCAGTTAAATATGCCTGACACTGCTTCAGCATAGGATGGTGAAATAGGTCTTTAAAACTTCCAAAATACTCTGTGTGTTACTGTAGAAAAAATATTTTTGAATGTGGGAAATCCTCCTATTTCCATCTTTCCAGTCTCTGGGGTACTTGAAGCCTGACACTGCCACCATCACCCCTATTGTTTGGTGGTGGCAATGAGGGAAACAGAAGTCAGACATATTTGCTGATTAGGTCAATACCTGAAGGAACTCTGTGCAAGTATTCATCTTGATGAATCATTTCATTATTTCTTTTACAGAGAGAGGTTTTTAATTTAATTTCTAGTCTGTAATTTAAAATTCATCTTCCTAAGATGTTAGTTGCTTTAATCTGAACTAGAAGTTCTGCTCTTTTACACTTCTCTATGAATTCTTCACTCTCCCTTTCAAGAAACAAGTTGAAAAGATCTGTGAGCCTGTGTTAGTGCTTCTGAAGTTCAGTTGAAGTGAGTGTGCTGCTGGCTCGAATCACTAAGTTTTTATGATCTCACTTTCACCTGATTTCATGAAAGGAGGAATGCATACAGTTTTCTGTCTTAGCTAGATGCGAAACTGGCTGTTATTCTTTTACTTTTTTAGGCAGTTTGCAAATGTATAATCTACTGAGAGATGTGCATGCACTAGTATATATTTTTGTTTCACCTACTTAAAATTTTCACTGACTTTCACTGTAGAAGGGAGTTTTAATCCCTCTTTCTCATCAGTCTGTCCAGTTTCACAGGGGATATTCCAAGACCTAAAAAGTCTATTTCAATTTCTATGAACTACTCTAATACTTTTTAAAAAATATGAGTCAATTTCCATTTACAGTATGACCTTAAAATATTCTTAGAATCTTTCATGTGTGTTAGAGAAATGTCTCTTTCTTAATGGTTTCTGAAGAAGTAATGCATCTTTTCCTGAAATTGTTTAATTGTTTCAATAAATCTTAGGATGATTGCATGGTTTGGGTTGAAGGTTGTTGCAGCGGGGATTTCTGCAACATGTATAGACAGCGAGGCCCATGGAAAGAAGTAAGGACCTATTCTTGATAGAAGTTTCAGAGATCTTTATTCTCCAGCCGCATGGCCGGGGGACTGCTGAAGAACTGTTGCAATCATGGGACCAGCAGGGTCCTTCCCGGGCAGGGGAACACAAAATAACCATTGGGGAACAGGATTAGGGTACATGTGACCAGGTAGCAGGGAGACCTCGTGCCTCTACCCCAGGGTCCCCTCTCCCAGGACCCCATGGCAGGGGGGAGGAACCCCAACAGGAAGGGACCTTTAAGATTGTCTAGTTCCAACACCCCCCCCCCCCCCCCCGGGCAAGGACACCTTCCACTAGATCAGGTTGCTCAGGGCCGCATTTAATGTGGCCTGATTTATAAATATTTATAAATACCCATTTAATTCCAATAAATACACAGACATGAATCTCAAGAGGCAAGTAACTTGCAAGTTTAACATCTACAGCTATCTGATGTAGTGAGTACTTCTTAAATAATTTTTAAAGGAAAGCTAAAATGGTGTGTTAAATCATACTTTAAAAATATCAATAATTATCTTAAAATCACTGAAATTAATAAAAGGATCTGCAGTGGTTGAAGTGGTTCACATCACCGTGACATGAAATCTACATTTATTCAAGAGTTTTTTGTATAAGTGGTCAGTTGATCCCAGGTGACAAGAAAACCCCCATGAAACTGCTTTCTCAAGCCCTCTCAGCAACCTGGGGGAGACAATGGGAAGGGAGAAAGCAAAAAAAAAAACCTCATTGTCAAGATTAAAGCAGTTTAATGTTTGAAGGAAAAACAAAGATAAAGAAGTGGTGCTGGAGGAGTTACTCACCACCCAAAGTCAAACGCCTAGCTCATACACAAACAATGGCTTCTTTGGAAAAACACATCTCGGTTTTCTTGCTGGTTATGATGTTGTATGATATGGCATATCTCTTTGGTTACTTTGGTCACTGTCCTGATTGCATCCTGTCCCAAAATCTTGCCTGCCACCAGCCTAATGGAGAGGGAAACACAGGCAACCTTGATGCTGTGCAAGCACAGTTCAGCAATGGCTAAAACACCAGTGTGTTATCAACACTGTTTAGGTCACACGTCTAAAACCCAACACCATGTGGATTGAAATGAAGAAAATAACTCCATCCCAGCCAGACTCAATTGAGAATGACTGATCTTCGTTACACTGAAAATTTATGCTGTTAAAGCTGTCTCCTAGCCCCATAAAATATTGTGGAAAACTTTTGAAGTTGCCGTTTAGGGACATAACACAATTTATTTGTGTCCCGCCCAAACAGTCTACTTCACACTGCTCTTAATTTCCTTAGTTTTTTTAGGGATACTACCCTTATGAAACTAAACATGTACCACCTGGGTTGACATAAAGTGACTAAGGATAATATTTAAATAAAATCTAATTAAAAAATAAGTAGTCAAGTAGAACCAGAACTAGTTAAGTTCTGATTGAAATTTAGTCAGAAAGATGTACCCAGTAAGTGAGAAAGCTATGCATTTTGCTAACGTTATAATTGATTGGAAAAGACAGAGGAGTAAGCTATAATTTCTGTGGAGGGCTGGAACCCCTTGGCACAAGAGCCCTCTGCACTCCCTTGGAGAAGAGAGGTCTGAGCGCAAGAAAACCTTCCCCAGAGATAAGCAACCTTCCTCGGGTCATGGCAAGAAAGTGAACGACCCCCAGCATGCCTTGTTTCTATATGGTAATAGCCTGTACCCAGCTGGCTGGTTGGTTTCTACCCCACCCCCTGCCTTTCCCATAAAAAAACCCTGTTTCTTCCCCTGACCAGGGAGTTTTTGTCCCTGGCCACTCCTTCACAGGGGCTGCTGGACAATAAAAGCTGCCTCTGAGGAACAGCTATACAAGGCTCCTGTCTCTCTATCCCAGAGTTCGCCTTGGGTGATTGCACAAAGGGCTGAATCACACGAGCTGGAATCACTTGTAGCACAGAAGTTGCTACACTTGCTGAAATCACTTGTTGCCCTGGGAAGCCTGCCACCGCCCCTGGAAGAGTTGCTCCTTGGAGGATGCTCCTTACAGGAAGGTCGAGGCACACCAGGTTGTCCACCCTCGGCTCTCCCGTAAAGCAACAAATTTCCAATAACAACATATCCTTCTTCTTTAAAAATAAAAACAACAGCAACAACAAAAATTCCAAAACATGGATTTTAGAAAAAATATAACTTTGTGCAAGTTTTAATGTGAGTAGAATGCAAGTACCTATCAATCACATAGGAATTTCTGATCCATGCTTAGAAATATACTTACTATAATGATGTATTATTATTTTAGAACATTATGCCTCCCTCAGTGACTTTTGTCTGCCATTACTTACTTATACTTTCATCCTCATTTTCAGTTTTCAGGATTTCTTGGATATCCTGGTCCCCTTTGCTAGTATAAGAATGGACAAACAAAAGTTTTAATGCTTCAAAGCACCTGGCATTATAATTTTTCTTTTAAGGAAAACAGATATTTGGAACCACTTTTAAAGACCCTAAGTTAGAGGAACACAACACACATCTTCAATAAAAGATTTTCCAAAAGTAACTTTCTCTCTTACTTGAAAAAGGCTTAGAATATTTGTAGAAGGAATTTTAGTAAAAACATTTACAAGATGTTAATCTGAGGTAGACATCTGTGAGAGCAAGTACAGAAAGCCTTCCTTTGTGAAACTGTTTTTGTCCTCTGATAAGTGGTCCCTAGCATCATTACTTTTTGATCATGCCTCAAGGGAATTTTTACTGTCTGAAAACAAATGCATTATAATTTGGTTTGGGAGATATGATTATACCTGTACCGACTGTTGTCTTGTTCTTGAAACTGACAGTTGTGTGAGTTTCTATTTTTATATGAAAATAGTCTTTTAATTTATGACCTGCCACCTGCACTGTATTTTTAACAAACAACAAAATAATTCAAAGTGCTTTACAAAGCAAAAAGGATGTTAGCTAGTGCTATTTCTACACATTTAAAAGCACAGAGTCTATAAGAAGTAAAAGCAAAAAATGGGGGGAATTATAAAAGCTGCATTATCAAGTGTGTGCACATCAGGGTAATAAATGTGGGTTTCATTCAAAGCCGTTATTTCTCCTGACATGTTGGTGTTTCATTAGAAAAAAAAAAATAAAGAAGAAAAGTTTTGGAAAATCTTTAGTAAGCTTGTTCATCTTGCTTGATAAAGGATGCAATACAAAAACATGGATACATGCTTGTTTCTCTCTTAGCATAAAAACAGCTTTTCCAATTCACTGAGGGCACAGATGTAATAGTTAACAGCTATTGCACATTGATCAGTTTTACCCCTTACAGGTCCCAACTACCAAGCTGTATGATCTCAAGGAAGTGAATGAAATTCTTGTGGTTTAAAATTAGGGAGTTTTATTACATTCTATTTTAACTCCATGAATTCAATTAAAATGAAACACAAAATAGATCTGTATTTTTCAGCAAGAAGTTGTAACAGCAGGAAACAGGAGCCAAGGTAATTTTGTGCATCACAGCAATTTCACATAAGTTCTTACCAGCACTGTGGGGCTTTTTGGGTATATTTGATGCAGAAGTAGTCATGTCACTTAGTGTACCTGAGCTCTTAAGGCCCAGACCTGTCAGAGTCACCTGAAGCCTCTGCTGACAGACCCTCTGACCATTGCTACAGAGGCTGCATTGAACATCAGACCTGGGTCTCCAATCTCAACTTGCTGTACAGCTGCATCTGGGCCTGTGTCCTGGAGGCAGCTCAGACCCGAGTTACAGGCAGCCTGATCTCCAGCTTTATCTTCTAGGTTGGCCTTGACCCTATATTGCATGTCTGTCATCCCTGTCCTCTCCTGATCCCTATTTTTTCATTCATCTTCCTAGATTAACCTCAGATCTGAGGCATGAGTTCACCCTGTCTGGGTATAAAACCTGAGGGTTGATGGATCCCATCCCCATCTTGATCCTCCTTGGGTCCTGTAGGACTGTGCCTGGTTGGTGAAGGTACTGCCTGATCAGGAACTGGGATCACCCTTGGCTTCTGGCTTGTCCTTCCTCATGGAGAGGTTCCTGCTGCTCCTAAAATAGAACTCTGGCAATATCTGGGAGGCCTGAGCTGAAACAAAGCTTCTGGAGCACCTGACAGAGGTAGCCAGGCTCCCTACTCCTAGACACTGATGCATTGTCTTGTGAGGTGGGCAGTCACTGGCCATGAACACCTTCATCCATGAAATGGGGTCCAGGTGCCTGGGACAATCAGAATGACACACACTGCAGAACAGGAAAACATAAAAATCGCATGCCTTGCCCTGTGCAGCAGCAAATCCCAGTCAGCTGCATGCTGGAGCTGTGGGACATCAGGAACATGATCTCTCATTGGTCAGGGCTGCCCTCCTTGTCTGCTTCTTCCAAGGATTGAGTTTTGTATACCTGCTTTGAACTCAAGTTACAATTAATGTACAACAAATGACCTGAATCTGTAGGGAGAGTTGGATGTTAGTTAAAATCACCTGATCTGCAGATAATCTTTGATACAAGTTTTGTAAAATGACCCAATCTGCAGAGTCTAGGTTAACAGAAAATTTTTATTATAACTGCTTTGTTATGTTATTGTTCTACCAAGGAACCCTAAGCAATCTGCCTGTCTCCACAGTGCTGGGTGACAGCAGTGTGTTTGTGGGTGAATGTGCTAAAAGAGATTGGTCAGGTACCTGAACATAAATGTTGAAAATGGACTCATGATAAAGGACTGATTTCAGTGCTCTAGTCTTTCAGGTTGTTAAACTAAGTTTGAGAGTTCTGCTTCTTGGTTTCAAGGTGGCAGCAATTGTCAAAACTACCTCTATTGCTAGACAATAGAATATTATGCTACGCACTATTTTTCAGCCTCCATCAAGTCCTAATTTGAAGAGTTTGACTTAAGAGTCCTTCTACAACTCTTAGATATTAGTAAAAGATGAATATTATTCTTTTTATGATGATTTCACAAGAATTCTGGGCAGCTTTTTCCCGACAGAATCACAGTTAATATGTCAATCAAGTGATAAACTAAGTACCCTATAAATCACTGAGCTGTCATTTTGTTGCATTTTCCATGGAACACCTTGACTGTTTCTATCATGAAGAACTTTTCTTTCAAATTTAGAATAAGGCAAAATACTTCTGGTGTAGGTTAATTGCTACACTTGAAGTTAAAAACTTGGATAATTTGTGATTTTTTTCTGTTAAGTCATCATTAGTTATTTGTGTTATTATACTTTTTGCAGAATTAGGAACTTCTTATGCTGCTCAGATGATTGTTTTCTCATACTGAGGAATAGTGAGCACTCTTGCAAAGAAGAAACCAGCTCAACATTTTCAGCTGACAATCTCAAGCAACAGTCAGTATTGGCTTAAAGGAAATAAGGGAGATAGCAAAGCTAAGATATTCATAGAAAATTCTGTCCCTATCTTTCAAATACAAATGTAGGTTTGCTTTTAGGTTTTGGAATTGTCTGTTCAGCTTTCTGATAGACCCTGCTATTAGCAGTTGGCTTGTATAAACAAATCTCTTTAAATTTTCTGGAGATTTCCTTTCCATGGGACTCCAGCCCAAGTAAACTGTCAAAAGTTTACACTATCATCAACATATATAAGGTGTTGGATATTTCTTAATTTTGTAATAAGTCAGTGAGGTCTCTGAAGTGACTGATTCTGTGCTAATTACAAAGCAGCCTGCTTAAGGCACGATCCACTAAGTTAAATGTGCTATGAGTGACTAAGGGGAGGTTAAGTAAGTGCAAACCAGAACAGAAGTGTTTCATGGGCAAGAGAAGTTTCTTGCAGATTTGCATCCATATGCTTCTTAGCTATAGCTCCACATCTCAATTCTGCATGAGCTAGAGAGCTTTCTGAACCTGAGCTAGAAAGAAATTTAACTCTCATAGCATTTTTTAAGTCTGAATGCTGTACATCAAAGTTTGAAGCTAACCAAGATCAAACAAAGAGAATATGGCGAAGAGGGCCTGCCTGCCCATACTGAATGTTGGTTATTTAAAGTGGGGTTTGATCCTATTCAATTTGCACTAGTGTCTGCAGAATTTGATCCATCCAGCCCCTTAGGCTGCATGCTGACAACCTTCTTAAAGATATAATTCTTTCTTTACTATTTGAGTGTCTTCCAAAGCCTACAGTACCTCAGCCTTCATAAGTGTCACAGCTCACTCACCTCATCCTCTCACTGCATGTTACCTATCCTGCTGATTTGATTCCCCTTCTGAAAGGTCTTGTTTTGTATTACTGCCAGCAAGCTGTAGAACTTCAGTGACAAAGGAATTTTTGACATATTGACCTTTTTGTCTCTACTGTTCCCTATGTTTCTGCTGTGCTCCAAGCTGCATTCCCTGCTTGTTTCAGAAATGCTTTTACTCTTCCTCTTGATTCTATAAATATTACAAATTCCAGACTGGTTGTGCTCTTGTTTCTCATTTTTATAGAATTTCTCCAGTCTGCTACTGTTGTACTAAATGTTCCTGGTATCAGTGCCCACTTCTGAATTTCTTTTTTGTGCTTGTGTGTTGTCAAAAAATGAATGCAGATTAACTTACTACCAAGTTATTGCTTTCTTATACTTTACCTCAGTCTGCTATCATTTTTTGGAAAAAAAACCAACATTCTACTTCAGGTGAGAAGGTCTATTTGATTCTACTGTTTTTCATTACTTCTACTTTGGAGGCTGCTATAATGCTCTCTTTCCAGAATCTCTTTTTATGTCCCTTTCTTCCACTGTCCCTGAAATTTATTGTTTATCCATTTATGGCTCATCCTGTACCTGAATATACTGGCTTGAACTACGTACTGGAAATCCAGAGAAACATGGTGTTATGTTATTCTATGTCTTTCAGCAATTTCCTTTGAAACACTCCCCCATTTATTAATATATTCCTTTCCTTGCTGAGGCTGAAATGATAGATTTTCTACCATCACTTCTATCTCTTGCCATTTTCACACTATTAGAGTATTTAGTTCAGGGTTTTAAAAGATTTCCATAATAAAACTACTCAAGCACCACTGAAAAGCATCACTAGTGACACCTGTGTGAATTAACACCAGTAGCTACCACCAACCAGAAGGTGGTAACAATTTCTCAGTGTCCAGCAATAAAAGCAGATACATCTGTGGAAGAAAGCTTTTACCTCACTAAGATGCCTGCCTTCATAAAAATCCCTAGAGTTTAAATAGATTCAGAGCATGTTTGGAATATCATAAAATACAAGATATTTAGAATGAACTGGGGAATGGTCCAACACCTACCTACTGAACATTTTAGAGACCTTTCTCTTAGTAGGAAACTTTTATTTTCCCTAACTGTGTCTGTGACAATTACTGAGAAGTACCTGCCAGAAGTAATTGCATGGCTTCTGGCCTTACTAGGTGAGAACAGCTTTTTCATGCCATGATCTCATTGCTTATCAGAATTTCTTGTTGACAGCAGCAGATTGTTCATCCTAAAAGCTACTCAGTGGTCAGTTTCTGAATGTTTCTTTCTTTGCCAGATACTACCTTTCAATTGGTCTTTAAAAGTGGTTCACATGTTTGCCATGTCAAGGTTTTGATTATTAACTGGCTTCACTTTTGGAGTCTGATATAGACATTTCAGTGATGAGATTTTTCATAAAATCTTCAAAATTTTGAGTGTTATATAAGGTCCTAAATAATCAGTTTGTATTACATATCATCACATGTTTTTACTTCCCACTTTCCCTGTCTTCCTTTAAGCCAATTATGATTTATCTTTAGAGCCACATCTAAACTTCATGCTTGCATGTCAAATATTTGTTTGGTGGGAATCTGAGTGCAGTTTAGCTATAGAAAATATTTCCTTTCCATAAAGATGAGACCCTTTAAATGACACCTCCACTGATCCGGACTGGAGGGAATAGAATCTGCTATTAAAAGTTATATCTGTAGAAGTTTCATTTGTCAGCTATGGACTTTACTTGTGCAAAACCTTACTGAAATGATCAGTTTTCATTTGTGATTTTGCTTTCAGCATAGAAAATTTCACACTCAAAGCAGAAGGTTCTTGTTCTAATTTTTACCTCTCATCATTTAGTCTAGAAAATAAATAGGCACATTTCAATTACACTGATAATATCTGATACACTGTGTGACCTACTGTATCCACTTAAACGAACAGGACAAAAGACACTTCTTTTTTTTTCTAATTATGAAGAAAAGTTGCAAGACTTTCAAGCCTGCCTTATATTGCAGGATAAGACTGGGAATTCTGAAGAACCTGTCTTCTGCAGTGCTGCCTCTGTTGGAGCAGGGTACCTGTTTGCTGACCAAGTTAATAATAAATATTTGTTAACAGCTCAGTTTTTTCTGATAACCCTCAGATGGATCTCGTGGTGCACTTCCACTGAGACCTACAAAAAAGATCCCTCCTTCCTCTGAAGGATCCTAATATGTTACTCTTATATTAAAGAGAGAGAATGAGTGCTGAAGTTACTGTCTGCTGAAGTGTTCAATATAAACAGAATTAGCATCTAGATAGCATTTGCACTTTACTGTCAGTTTTTCATGTGTTTATCAGCTTTATCAGCTCCAGGTTTATCAGCTGTAGGGCCAAAATTATTTTTGAAACCGAGTGGATCAATGCTACTGCTCACGTCTTTCATTCTGTTTTAAAAATGTGCTGAGGCAAATTGTAACAGGACAGATAAGGTTAAGTTGCACAATAGAGAAAGTTACATTACGCAGTGAGGGATTGTATATAGGAAACATGTAAGGACAGGACCTAAAAATATGAGGTTTTTCCTCATCCCATTTTCTCAGTAACCAACCACCTTGCAGGTGTTCCTTCTTTTTCTTGGATAACTAAATTTTGTTTGAGTTTAATGTAATATTGCAGTAGATAGCTGTGAGATCAATTACTTCATGTTATTTTGGGGGTTGTTCCATTTTGGTTTTGGTTTGTTTTTTTTTTTCCTCTCCTCAGACTCTGTTTCCTTCCCTTGCATACAATGTTTTTATCTCTGTATTTGACTGCTCGACATATCCTTTGGCTGCTTTATAAGGAAACAGAGAGGAGAGGTAGATCATGGCGTTGGCATTGCTTGTGACTGGCAGATACTTGACTTCTTTGTGTTGTGTTATTTTAGAATTGTTTGTTCTGTCTCAATAATTCTTTTAGTCCTTCTACTTGAACAAGGTGAATCACTGGAATACCATTTCTATTAATTAATATTGTGGCAATAGAGACAGTCAGAAAAAGATAGTAATGACACTTGCATTAGGAAAATTACACCTGTCTTCTTGTTTTTATATATGCTGTTATCAATTTTGTGGCTGCTAACAAGTATACTCTACAGTGTTAAATTTTTGAATGCATTTTCTTTGTGTCAGTTTTTGGAAAAGATAAAAGCAAGTCATTTCAGGCTATAAAAACAGAATCAGTAACATGGAGACAGCAGTCATACACAGATGTCTGTTTTTCAAGAACTAAGCACAAGAGGCACTTCTGGAAGGAGAATGTTTAATGGGTTGAAAACCACACATAGAATACTGTTTTACTGTTGTAAATTTGTTACAAGCACTTGTCCATTTTCTCACAATACATGAATTTTAAATCAGTATGCTATGTTCATGTTTACTCTGTTACTTTGTCAGTTACCAGGCCATTCTCACATTCTTGTTTCTTCTCAAGAGTACCAAATGGCACTGCATAATAGCACCACTGCTCGTCTGAAATTTGGAAGTGCATGGGTTACAGCCTCTTCTAAACTGAAAATTTCACAAAACATGCAAACAACTTCTGAACTGAAAATCTGAAGTTTTGTGGTCTTTTCTTTCCTTTTCCTTTTCCTTTTCCTTTTCCTTTTCCTTTTCCTTTTCCTTTTCCTTTTCCTTTCTGTGAGAAAGAGCCAAATTGGTATAAAATATTTCAAAACCAGATTTTATCATTATTAATTTTTTAATTTTATAAGTTCTTTTTCTGAGTCTTGTGCCTAGTTCAGTTACTGGCTTCCTAATTTAAAGCATCCTTTGCAAAATACCCCTAAAAATCTTTAAGGCATTAATTCTCTCTAATCTCATAATTTCAGGTGACTTGGTGGAGAATCCCATAACTTTAGGAGGATTCCATACCTGTTGGAAGCCATGAGTTGTGCAGTGGGAAATGTCTAGGCATAACATTTATTTGAAAGAAAGCTAAGACACTTCCAATTTCCTTGTAGTTTTAGAGTTCAGCAGGGCAGAATTATTTTGCTGAGAACAGAAATGGAAGAGGTGTACTCTGTGACATTCAAGGAAGTTATTTTCTCATTTTCCTTTTAAGACAGGAAACGAACAAGATTGGCAATAAGACAGCTGACCTGATGAGGAAAAGCTAGAGTAAAAGAAAAGCTTCAGAGACCAGAAAACTAATGGTGGGACAACCATATAAAAAGCAAATGGGTGTGATGGTCAAGGTTTCAAAAATCTAATAACAAGGGTTCTGGAGGAAAGCACCAAGTAGAGCACACCTGTCAGCACCCACTGATTTCAGAAGAAAAGCAGACAGTTGGTGGAGCTCCACAGCATGGTGAGAGAGGCAAACTAGGCAGATTCAAACCCCAGCTGGAAAAATCCCTGGACAAAATAATTTTTTTTTTTTTTAATTTGTCAGTCCCAGGTTAATCTGAACACCTTCCTACAGTATGGGAAGCAGAAAAATGGATAGTTGAGTACAGGGTGAGTTTTGCTGAACAAATAAGTAAAAGCACATTGGAAAAGAAGAACCTCAACTGAAGCATTTTGAAACAAGGCAGCACATAAAGTAAATCTATGTCCAAAACCATGGGGATGAACGAAAAAAAAACCTTTATCTTCCATACTTTCAAACCATGAATTTGAGGAACTTTGACTAGATGAAGGAAAGGAAAAACACATAAATCTGACTGCAGAAAATCAGTCAGACATCTCAAAGATTTATGAATTAGAGAAAAAAATGCAGTGCTTGAGGGACACAGAAACTGAAAAAATCCTTGTATATCCTTAAATGACAGACACAAAGAAGGCTAGGGAGGTAATCAAAGTATTTTAATTCTAGAAAGACTCCCCAACCCAGAAGGCTGTGTGTGTGAGCAACAGTCCATCTGAATTGTACAACTGACAAAGCAGTACTCAACAGGATTCTGTCTGCTGGACACCATGTAGAATATGATATACAAAGATAAGAGTGCTGGGAAGGAAGAAGATAAAAGGTGAGTAATTTTAATGAGGGCCACCCAGGTGGGCAAAACCAAGTGCCAGATTATTTTGTAGATACAAATCATTCCTAGCAGTGTGAGTCAAATATGTTTTTGTTCTCTGGTATTGAATGCTGGAGATGTCACGGTAGACTGCTCCCTACTTCAGTCTGCAACTGGAGAGGCAGTCAGAAGGAATTGAGTGAGGTGAAAAAACTTCAAGATACTTCTGAATTTCAGGAATATGAAAGCTAACAAGTTTTCAAGAAGATGAAAACTTATCTCTGTGCAGAGAAAATAGGCAAAAGAAGAAAGAGAATCACTGGGGATTGTGGCAGACTTTGTGATGAAGTTTTTATTTTATACATTATATGGAGTGAGGAACTGGATAATCTTTTTTTTCTGAGATACACATTTTGGGGACTTTGTTCCATCACTACATAGCTCTGCAAGATATTTCCTTGTAGTGAGAAGATAGAAATTGAGTGGCGTAACTGCATGCTGTATTTGCATACAATTTACCTGAGTATTGTGGGCAATGTTTAATTAAAAGGTAAAGGCTGAAAAATGGGAAGAAAAGCCGCCCCTTGGTTTGTCCAAAGGTGTTGACTTGGGGTGGAGCGAAACTATCTATGGAGAGTCTGTCCCTTGGATTCACTGAGGGTGGGGGTCACTTCTTGTAGAGCTCCAAGAGGAAAAGTAGTAAGAAGCAAAAACTACTGTCTTTTGGGGATAGTGGGACAAGGAATAAAAAGCCAAAGGGGTCACTGTGTGATTTCTGTTACCAGTCAGGAAATCCTGGAAAGCTGTTGTACTACCAGCAAGACTGGAGGAAAAGGCTGAGGTTTGTCAATGGAAGGGAAGTGAAAAAATTGTTTTCAATCAATTTTGTTGTAATCTGTGACATACCAGAACTAAATTTCGTTTATTTGATTGATCTATTCATGTTTGAAAGCTGATAAACCTAACTGTAGGGATTCTATCCCTCCTAACAGGCTGTGTTTTAGAAAGCAAAGAAAGCAGTTTCTATAAAAGGCAGACCTGGGGTTCACAACACTTGTCCCTCAACCTACAAATTTACTAACCTTTGTCCCATAGATGGACTGGAGAACTGAGAACTTTTGTAGCTTCTGGGAAAAAATATCCCTGTCCTGAGTTGTCGGCGTCTAATACTCCCTGACCAAGCTCTTTTAGATACTCCATGCATGGAGGCTGTAATGTTTAATGTTAAATTTACTTATTTGACGACATTTCACATACAGGATTCTGATTTAGCAGAGTAATGCAAAATGTACTAAAACCACAATCCAAATGACAAATGTAAGTTACACTTAGCAATAGGGCAATTGTAGTGTCCTGCTCAATCACAGTGTGACTCCCCTATCAGCCTCTATAAAATGCTCACTATCCCAATACAGGGCATCCACCTTTGCCAGGAAGAAATACATGGCTGAAGACAGCTCAAGCCCATTGTTTCCTTTGCCATATTTTTGCTTATTGTCTAGCTTTTGTACTCTGTGTTGAGATGAATCATGTATTCACCCCACCCCTCCATGATAGTTCAACTCAGGGAAATATTCACAGTCTTTAAATGAACTCAAGGAGCCACCAATTGCTGCATTCAGTTGTTGGTAGGTGTTTACCTAAAGCAAGGCCTCCCTCTGGTCCCCCTTGTGCTGAGATGAAGTCAGCTTATTTGCAAAAGCTGAGTTCAGTCACATCCTGCTTTATTCCTTGAGCTTCATGGACATGGGGCCCTATCCCTTCCCCTCTGAGTCTTCATCGGGTTTTATTGTTCAGTCATGCGAGGTGACACATGAAATGAAACTGAAATAGGACGTATTTGTGAACTGTAAAGCAACAAAATGCGTTGGATCAGCAGAAATTCTTAATTTTGAGAATTTTTGCAATGGTTTATTTTAGTGCTGACCTTTTTCTGATTGCTCTTAATATACATTCCGAGAAACTTAAAATAAAATGGTCACATAGAAATGATTGTTTGCTTTACTTTAAGATGTGTCAGAACAAGTCACTTGGGTAATTGCCAGGCATGTTCCACTGATGTTATATTTTGAACCAGAAATGAAATCCCTTCTAAAAATTATTTTGCTTTTGTGCAATCAGAAATTTGTTTCTAGTTGTCCTGTCTTCTACACAGCTGGGAAAAAAACCTAGTCAGCTGCATCTAGCATTAAAATAGTTAGAGGAAAATTTGCTACTGTTACACACAGGAAAGAGTCTTAGGCCAGTTACTTATTCAAAAAGAATAAGCTATTTCTTCCTGTTCAAGAAACAAATGGTGATAATAATTCTAATTTGAGATAATATGTTGTGCATTATGTTACCAAAATATTTTCTTTTTAAATTCAAAAAACATGATGCAGTCAACTGACACAGGAGAATTTAATTGAAACTGGTGTTCTGGCACCTATCCTCAGTCTAATAAAGTAACTAGAGTCTTAAATCTTATGCTTTTATGCATTACTAAATCATATTTTCCACTGTTAAAGAGTTAGCATGATGTGGAAAAGTAGATCTTCATCTAATATGAAATGTAGGCAGATCTTGCTTGCTTCAATTTGTAAAATGGCACATAAATAACATTAATGCTGTCACTGTGCCTGTCTCATTTTCTGGGAACCCTTCCATTATATGTAAGCATTCCCATGAAAGCAGCAGAGTTCCTTGTGATGAAGCAGCTATGGACTGTAGAGAAAGTCATCAAATAACCGAAACAAAGCACAGATCTTAATGTAGATAGCACTGACCCACAATACACCTATTCTGTGTTCGGTAAGAAAAAGGGAGTTGTAGAATATTTTACAGACAAGTAGTACTTTTCTGTGCTAAGAAGTGACTACATCAAAATCAAATTTCCATCAACCTCATAAGTAATTAGAGAAAATGTCAAACTCCTGATAACATCTAGGGAGTTGGTTGCTATTAGAATGTAGGATAAGTAGCATACATGTGAGATGGCAGTTGAATTAATATACTGGAAACCTTTTCTTGATTAATCTGTAGTATATACGTCACATTAATCAAGGAATCATTCTACTAAGTTCAATTTTATAGGTGTTCTACTGTCAGAAGATTGTATTAATGGGTATGTCCATCCTCGATTATCACAGATGCTCTCAAGGCCAAACTGGAAAGATAACAGATATTTTTTCTCCTTCACTTTAGTTTTTTTGATCTTCTGGCTATACAGGGAGGAACATCCAGTAAAAAAGCCATTGCGAGTAAAGGACATGGTCTCACTGAAAGAATGGTTTAAAATTTACTTGTGGTGTCAACTGATTCTTAAGCAGCCTCTTTACTGCATTGAGCTGCTGTGTTATACGTTAAATGACTAAATGACTTGCAAAATATGTAAAATTTTCTGTAAATGCTTTTTACTCTAAAACAGAAGAGAAAGAATTTCTCTAGTAATTTGTATCATGTATTATCATGGAATCATAGAATGGCTTGGGTTGGAAGAGTCCTTAAAGATCATCTAATTCCAATTCCCATGCCATGGCAGCAGGGGGCTGGCAGTAGCTTTTCACTGGACCAGGTTGCTCAGGGCACCATCCAACTTGGTTTGGAACACTCCCAGGGATGGAGCATCCACAGCTGCTCTGGGCAAATTGTACCAGTGCCTCACTGTAAAGAACTTCTTTCTAATATCTAGTCTAAACCTGCCCTCGTTCAGTTTGAAGCCGTTCCCCCTGTCACTACATGCTCTTGTAAGTAGTCCCTTTGCCTCTTTCTTGTAGCCTCCCTTCAGGTACTGGACGGCCACAACTGGGTAACCCCAAAGTCTTCTGTTTTCCAGGCTGAGCAACCCCAATTTTCTCAGCCTTTCGTCATAGGTAAGGTGACCCATCCCTCTAACAATCTTGGTGGTCCTCCTCTGGACTTGCTCCAACGGGTCACTGTCTTTCCTGTTTTGGGGACCCCAGAACTGGATGTAATATTTTTCTTGCTTTACAAAATATCAATTTCCAGCTATTTAGTATGCTCAGTATCATTGTTCCACACTAAAAGGGATATGTACTCTTATGTATGCTCAGTTCACACAAATACTTAACTGAGCAGTATTTTCAATTTTAGTTTTCATTAGTGGACATGGTGTTAATTACCAAAATGTAGAAAAATCTGTGCATAAAATATATGTCTCCTTTTGCCTATTCTACTTGTAAGAGTAATTTGCTGCTCTCTCTCAAAGATTGGTGTCAATTTAGCTGCTCAAATGCTAAATTAGTTTTAAATCTCAACTGTCTCTAATGGTTATAGTTTTCATTAGTATTGGAATGACAAATGTCATTTAACAACTACTCATAATGCTCACAAGAGAACTGCTTACCAAAATCTATTTATTCAGATATGACAACTTGGCACAGTCCAAGAAGACAATCTGTGAAGCATGTGTTTTATTTTCCTGAAGGATTTACTTTTCAGTATGCTTGTCTCAAAACTGAGATGGTTTATGACACTATGGTTTGAAGCCTTGGAAGTGGCTTCTAGTTTCTCAAAATCAATCAGCAGGATTGTGTCATTAAAAAAAAATAATTAAATCTCTGAGAAGTAATTTGTGTAAAAATCCTAACCCCCAAAAAACCCCCAAGCCAAACAAAAAAACCACACTGTAATTTCTGTTCTGCAGTGTTTCCACAGTAATGAAGAAACTAAAAACAGAGGTGCCACACAGATGTTTTGCCATGTTTTTACCTTTTGAAAAGTCTTTTATTCTGTCAAATCTCATTTTGGAAAGGGAAAATTTCTTAAAAAGAAAAGACTGTATCCCAGCACACATAAGATAGTATTTAAGTCTCTTTATCTTTTATACTCTTACTGGTGATGCTTTAGAAGCAAGTTTGGTATGGGTAATAGCACTGCAGGTTTTAAGGTGAATACTAGAGAAGCTTAAAGCAAAAGAGCCTTAAGCATGCCTGCAGGGAAATTCATTTTAGCACAGAGAATGAGTACTTTCCACAGTGATGTATTAAATTTCACAGTGCTGTAATATCATATGGGACCAAACCAGGAATGGTTTCACTGAAGGCAGCAAGCAAAGTTATAAGTGACATTTGAAGCAGGTTCTTACGTTTTGTCCCTGGATTTGGTTTGATGCATATATAAACATGCTTATTTTTAAACTTCTTTTGGAAGATCACCAGGCTTTTTGCTGATCATAAAAAGGTTACAGCCAGGCATGTAACCTCTGAAATACAATGGATATTTCAGGTGAACACAAGCAAGATCTGCTGTGTGCCCTCACTGTGCAATGCTGATCTATTGAACCAGACAAAGAGATAAGTTATTCACATATGCTGTTGCCCAGAGGCAAGCAGGAGAAATGAAAGTAGGGGACTAGCTCTTCAAAGGCTGCCTCCACTGTCTGTCAGTTTCATCCATTTCATACCTTGTTTCTGAGCACCACTTCAAAACAAGGCAGGTGAATATAATTCTCTCTTTTAATTTAAAAAGTATTGAGACACTACAGAAGCTTGTTTCAAGTGGAACTGAAATTATAATTGTCACAAGACAATAAACTAAAGTTTCATCCATTCATGCATAATGCCTTTCAAAAGGAATGTAACAAAAGTGTGGTTTGGATCCCCTCCATTCTTCCCTCTTAGTAAGTAGTTCCACATACCATTGAAATGCTCTTACTTTGATCCCTTTCTTTGTGGATGAAAGGAGCCTTAACCTCATATCACACAGAATAAAGTTCCTGGATTTAAATATAGACATACATGTTCCTTAGTACCTGCTCTTTAGGAAACATATTTCCTATTTTTCTTTTTATATTTACACTAACTAGCTTAATAGACAATGTTAAGGCATTCAAGACAGTTTTATAAGAACAAATTTATTGAGAGTGAAATGGTATTTACATAATTCATAGAGGTATCTCTATCTATTCAGCCACTGACTTCATTTTTCAACCCTTTGACCAGACTGGTTCATTTGAAAATTGTTGCTCTTGGCCCTGAATAGTAATAAAAAGACAACCCCCAAAACAAACCCTTCTCTAAGGTGTGATTATCCATCTGGCTCACACCAGTTATTTCAAGCTGTTATTGCAGCCCATTTTCTTGGCATTAAAAAAAAAGAAAAAAATCAGTCATCTCGGGGATGCCCCTTAGGGAAGTGTTTAAGGAAAAACTAATTAATATTCTTTTAACATGAAAGTGAAATTCTTACAATTATATTATACTCTTGAACATGCGTATTCCAGTAATCACTTGCTCAACATCACTGTTGTGTCCTCCTGGCCACTGTGTGGAGAATTGTGTGTTATAACAATGCTAAAAAATATTTTATTATAATAATGGTTTTTAAACAGAAACATGGCTATGATTCATACTCAGGTATTCAACACTACCCACTGAAATGATAATAAAGTACACTTGTTAGTTTATTTTGTTAATATATACCATCAAAGAACAACATTAGGGATAGATCCAGTTAATGAATACTCTGCACAGGTTAATAAGAGGAAGCTTACTTGACCAACATTGACTTATGCCTGGTCAGAAAACACACATGACATAAGCAGAAATCATCCTTTCCAAGGCAGACATTCATAGTTTTCTCAGGCAAGAGTGACAGCTGTTAGCAAATGCCCAAAATTCATTGTTACAACCTGTCTGTTGAAAATATCTGTACCAAAACAATGCTGGATTTCTTCAGGCAGATTTCTTAAGATTCCATAATATGTTCTTTGTTTAAATTATTATCATTTAACAGTGTGTCTTGGTTTGAAAGACAAGTGTCTGCTAAGGAAGGCAGGAGCCTCCCTCGGAATGGCAGATGCAACCCCCCTTCCCTCCAAGTTATTATAATTTTGGAATCAAGGGCTTTTAGGCAAAGATGTGGGAAAATAGGAATAACAGTTCTTTACTATTATATATCTATATGTGTATAACCAGTCAAACAAACAGCAATAACTCTGGCAGTAACAGCAAACAATCACAAACCCAGTGCCGGCCTTCTCGGCTGTCGGGCCCTTTCCCCTCGGGTGCAGTTCCGCTCGCAGCCGGCAGGGGCGCTGGCGGCTCCCGGTGAGCAGGGCAGGTGCGATGGTTCCCCCGCGGCTGCAGGGGGCGCTCCGGAGCGAGCTCGGGGAGCACGCGGCACCGGTGCCCCGGGATCCCGGGAAGGGATGGAACAAAGGCTTCGCAAACCCCTGGGCAGCCGATCCCGGTGTCCGGCCGGACCCTCAGGAACAGCAGGCTGGAACAGCAGGCTGGAACAGCAGGGACGAGCACAAATCCCGGGTGGCAGACGAGATGTATTCAAACTGCGGAGCTGTGGTGGGAATCCCCCGGAGGTCTGGGCAGGCAAGGTGAGCAGGGCTACAACGTAGTGAAGGCTTGAAGCAATGGCGGTGGCAGGGCAGCCACAGCCTGGCTCCAAGCGGGGCAGGGAAGGAGGGCTTGGGATCCCGGGGTTTCTCTGGCAGAAGGAAAAAAAAGCAGCCAAAGAAGCAGCCTCCCTCTCTGTCCAAACGCCGAGACTGACTGTCCACACAACCAGGTGAAACAAGAGTAGCCAGATGCACCCCGCCCCCAGTGGCTACCTCTTGTCTTTTTTTTTCTCGAAGTACCCAGAAATTTGTCCCCTTAGCAACCTGTATGGGGAAAATTCCTTTAACAGAAAAAAAACCCCAGGAGAACTCCTAAAACCCCAACACAGTGAATAGCAAGATGTCTCTGTAAGCAGATACATTGATTGACTACATTTCAATGTCAGTGGGAGGTATCTAAACCTATTGTGTTTGTGCACCTCATCTGAAGCTGATGGCTTTGTTTGGTGTCCATTAAAATAGTTCACAGGAAAGAAAATCAGACCAAAACAAAAGTATTTTGTTCAAAAAGTTTGCATTTTTGCTATTATCAACACACAATGGGAAGATGTATCAGTATTTGAGAAAGTGTCTGGACCTCATAGAATGCCCCAAGCTACATCAAATCGCTCACTGCTCATAAGAATATTGTTTTCCTGAGTGTTTAAATACGTATTACTTGAAAGAGCAAAAAATTTATTAATTTACAGTAATCTGAGACAAACTTTTTATTTAAACAAATACATTTAGTACCCAACATGACATTTCCACTTTCATTGTTCTTATACGTTCAACGTTTCCTTGTTCAACACACTTGCCAAACCTAAGATAGGAAATAAAAATTTTCCTTAAGATCATATTCTCAATAATTGCTTTATCCAGATACCATTTCCTTTCAACAAATATGCCCTCTGATAGGAATAGTTTTTCCTTTCATGTCTTTCACATTGTCTCTTCTGTAAAAGAAGCAGGACACTAGATTTTTTTAATAGTAGATTTCTGCTGTTTTCTCAAATTCTGTTGTAGGACACACACATCTCTTCCTTTAATAGAAGATCTAGACAAGTTGAAATACATGAAGTAGATATGTAAATAAGAGATATTTTTTTATTGAATACACCTGTTTTCTAGGCTGCTTGTGCAATGATATCCCGATTTCCTTCTTTTTCTGTCCTGAAACACACTGATTTATTCTGTGGGTAAGATAAAATTATATAAACAATTCCTTTCATTCCCATCTATTTTCCCCCTTCAGTGAATGCATTCAAATAACTCAATGTCTAAATTACTGTAATCACTTAAGGAATAGAAATGGTGTTCTGAAAAACTATCACAGGAATTAAAAGGATTTTTTTATTCATTGTACAAATTCAAAAATGCTTATTCTACTAATAATGAGCAGTTGTAGGAGACAACAATTTCAAATACATGTAAGAGGTTTCATGGGGGAGAAAGTATTAATAACATCTAATACACTAAAAGTTGAACTAATTAGTTACTAAAAAATATCTTTTGGCAACTTATATATAGCAGAAGAGATTTAAATGTTGCGGAAGACAGAGGAGTAGAAACTCCTGCAATTAAAGGAGGCTTTGATTTACAACCCTGGAAGAGACTAGGTCTGGCTTAATTGACAGAGATTTATAGATCTTAAGCAAAAAGATTGCAAGCCTGTGTTCCTACAGTTATAAGTAAAATTGTACACTGGGTGTTCTGGTGGAGGGTTTTAAAATATAATAGTGTGATTTTATATCGTTTAAGTTAAGAATGTAGATGGTGTAAGAGAGACATCTGTGTGTACGTGACATGAGAAGTTATTGGTCAAGACATAGCTGCATTGCAGTGAGAAGTGCCACAGGTGATAGGTCATAAAGTCAAAACAAACTGTCGTTTTAAGTGCCTATTGGATTAGAAAATTATAAATTATGATGTAACTAAATCTTGTGACTAGTCGACATTATTCGGAGGTATTGTAAAATCTCACGCCTCGACTGATGCATTTTGTTATTTTAAAAAATAAATTAGTGTAATCGCATAGTCCCATCCCTCAAAGTTATTTTCTCCGATGAGTGAACACGCGGGAAATTCGACAAAACGTAACAACATGTTTACAGTGAATATTTCATCTTCTTAAATTTTGTGTAAAATTCTCAATTGCTTCTTCTGTAACATGTCCCTGGTGTACAGGAAACTGAAAGCTTGTGATATAGGCTATATGTACTCTAAACATACCTTTCTGTTCAAGTTTTCACTGAGAGACTAAATCCAGTTTTCTGAGTTTTGCTGCCCCACACTGGGATTACAAGAAACTGATCCAAAAATATCTAACTGAAAGGGAAAAAGCTGTTAGAAAAGCAAAGGAAACGTATATGAAAGCCATGCATTTTTGTAAGTTTCCTGCAAATTTCTATAGTTCAACCATATTTCATTTATTCTTAACTGCAGCATAGCCAGCCAAGTTTTTGCACTTCCTGTGAATTTGTGCTTTTCACTGTTTACAAGACCTTCCTTAGTTTCTAGCTTCTCTACTTTCTTTGTCATTTCCATTTTCTCTTATACAATGAACTTGCAATCACAATATCATCTTAGGTGCCCAACAGTTGTATCAGTTTGTTCATTTAATGGGGCCACATTTGACATTGTGCTGTCAACAGACTTGTCCAAATCATGAAAATATTTCCGCAGGACTTTATCCCCAAAAAAGTGATAAATCACTGATAAAGTTATGCCTCAGTCCATATGTGGAGGATCAGGTGTAAGTATGTAAACAGGTTTTGTCTCAAATGTTCTGACTGTTGTGAGAGGAAAGTTGTTAATGGAAGAGAGGGGCCTGTGGAGACGGGGCAGCCCTATTCTGAGCCAACTTCCTTTTCTGTCTTGAGGCTTGTGCTCAATGACCTTGCATCAACACCCTCCCCCCTCTGACTCACTTCCTGGAGGGCTCTAAAGAGCTTTCTGCACATGCACAAACAATGTAATGCAAATGGTGTGAAAAACCTATTTTACCTAAGAGGTGTGCACCAGATAAACTAGAAAAGGAAGTGGATAGATCCTACTCTCTCTCTTCCTCCTCCCACACCTGTTGACCACAAATCCGGACCATCCATGCAGCAGGAGCAATGTTGGTTGTGTGTATCAATCTAAGGACTGGTGATCTTCTTCTCTTTCTCTCTTTTCAGTATTTATTTCTATCCCCCCTTGCTTTGTCTTGGCAAAGTGCAGCTATCATATTGTAACATGTACTCTGTACTGAAGTTTGCTGTGAGGATTGGGAGCCTGTCAAAGGGTGTTGTAAAAGATAAGGACTTGTTAAGCCAACCTTTTTGAGACTAAATAGTCGGCAGATTGTTGGAGTCAAGGAACTATATAATAAAGCATAGGAGTTCCCTGACATGTGGACTGACGTGTTTGTTCAGCTCAACGAGAATTTATAACAAACAACACACCTTCTATGAAGCAGGTCCTGACACCGTATTCCTCTCACGATCATGGTCTTAGTTCTAAGCCCACTTCTGATGTGACCTGAATTGTAGCTCAGTCCTTGAATTATTATGAATATGGTAATATTTCTTGACTGGATAAAAGATCTAAATTTGGAGCCAGAGTTCCAGAATACTTCTCTTTGGTCCAAGTAAGTGTAGTAGAGGCAATAATAGCAGAGTGTGGAGCTGCAGGGCTGGATGTTTTTCTGAACAGTTCTCACAGGCTCTATTCATTGTCATTGCTCAGAATTCATGCCTATGGCCCAAAACACCCTGCTTGTGTTCAATCTGAAGTTGGTTTGTAGAGGAATTCCTTGTGGAACGGGGGCATGAGATACCCCAGGAGCACTTGGGCATCCCAGGGCTGTTGCAGAAATACCCCTGACGGGGCCTCAGGCTGAAGACAGGCTTGCAAGGCACCTGCTAGCCGGCAGCCCTGAACAGCCTTGGGAAAAGGTATACACTGGTCAGCTCCCCCGCTGCTTAGAGGCTTTCTCATGAGAAAGGGGTGTGAACTTTGCAAAGTATTACTTGGTGAAGGTAAACAATAAAACTGGAGCACGATGCTCAAATCGTATCGGTGTTTGTGTCGTGTCTCAGGCTGGCTCTCCTGCACCCGGGACCCTCCCCCTGCTAAGTTGGTTTCATCTGATTAAATCACAGTTTGGGCTAATGATGAAAGCTAATTGACTGAAGCAAAATCCAGATAGGACTGATGGTCTGAATTAAATCCTTGAAAGTTAAGGGAAGGATAGCATGTTTTCCTGTAAGTAGGGTTTTGGGATCACAACTTTCAGTCAAGTTTGGACTTTTCTGATGGGATAGTGGTTGTTACCAGGACAGACAGTGACCAAGATGCACACATGTGCTTAACTAGAAGACTGCAAAATTCTTTCCACTTAGAATTTGGTAATGCTATTGATATGTTTACCTTTGGAATATAAATGTCCTTTATGTAGAGTTTAAATTTAAATCAATGACAGATGAAAAGTAGTGTAGATGTTTCCTTATTATGCACGTTTCACCCTCAATACTGTCAGTCCTCTGTGATCTTTCTACCAAGTGGTAAAATAGGAAGCGTAAGTACTTGCTTATTTGTGAGACTGTCTTTTATGGCATCTTAATTTTAGTATTAAAGTGTTGATTAAAATTAGATTAATTTATCTGGTTGTGTGTATCAACGTATGCAGGTAACCAAGGGCAACCATCAAATCGCAGAAGAAATGCAGAGTAGATTTATTTCTTTGCCTTGCTGACAACACCAGGTGGCAGAGGCACACAGGGACGCAGGCTTCATTAGACTTAGCTCATCCGAGCGGAAGTGGCAGGGTGGTGCTGGGGGTGGGGGACATTGTTGCCTGCCTCACTCTAGCAATAGGCTTTGTGCATGTCTGTGAGTGTGTTATCTCTCCACAAGAATTCTTCTTCTCAAAGCAGGCCGAGGGTGAACAACATTAGGTATAAAAATGGAGTTTTCCCACACCAGAAATTTTTAGCATTCTCAGCTGCAAGGTCAGTTGAGTGAAACTATTCCCTCCTCCTCACAATTCTTCCAGTTTTGCCCATTTCTTCCCAGCACTGGTATTCCATACTTCTTTAGGTAAGCTTTCTCTTCTTGATCTGTTCTGGTTTTGGCTGGGGTAGACTTAATTTTCTTTGCACTGTGGGATTGAGTCTTAGATTTGTGATGAACATAGTGTTGATACTACAGTCATGATTTCATTATGAATGAGCACTGTTTACAAAGTCAAGGCCTTTTCTGCTTCTAACACTATCAGCACAAAAGAGTTGAGAGGGGACACAGCTGGGACAGCTGATACAGACTGACCAAAGAGGTATTCCAGACCAAATGATGTTGATTCACCAATAAAAGCTGTGGAGAGAAGGCAGAAGTTGGGGACATTCGAAGTGATGGTTTTTGTGTTTGCAAGTAACCGTTCTGCATGATGGAGCCCTATGTTCCTGGGAACGGCTGAACACCTCTCTGCCCATGGGTGAACCCTGTTTTGTGAGCAAAAAATTCCTTGTTTTGCTTTGCTTCTGGGTGTGGCTTTTACTTTCCCATTAAGCCATCTTTACCCCAATCCACAAGTTTTCTTTGTTTTACCCTTTTGATTTTTCTCCCCCATACCACCAGAGGAAAGGATGCAAATGGCTGGGTGATGTTTATTTGCCATCTGAAGATAAACCGCACCACCATCTTTGGTTTAGAAATTGTCTGAATTCAGCTTTTATAAATATATGGAAACATTTAAGACAGAGTTTTTTTTATCTACTGACATTGTAGAGATAGCAATGATTTCAATTGTTAACTTAAGTTCCTGCCAGACACCTTAATAATCATGCTTCTAATGTCTAGATCAATGAAATAAAATACATGCTTCATTGCACTACTTAAGTAATGTATTCAGTTTTATCTGAGTCAAAAACCATTTTCCTTCTCCTGTTCATCTCCCTGGTTTACATGATTCTATGACAAGTAATGAAAAGACATATTTATACCAAGCTGCAGCCTCAAGGACATCATATAACTGACACTGCTCTTTGCAGCTGTGCACCCAGGATCAAAAGTGAAGGCAATTCCATGATACAGACCTTCTACACTCTGATGATTTTACATGGGAAAAAAGAATAAGATTTGCTTGTCATTAGCACAACATAAAAACATGCAAACAAAATACTGTTCTTCCCTTAAACTCAGTTGATATCTCACACCACCAAAAAAAAAAAAACAACCCATGAAGGGAGGAAAAACGAGTAATAATGTTAAAAAAAATTCTTATTCTTCAGTGCAGGAGTTAATATCTGCACTAAAAGGCTGTTTCAGACAAGATCTCAGTCTGGTCTCTGGAAAGGTACATGTTTAATTCTATGTTGACAATTAAATTGACTGCAGTAATGTTTCCTGTCTTGATATTCTCACTAATATAAAATCAAAGATTAACAGTGAAATGGAAATTATTTTTTAAA
Organism: Corvus kubaryi; assembly: GCF_017639235.1. Taxonomy (NCBI): domain Eukaryota; kingdom Metazoa; phylum Chordata; class Aves; order Passeriformes; family Corvidae; genus Corvus; species Corvus kubaryi. The sequence goes on along the minus strand of NW_024582056.1, from coordinate 1,830,121 downwards.
TATGGACTTTGTCTTCAAAATTGGGCTAGCATAGGCTTTGATAGTCATTGGTGGGTCTCTATGAATACTGAGTAATAAAAGAATGCAAAATTAGAAATATCTCAAAATCACTGTTTCTACTGTTTTATCAGTGCTTTTCCAGTAGCTATGATTGAAATAATAGAACCTATTTTAAATTATTTTTTATTTCATTTTGGTATGCTACTATTAAACTGAGAATTCTAAAATTAATTTTGAAATGAGGAAAGATCTTGATTAAAACCTTGCCTATGAAATCCTACTTAGCATCTCCGGATTTGTTCTGCCATCAGTTCCATTGTTCCTCAGGAATATATTTTCTTGCCAGATGCAGGTGTCTGAACATTGTTATTGAACATTTTGAACTTTCCAATCCCTGTGTGGGGGTTGATGTTCATCCACAGACTTGGTGGTCAGTTTCTTAATTGTTTAGGTTATGAAATGACAGATCCTTGGAAGAGAATGTTCTTGTCCTTCTTGGACATTCCTGGAGGCAGCTACCTCTGCAGCACATCCTCCATGGAGTCTGCCTGAAATCTAATGACTTGGCTGCCAAGAAGCACTTTCAGATTTTGCTTCTTTTTTGCTTTCTTTCATCCTCCTCCTGTTTCAAACATATCAGAATGAGTGTGTCTCCAGTGTTCAGTTTCATTTGTTTCTTTGACAAATGTGACACTCCACTTTGTGAGATGGTCTTCTTCTATGAATATATTTTAAAATAAGAGTTTTAAAAGAAATGTCTTTATTATCAGGGACATATCTATATGTGAGTGAACTTGCAGAGTCTTAAGAAATATTTTTGTCTTTTAACAAATTTCCGTGGTTTTTAGTTTGGTGTCTTTTTGTGCTCTGGAGAAATGATTGTTTGGATGCAGTACAAATGAGTTTATCAGATAAGTTCACTCTTGAGTCTAACAAATTATGTGAATTTATTTAAACTAACATCGCATTTAGTAAGCCTGTGTATTCACTTTTCATTCATTTGATAAGATTTTAATTTCTCTCTACTAACTGAACAGGGGAGGGAGCAAAAGTACTGTTCTGATTTTCATCATTAATTCACAGTGAGCTAATGCATAGGGAAAATCAACTCAAATAGGTTTGCTATTTAGACCCTCTTTGAAAAGAAGCCAAGTTGTTCTTCTTCCTCTTCCCTTTTTACAGCCCCACTTCTCACCCCAGTGCTTATTTCTGCTTAGAACTTAGGCATCATCCTTCCCAGAAAGCTAAGAGATGGTTTTTCAGTTTAAAGAAATTATGACTTATTAGAATACATATCTCCTTCTTTTAATCACAAGAACAAACTTACCAATTTGGCTGTATCATGCCAGCAGTACAAATCTTTGTCCTCATAGCTCACAGTTAAGTTTTGAATGCTCAGCCTTTTCAGTGAAACTCAAAACTTTCACAGAATGAAAAAACATCTACACCTCCCAGTCTCTCACACTAAGTGTTATATTTGGTATTAGGAGTATAACAGCCTAGTCAGGGAAGAGCTGTTACTTGATTACTGCAAGAATACAATTGTTTAGCTATTGATGAACTCAACTGGGCTATAAAACAGGAAAAAGACAGGCTAATTTTGCCTGTCCCCTACTGTACATGTAAGGGAGGATAGGTTCACAGGAATTTTTGCCTCCTCACAAATTGGAATTCCAATTCTCAATTTGTTCCAAATAAATAAAATGGAAAAAAAAGCTTATGGCTTGTACTGTCTGGTACAATGACATAAGCATGCCAATGTGTAAGTATTCTACATAAATATGAGCAACATGACCTTGAAAGGGGAAAAGAAAAACTTCAGTTGCTGTATTTGAGCACAAGTAAAGTGCAGTAAACAAGTAAAAAATCAGAAAACAGAGAACAAGATAAACACTAGTGAAATGGGAAGAATATTTTGCTGAATATAAAAATAAGAATGGTTGGCAAAGCTACAAACAAGATAAGCAGCATTGGAAGCCTGTCTGGGAGATGGGTAGGAAAGCAGCATAAAAACATTGTGCATGAGAATGAAGAAAAAAGAAGACAAGCCTGTTTCGCTTCAAACTTCTTTTGCTGAAAAGCTCTCAAGTTTGATCATCTCAACTTCTGCAGTTGAGGCCACCCAAGACAGCATCTGTCGTTGCTAACTATACAGCGTCAGCTCTGTGGTCTTTGTATCCTCACAGCTAATTTATATTCTAGGTGTCAAAGACAAACAGTTTTGTACAGAAAGTGTTGACAATGCATAAGAAACAAACATGAGCATGAATTTTGTTGATAATAAATTAATATAGTAATTTTCTATTGTAAATGTAAAACTGGTATGATTTATCAGTCTTCTAAAAGCTTCCATCACATGCATCTGTAACTTCCTTCCTGTTAAACACATATATGCACCAAAAAAAAGTTGTTGCAGAAGTTTTTTAAATAACATAAGATGTCACTAAGCTAAGTCTTCTAAATCTTGTGGAATTTTATTCTTAAAGACTTCTAGCAACTGAGTTGGAGAATAGATGACGCTAGTCACTAAATGAAAGCTAACTTAGAAAGTTTATAACCTGGGAAAATGCTAACATCTTTTGCTTCTGTGAATTATGCTGGACACTTAAATACCTCTTCTGACCTGAAAAAATACTGAAGATCATAATTTTGCAGTGTGTTTGTACTGTCTCAAAAAAACATGCTGAAACATTCCATAGTAAGACAATTTCCAGACATCAAGATGTCACTATCATCACAGTTTTTGACTATATATAGTTGCCTATTACTAGCAAGTAGAGACAACACAAAGTTTACAGTCTAAAATGTTTCCACAAACTTCATTGAATGACAGAGATAAAAACTCAGCTATGAGGATATTATTAAGGGGTTTGTGCCTCTCTTTTTAACAGGCTCCACCTCCATGCTGCCAAGTGCATAAAACACAAGTCTTTCTTCCTCACTTCTGTGTGTAACTTTTAAACTGCTGGTAAAACATTGTAGGTTTAAAACTCCAGAGAAGAGCCACAAGGTGAGTGTCACCACGGCAGGGGATGGTGGCAATGGTGGTGCTGAGAGCAAGCGAGCAAGATGGCTGGTGCAGGGCTCTTTCTGGAGCTCAATAAGGAAAGCCCAATGACAAATGGCTCGAATAAGATAACTGCTTTAATAAGAAATAATGAGAGGAGAAATACAGAAAGTGTTTCAACTCTTCAGGTGCTGGGCACCCCACATTGATGCAGCATCATTTGGAGTCTAGATGGATTTTTCCCATGGTGCTTTGAAGATCTGGTGCTGTCCATGGAGAGAAACTTATCCTTTTGGTCATCTGAGATATCCTGAGTGATATCCTCACAAAGAAATAATTCTGTTTCTAAGGGGTGCTCTCATAGGACTTCCTGCTGCACAGTTAGATAAAGGCAAGGCTAGGAAGGCAGTATAATTGCAGGTTCCAAGTGGGATATGCCTTCAGGCTCCTTGTATAAAATGAGCTGGCCAAGTTTGTCCTGCAGACCAGGATTGTGCACCATCACAGAGTGCAAAGCCATACTGGACAGGCAGCACAGCACAAGCCTGACCCTGCTCAGGTTAACTTTGTGTGGATCACTGACTCCTAAAAGTGAAAATGTTTCTCAGTTAGGATCAATGCACTGCTAGAATAGAATAATACAAAGGGTTGATTTTTATAAATGTTGAAATTTATTAAAGGAGCAAATTAGGAAGAAAAGAAATGTATCTTTAGTACATTTTAAGCAGAAAATACAAAATACCTGAATGCATATGTTTTCCCTATGAAACTGAAATGGCTTTGGACAGAAAACAGGTATTAAAAAGATCATGGCCTTGGTGGGAAAAGTTCTATGCATGAGCAGTAGAAGGACTTAAGGTACTTAAGTTTTTGCTACTTTGTAACAGTAGCTATCAAGGTGTCTAAAGGGCCTAATCCTGTAACTGTACTAACAACATGCATAGCACTGGCTTCAGCACAAAACACAGAAGGTGATTAAACTCAGAAAAAAGGAGAGGAGGAAACTAATTCATACTTTTTTTGTTTTCTATGTATTTTTTTTTAAGTCCTCAGTCTCCAATACAAACTGTGTGACAATAAATTACTTGGCTTCGCTGTGTGTGTCTAATGCAGTCATCTAAGTCTGATGAAGAAAAGATTTTTCAATCCATATTTTCTTCAACTTTTTCCATTGGCATTCTTCCTGCTTAATATCCTCTGAATGTTAAAATTCTTGGCCAGAGATATTCAAAAGTGTACCTAGAATTGTGTTTGTTTTGGGGTGACTTTATGATGTGTATCCCATATCGCTGCCCTATGCCCAGAAATTTATTTTTGTGCCTTTCTATGCCTTTAAACTGATCCTGAGAGGGGGAAGGAAAAACTGAGCAAAACTTTTTCAAAGCAGTTTGCAGCTTGTTCAAGGTCACACAGAGATAGAGACTTTTTTTTAGCTGCGGCAGGAGAGCGAGAGTGGGGGAGGCACCCGGCTTCCTGCTTCTTTCCAGCCAGCTTTCGGCCAGTTTTTTCAGCTCCTTTTTCTTTCTCCAGGGAGAGACAGAGAGTTGAACTTTTTTTTTTTCCTGGGACTTTGGTTTTTTTCTTTTTTTTTTTTCTCTGCTGGACAGTTTCAACATCAGAATACATCAGGAGGAATTTCCACCGAGGCCTTGGCCCTGGAGGTGGGCCCACCACCCCATCCCAGCTCCAAGGAGGGGGAGAGAGAGATCTATGGAAGGACACTGAAATTTTCCCAGGTTTCTCTCAGCAGATCAAGAGACTTTATTATTTAGAATTATTTTCCTTTTCCCGTGTGTTTGTTAAATAAATAGATTTATCTCTTTGACTTTCCTTTGAGGAAAATTTTTTTTTTCCCAAACCTGGTGGGGGAGGGGTGGTTTGTAACCTGCCTTCTCTCAGAGGATATATTTCTAAATTTGGCCAAACCAGCACAGTGTTTCTAAGACAGGTAAGAGTTTTCTGATTGTATTTCAAACTACATTAATGCTGTCTGCATCATTAATTGTTGTCTTCCCTGATGGGGGAGACGTTCAGATTTTTGCCAGGAGTAAAAAGGAGGCAAATGGGACTTCATGCTTCTCAGTCTCCAGATAGGTGTTTATTAATTCTTATCTAAGGAGTACAAGCCACTGGCATGGCTTAGACATAGCACAGAGCAGAGAATGCAGCAAGAAGACAACTTATCAGGATCTCACAGCCTTTTTAAAGGTAAATTACCCAATGAAAGCTTAAAACGCAAGATATTTTCACTTTTTTACCATGTCCAACAAGTTCCTAAATCACATAGACAGGAACTGCGGAATTCTGTATCCAATCATCCCAAACCACTGTTGCTGCAAAATATGGAGTTAGCGAAGAAGGAGAAAGAAGCTTTTAACTACAACTTATCCTCCATTTGAGGTTTTCTACTTCTATCTATTTACTATGCAAATAGACCTAAAAACTCTAAATTTTTCACCCTGTGATAATTTCACATAGTATTCTACCACCTACTTCACACCATTGTAGATTCAAATTCTTCCCAGAGGCTAGGCAAATTTTCCCATGGACAAAGGTCAAAAACAGTACTGTCCAGGGGGGTAAAACCTTTCAAAACAGGCAGAGAAATATTCTCTGCGTTCTAGGTTCCCACATACATAATGCAAGCCAGATCTTGAAGGAAAGCTGTATCACTGTGTCAGTTGCAGCTACGCTGTGCTGGAGCTGAAAATCCCTGTGGGGAGGAGAAAACGATGAAACAGCTTTTGGAGTGAAGCTGACTTGTGCCTGGCTAGTGTGGAGGTGGACAGAATAGTCTTGGGTTTATTTGTGAGCCATTCTGTGATTTTCCAGTTTCTGAAGTATGCTAGCCTTTCGGCCAGCTTGTTTCCATAGTCTTTTCCTACCTCTTTTCTCTTAATTCCCTGCTCCTGACCATGCAGTCCTACCTCTTCATTGTCCTAGTCTGGAGCTTTCTGGATCCCAATTGCCTGTGCACTTTGTGCTAAATTGTTTTTGAGCACATTACTTTGCCGAATCATCTCACTATTCTTTCTTCCCCTCTGCATCCTATGCTGATGAGTCTTTCCTTTTTGTTATTTACCAAACACTTTGAGTGTTTAAAGTGGATAACTCACTTAATTGGCAGTAGCCCCTTTCTCTTATTTTTTGTGGCTCACTTAACTTTCTGTCATCTTAATTAATTAAATTTCCTTACAGATGGGTTTGATAAGGGCACAGGCATAAGCACAAAGTCAGTGGTGGAAGTATACCATGAGGTATGAGGAATGGAGATGTACCAGAAGTGTAGCTTACCACTCCCAGGAGTGACAGATCCTCCTGTTTGCTTCACTAGATTTAATGAAACTTTGTTCCTCATAGAGACAAGAGTAACTCCTGCTGATGAATGTCTTGAAAATGGCTGTTCGGGGAACAGAGGTGGACAGTGTAGAATAAGATTCACAATTAAGTACATTTTGACTGCTGGAACTGACCAAGTTGGGGGCAGCTTCTACAGTGTTCTGTAAATGTAGTTGGAGGACATTTCAAGGTAAGTGCAGGTCACCTTTTTGTGACAATTATGGCAGATACTTAAGTGCATCTGCCATAATTGTCATGCACCTTATCCTTTAAGTTACATGAGCGTGTTTGTTGGTGGTCTGAACAGAGACATATTTCTTACAAGTTGTAATGCTTTTGAGAAAAAATTTAGTGTAAATGCTGTCACTTAGGCATTAAAATTGGTGTCTTGGTTTTGAAAGTTTTGAATGCTTACCATATCCCAATTTATCTGCTTTTAGCCTCCCTTCAAATACAGCTGTAGAGAATAATTTTTCACAGTCTCTCCATATATGTTTCAGTACTGGCTCTGCGACTTCTTGTGGTGCAGAGTTATCATCTACTATTTGTTCTATAACACCAACAATGACTGAAGCTTTCTCTTTGTCTCCATAGCCTGACAGATTGATCCATTTAAATTGACACAAATATCAGCACGTTTTTCACCCGTACTCTATTAATCTATGCTTCACTTGTCTCAACATCTTGCGAGCTATAATGCTTTCACAGAATGTCTCAATCAGCACTGCTGAAATTGTGAACAGACACTACCATTGATCTTAGGAACTAATATAGTGTGGTGTATTGTCAGACCTTGACAAACAAACTCTTTCCAAATGCCAAAGGGCCCACAGTGTTTAATGGGACCACTCACTGTGTTGTCCCACAGTCCTTGGCCATAACTCTCTCATGTCTCCAACTGTGCATATTTTTCTATGCATCAACTAATGCTCAGGCTGTTTGGAGGTGGGTGAATGTCATTGATGATATATTGGTTTATGCATAGCTTGCAAGGACTTACAGCCCTTCTTAGTAGCAAGGACTTTTATAAATATGAAATGCTATCAATGGCTGCAGATTTCAGTTTGCATATACATAAAGCCCAACTATTTTCAATGGATCTGTAAATGTAGGCATTTTATTACAGATATTTTAATTAAAGAAGAGGGTGCATGGGGAAATCTTAGTAAACTAATTTACAAAATACAGAAATAAGCAATTATTTTGCAATCACATGGTACTTGGTAGATGCAAGAAGGTAATTTTTATGATTTCTCCAATACAATTTTCATGTAAGTTTCAGAGAATAAATAATCATGTCATTAAAATAGTTACATTGCTATTATCAAAATAAATATTAAAAACTTTTTTTATTTCTGATTAAGACTTCTTCTGAAAGGGCTAACGCAAAAGAAATAATAACAATATAAAAGAGACACTACCAAAATCTGAAGTAAATCACACAGAAAAAATGGGCAACTTAAAAAATAGAGGTGACAAAAATGAACAGGTTCATGTCTGTTTACCCATGTACCAGAGTCAGAATATATTTTTGAATTGCATTATAATCCAAAAGTATTTAACTGCTCCAGTGGGTGTGGAATCAAAGACATTCATCTGTGTGTCTTTTTGCAGGAAGATTGTTATTTACATTCACTGTGTAGCTGTTTTCATTATTCGGTGATTTTAAAGTTTTCTGATTCTGGGCTGTGTTGAACTTCTCTAAGGCCTGCAAAAATTGCAAAGATGCTTAGCAAGATTTTCCAGTGTTGATGTGGATCCACTATTATAGAAAAATTTTAACAACCTACATTGAAACATAGTATTTAGAGAAATGCACTCTGACCATTTATATTTCATTGATCATCTTAGTGAATAATATTTCATCACATCTGATTGCCAAATCAGAGGTCCCTTTTGGTTTTGAACACCCATCCTGCTATATAACAGGTATAAAGTAGGCGCATATATAGAAGGTCATATTTTGCAATATTTCTAAAGGGTATGCATTTTTGTTAGCAATGCAAAATTATTTGGCATTTCACTATTTGGTTACCCGATGGGGTTGGTGCTCCCCCAGTTTGCTTAGCAGACACCATAACTCAAAATGGTGGTCACAAAGCATTGACCAACAGGAGGAGCAGCTGCCCTGCTGTGCCTGTTGCATTTCAGCCAAGAGATTTTTGAATACTGTTTATTCAGTATGTATATTCAGTATGTAACTCAGCTCACTGAGTTACAGTGGTTCTGACCATCCAAATACCATGAAAGAATAATGCTATGACCTATACTATAGGAAACAGGTGGAGGGGGTTCTTCTGCTCAGCAGTGTTTTAAAACAAATTGGAACGATAATTTATTCTGTGGGTTTATTTCAAAATTTAAAAAAAAAAAATTAAGATGCTTGCACAGATATTGTGCTGTGTAATTACCTTGCCATTCCTGTTGCAGTACATGTATTATGTCCCTTCCGTCACATTACTTCTTTCCCTGAACCAGATTTTTATTACCATTGCTACTTTGTTACTCTGATTCCCTTGTGATTTTTAGGACAAATTTTCTCTTTCCTCTCTGACAGGAGGCTGCCCTGTTTCGGTTTCTGCCAGTGAAAGTATCTTGCACTGTCACAGTCTAACTGTGCATGACATTCTCAAGGTTTGAATCTGTCACTTGAGTCTCGGTAGACTATGCTACTAATTTTAAAACTTGCTGTTTTTTCTTTAGGCAAAGAAATGTTCAAGTAGCTCTTTTGAAAGGTAGATTGTCACTGCACATGGTGGTAGATGTAATATTAGTAATTATCCTTTAGGAATTAGTCCAGTAAAACAGGAAAAAATCTATACTTTTGTCTGCCCTCACTGGAGGCTTTAAATATGCAGAAAACTGTCTTCATGTTCCTTTTCGTGAGATTGAGTGACTAGGTTTAATTAATCTTTGAATATGAAACTGAAATGAACTCTGAGCCCTCTCAATTCAAACTTCTGTGCCAGTTTTATGAGGAATAGTGGCATACTAAGAGGAAATCTGAGACACAATACTATTTAGGCAATTGTCAAGCATGCAAACTCATCTGTGAAAGAAAATTTATTTCTGAAGAATGTGAGGCTTAGAAAAATTATAATTCATAATATTGTTCCCTATACATTTTCTTCTCTTGGGCTAATTTCAATGGAATTTGACAGAAGAATAGCTGTGCCAATTAAATGAGCTCCTGTAGGTCTTTTAGCAGATGGAAGGAAAAGGAAATCAGTACCTCCAGTGTAAGCCTAACATATAACAGCCACACAGCTGCCCATCATAGAAATGTTGTCAAGTTGGTATGGAATCCAGGGTTGGCTGCTAATTGCCTAGACTAGATGGGTATTCTGAGTGACAGAGAAGTCATTGAGAGTAGTTCATTAGGGTCTGGAAGTCACAGGGTAACTCAAAGAAGAACCTGGAAATATTACACATATATGAATATTAAGCCATATCTCCCCAGGCTTTATTTAGTTCTGCACTCAGTGGAGCATCAATATGTGATACAAACTTGAAGAGAAGTTACTTGATTCCAAGAAAAAATACTGTCTTTCTTTCTTTGTTTTTTCGTTTGTTTTTTTTTTTTTTTTAACATGTGGTTTTTTCTTTTTTGTTTTTTAACAGAGAAGCTTTTGGCCATATTTAGCAGAAAGTGAGACAAGACATTCATGAACTGACACTGACTGGAAATGAGTCTGTTCTGTATACCTTCTTCCCTGAAATAAGTTTTTGAAATACTGTTAAGTAAAAGGAAAAATAATTCTTTGATAGTGCAGTAAAGGATGAAACTACAAATTTTTCTCACCAGGAGAGAAATTCTTCTCACCATCTATGTTCAGGCTGAATATAATGATATTTACAAATTTTTCTTTGTTTTCATTTCCTGTTTTTCAGGAGGTGAGGAAAAAATTACATTGTGCCAGAAGATAGAAGACTTTTTCTACTGATACTCTTTAGATTTGCTATATATTTTTAGCCAATTTCCTTAATCACTCTGGAAAGCAACTGAGTCTGAATTGGTCCACACTGCATGCCTGACTGGCAGTCTCATGTGACTGTGATATGAACTGGAATCTTGTTTACTAAATCACGGCTCTGCCACATTTACTTGCAGTTTCTGTGCAAGTAGCCAGACTGAAATGAAGCATGACTTCTCTTAATCAGAAAGAATTCTAGATCTAAAGAATTTATTATCATGTCTAAGTGCAAGTAACAATGAAGACTTTCCCTGAATGTGTTTTCAAGTAGTATTTTTGAGGGAAAAAGATAAGTATTCCTGCTATTGTACAAATTAGACATAGTTCTGTTAGCCAGGGTTGCATTAAATGAAACATAGATTTAGAAGAAACATCAAGATTTTAGGTATAGGCTAGCTGTGTTGAAATTAATTAGAATAGGAAGGAATTTGGGCCCAGCTAGAGTTAAGAGAGCTGGACCTGAAATGGGTTTTAAGACCTTAGTAACTGATTACCAAATAACTGATGATCTGTCATTTGTATGTTTGCTTAGCTGTGCTTAGAACGAGGAATAGAAACATTGATAAGTTGGTGTAGGGAACAAGGACAATCACCAATTTCCTCCCTTTGTGGGAACCCGTCCAAAAGTCATGCAAGAGGAAACTTAGAGGTCATTAAAGTAATTAGGATTGTTAAAGTTCAGAGAGGCGAAGAGGTCAAAATGAGGAAGATGAGTTACTTCATCTTATTAAGACCACTGGCCCAATTCAAGACCACCAACTCAATTCAGAACACACACTACGCATGCTTAATGACATGTAAGCTCATTTCCATATGAAGAGGAGAATGGGAGGTGTTAATGTTATGAATATACATTTGTATTTTGGATATTCATAATATTTGGAAATAAAAAGTGTCATGTTTGCTTGTATTGGGGCCCTGCATCTTAGGGAGCGATCCCACGCAGTGCCTGGCGCCAAATAAAACATGCACTTTCTAACTCTAAACTGTTAGAGAGTTTTTGTCTGTCTCAGTTGGAAATCGATATTAGATCGATATTCAGATTTTGGTAAATCATAAAGGTACAGAAATTTGGCAGAAGATAAAACTGCTTGCATTCCAACTGGTCCTCAGATATCAGAGGTGCTTGTTGCATCTGGACTTAGTTTCTGATTTCACCTTATTTGCATTCTTAGGGATGTGAAAGTTAATATGCTAATAGGGCTTAGTGAGAGTCTTGGTGATTTTGGTCAAAATGTATAGTTGATACAAATGTAAAATAAACACTTTTGTCCTCCTCCATCCACCAATATGACCTTAAAGGCTGTCTGACCTTCACCAGAGAATCTTTGTACCCATTCTTATCTCCTTGCAGGACCAGACTCACAAGAAGGCTTGTTATGCATGGCAAAGGAGGAGTGAGTCTGATGGCTCATCACGGGGTTGTGAGGCCTCTGCTTCACCCCAGACACCCTTCAGGTGTCAGCCTTTCTTGAGGAGATTCAAGATCAGCAAGAGGCCCAGCTCATATTTTGTTCAACCAGCCTTCAACAGTTCTTCACAATCAAAGGCAACTCTGTAGTAAGTCTGACAATTTGTCACAACGATAAACACTTATACTGATATTTTCCTATGGAAACTGATAAGCATCATTAAGGAGTTAATTTCTTTTAGAAGGGGGGAGGGAGAAAATAAATTTATTTCTCCTAACTGACATGAAGCACTAGCTTAATACAATAGGCCTAGAGCCAATAAGAGCTTTTGATTGGTTTCTTCATTTAATATCACAGAATCGCGGAACCACAGAGTGGGTCAGGCTGGAAGGGACCACAGTGTGTCATCTGGTCCGACCTTCCAGCTCAAGCAGGGTCATCCTAGAGCACATGGCACAGGACTGTGTCCAGATGGTTCTTGAATATCTCCAGTGAGGGAGTCTCCAGAACCTCTCTTGGCAATCTGCTGTAATGCATTGACATAACAGAGAACATAGGTTGCATGTAAAATATTTTTTAAATATTCTATTCTCTACTTAATGTTGCTGCATATAATAATTTTACTGTGATTTGCTGTAAATGAATTAAAATGATTGGGTGCCTGATATATTGCTGAATAGCTAACCTACTATGATCTTATAAAAAAAGTCATTAAGCATTGCAGTGAATTGTGTCTGAGTAACCTGTCAAATCCTAAATTATTGATGCTTTCTATCAGGGTCTGAAAAATACTGTTACCAATCCTGCTGTCTGCATGAATAGAAACCCAGATCAGACGAGTAGGAGGGCTGGGCAGAAGCATAGTTTGAGATACTGGTTTCTTCAATTTGGTGAAAGAGGCAAGACAGGGAGCCAGAAAGATTGGGGTGTATCTCCTGAAAATCCAAAGAAGGGGATATTCTTTAACAGTTGTTTTCAGAATAATAAGAAAATGGCCCAAGAACTGTAGCACTTAATCTAGGTGAGATAGTATGGGTGTGAATAGAAAAAAACCCACACAATGCTAATACAACCAAGCTCTTTGCAACAGAAGAAATAGAAATTTATCTGTTCTTATTAATAAAAAACTTCTATAAAATAACAACTCATGTAGCACCATATTGATACAACTCTACATCCCATTGATTTTGTGTGAAGAGAAGCCAAATACTTACTCTGCAGTTTTTGAGAAGACTATGGAAACATGTAATCCAAAATGACTACTCAGAAGGCTGGAAGCTTCTCTTACAGAAAATACCAGTTGTATTAATGTAGTTTAAAAAATTAAAACCAGTAGCTCTGTAATGAATAAAACGTAATTTCACCTTTTAAAATCAGATTAAAAACCTGAACTATAGTAGATAAGTAATGAGAATTTGTAAAAGGAAACTAATCTCAAAGTAATTCTGAGAAATATATTGCATTAAAGACTTTGAGTTAATTTCTTATACTTTGCCTCTAATCACAGGAACATGATAATATTTCATGTTTTACCCTAGACTAGTATCATTTGCTGATTATCTGAAAAAAAATGTTCTAATTTAGAGAAGTACTTAAGTATGTTCCTAAGCTTCTGATACTTAACATAAAACTAGGAATTTAGATATCTGAGCTAGCAAGCATGCCACACAATATTTAGACTACATGCTCAGAATTGGTGCTTTGTAGATGCCTACAATATTTCATTTAAATAAGATGGAATAAATGTTTGGCATTAAAATCTTTGAACAAAGTGAGCCTTCTGGAAAGACATGACCCTTCAAGATTCAGTAAAACATCAGTTGCTGCATCTGTACTTACACCTGTAAGTAGTTTCGCTCAAAGGAATTTTCTGTTTGTAAAACTTCTGTTGCAGAAATGTTTATATGTTTATAAATTTATAGTGTTAGAAAAGGAATTTCTCTTGCTAATTATTTTCTGTTGCCCTTGGAATATTCCAAGATCAGTTAATTTCTAATTTTTGTAATAATTTTGACTTTTTGCCTTTTTTTCTTGTCACCCCAAAGCACATATGCAGTACATATCTAACTTGAATTTGTTTCTGATGATGTCAAGTTGATTGTCATTAGCGTAAGTGACTTCATCTCCTCCTTTTCTGTATGGAGCTCAGACAATAATGGTGCAGGCCAGCAGTTACTTCGGTAGGAATATGCAAGGAACTTGGGGAGTAAGAGCATTGAGGGAAAGATGAGGGAATGGAAAACATTATATATGGTTGATAGATAAATGGAGCAATTTAGTTCTGTGAGAGAGTGGTTCAGAGACAGTTGAAAGACTAAAAAGCAAGAGAAAGTGTGGATAAATACACTTCATATACTTACAAGGAAAAGTAGCAAGGTGTAATAAGACCATGGTGGTAGAGGAGCAAGAGAGGGAAGCCTCTCTCTTCAACGAATGTTTGTTACATTCACTGAAAGTGACATTTTAGAATGCAACTTGATGAATTGCAAACTGAAGATGATTATTACATGAGTCAGGAAAATATTTTAAAAGAATGTAATACATTTTGAAGCCAACTGCATGCTACTGAAACAGTCATAATAAAGGTAGCATAGTTGTTGTTGGCAGAGGGTAATTTATTTAAAAAAAAGAGATCAGAGATCAGTGGATCCCCACAGTATGTGTTTTAGTTTTCAAGTTAACCATGTGGAAAATCTCACCTACCTATAAAGATGGTTTCAATCAGTTTTTAATGTGTATACAACAAATTGCAAGCTCTGAGGGGCCAGGAACTTTGACTTAAATGATAGATGTAATAATCTGATGCTCAGCTACCCCTTTTATATAAAATTAATCTTTAATTATAAGCACTCAGTATCTTTTGTCTGAGCTGCGTATAACAAGCAGTGAAGATGACTACTAAAAAGTCATTAGAAGTATGTTGCTGGTTCCTCAGCTTGGTAGTATTTCTAGAAGAAAAAAAATTAGAAGTTTGGAAGGATGCAGTTCCCTGAAATAAATTCCAGTAAAAATAAAACTTTGGAAGATTTGTATGAGAAATTAATTGTTTAAAAAAAATGTTCATTTGTGTGGATAGTCTAAAAATATTCATGAAATAATAAATATATTTTATATTTTCCTCCTTGTTTCATTTAAATTCTTTTATTTTGAAGGGATTTTCACTACTTCTTCCCTCCCTTGTTTCCTTCTTTTCAATTTTAGAACTTTAAGAATTGCTTGGATCACACATTTTCTTCTTCCTTCATACCTTTCCTCCAGGATGTGATGCTTATGGAAACACACCAATTACCATGAAACACTTGACAGAGTCACTGAAATTGACAGCACTGATGCTAGGGAGCATATTGGAAACGACAGTCATTGACATAGTACTGGAGGGTTTCTGTACATTACAATAAAATGTTATATTGGGAGATATTTTCAAGTGCTTCCACCACAACATTTGTGCTTTTTCATTTTAGTTGTGTTTGAATAGCCTCTCCAATGTCTGTGAGTACTGCATTAGGGCAGTCTGTTAGAAAATATGTGCAGTGACTGAAATTGGAAAGGGAACTCTCAATAGAGCAGTGCCTTTTCTTTAACCACGGGCAGTGACATAAAAAAAACGCTGAATACAAAACTCGATAAATTTTTATGTTCTGTCTCTTCTATGAGCTGAAGGATCAAAGCTGCCATAATACTTAGAATAATTAACTGAAATAAGTGGTGACTATTTAAAGAAAAGAACATATGCATTGCTAATGAATATTAATGTTACTATGGCTAAATGGTCAAGAAAGGAAAGAAATTCAAATGTTTGCCAATAACATCACTACTGAAAAATAAATTCTGACACATTTATGTTGGTTTTCTTAACATCTTGCTCTGACTCTGGAATATAATGATCTGGTGCAATTCCATGCTGAGGCTGATGGTACATCAGAGCAACACTCCACAATTTTTTTAATAACTTTTGATGCAGAGTGATGTAAAAAACTTTTGAGAATTGAAAACATTCCTTCAGGGCAATAGGCTTGGAATCATTGAATTTGAATGAAGATAATCTGCAAAAGACTGACTGCATCATTTGCACTCAGTTGTGCTATTGATTTCAAACATCCCATGCTTGCTTTTCCTGCTACATGAGTTAGCAGTGTTGACTGACTTTGCTCAAACATGTCAGTGTTGTGAGAATTTTTTCTCCTTCCTTTACTTTCTTTTTTTTTTCTGAATGCACAGCGATTTTATAGTTCTATGCCTTCTACTTAAACAGGGTTTTAAAATGAAAGTGAACTAGTACCATGTCTTTCCAGTTAGTTACATTAATGTTTGTCAGAGTAATAATCAGGGTTATGTATTCGATTTTCGGGGGGGGCCCCCCCCCCCTTTAAATTCTATAATCATCGAATTATGGAATAGTTTGTGTTGACACAGACCTTTAAAGGTCATCCAGTCCAACCCTCCTTGCAATGAGAAGGGGCATTTTCCAGTCTATCAAGGTGCTCAGAGTCTTGTCCAATCTTACTTTGAATGTTTCTAGGGATGGAACATCTACCACCACTCTGGGCACCTGTCCCACAGTTTCACCACCCTCATCACAAAAAATTTCATCTTTATATTTAGTCTGAATCTACTCTCTTTTAGACTAAGCCCATTACCCCTTGTCCTATGGCAACAGGACCTGCTAAAAAGCTATTATTTGCTTGACAAAGAAACATCTTAGTGTAGTGAGCACTTTGCTTTCTGTAACATGTAGCTGTGTGGGGTTTTTTTAAGCAAAAGGTGTTGTCATGGGCAACAGAGCAGAAGAATGGGCTGCTTCTCTTTATTTTTCCCTTCCTCCTCACTTTTAATTAAAAAAACGGAAAAAAGAGATTGTAGCCATTGCATTTAGTGCTCATTTACCTCTGTTAAGGAGAGTGCTTTGATGCACCTAATGGGCACTACAATTTTGCCAAGTCAATAACTTCTGAAATATAAGGTCATTCGAGTTAACGTTTATAAACGTAAATGCGATGCTCTAACAACACTGCATAAAACACTAACGGATCACACACCATATCAAGCATTGCAGTGCCAATATAATCCATTGCCATAAAGGCAAATTACTGCTGCAGGAGCACAGAAGCATCCCTGTTTCAGGTGGTATTGTATATCTGACATGTCAAAACAACAGTGGCAATGTATCACATCGAGAGAAGTATATAATGTCAAGACAAAACTGAGATTCAAAAAGGGAGGAGAAAACACTATTTTTGAAATTTAACAATGTCAGACAGTACAATGGAGAGTTAAAAGAAATGTCAATCAAGACTGTGAAGCTGCAGTTTGGAATGAAATCTGAAGCATAAGAGCCTCTGGTGTTAAATTTGTAAAAAGATATTCATCATAGCCTAACATGTTTAATTGTTCACGAACTGAAAAATGTGCATGTCTGTATACTGAAACTCATCATGCTTTGTCTCTTCTCATGTAAACTTCTTAAAAGTCTGAAAAAAATAGGCTGAGGTTTTTTGTTTGTGAGAAGAAATTTGCTTTACAGAGTAATACAATATGCTTGTTAGAACCTTGCCTCACTCATTTAGTAATAGCAGATTTTTAAAAATTTAAATATTTTTAATATTTTTTCTAATTTAAACAGATCCTGGAAATTAATTTGACTAAGTTAATGTCTCTGGTTTTAAACAATTTTAAAGTAATGGACAAACAGTATGCTTGGAGGGAATACTGCAGGATACATGCATGGGAACTGTGAGTTTGTGAGAAATCTGTTTGGGATTATTTTGCAAAAGTTGGCAGGATTTGTGAAGTAGTTCTTCCACACTGCTAAGAAAGTTTAAAGCCTTGGATGGAGTACTGAGTTGGTTTTAGATTCTGCACTTTGAGGAAGGTATGAATAAAGGGTCCCAGGGAGATCAAAGAGAATATTCAGAATTCTTGAAAATATGGCATCATTACAAAATATGAAACAAAATGGGACTAGATAGAGAAGCCCAGGCATGGAGGACAAGAGAGGAAGAAAGGGCAGCATTATGAATTGGGGGCTTAATTCAGTTTTTGGATGCATCTAAAACTGCTGCCAGCAGGCAGAAAAAGAAAATAAAATAGATCATTGATACCATGTACAAGGACTAGTGAAACTAACACCATCAAAAAAGATTCACATTAGACACAAACAAACAGAATCTTCTGACGGCAATGACGTAGATATACTGACACTTAACACTTTGGAGGTTTCAGAACATCTGTCACCATAAACTGTTTTCTCTGAGACAGGCCAATATTCAATGGAAATAATATTGATTAGAAGATGGTCCTTTATCAGTGGGGAGAAAGGGTGAGACATGGTTAGACTCTGACAGCTGTGAATGTAATAATGTTACAGGGAGGAAAAAAGGCTTGGTGACTGCCCAAAGTGTGTATTTCCTAGACTGCTGACAGCTGAGAAGAAAACAATGAAATCAAACTGTGTATTTGGGACCGCTTTCTTATGACATTTTTCAAAAATAATTATGAAAACATTAAAAACCATGATTTGTTAAAGATAGGCCAGTGGTCTGTATATGGGTTCTCCAGGCTTCCTTGCTGAAAAAGGTTATGGCTGGATGAGTTTTTGTAAAAGGTGAGGCACATAATTATCTTTGTGTAGTTGGTCAAAGAAGTCTATCCCTTCCTTTCAATATGTTTTTAGTTGAATTGCAGCACACAGACATGGGATTATAATCCAACAATATTTGGTTGTTTTGGTGTTGTTTTTTTGTTTGTTTGTGGTTTTTTTGGGTGATTTTTATTTTGTTTGGTTGGTTAGGGTTTTTTTTTTTTTTCTTTTTTTTTAGATGAAACCAACCGATAATTGGTGCCTAGGAAACTTTATTGAAACTCATGTTGTCTTTGTTACATGAATTTATGTTAAAAACTATCTCATATATAAACTTGTCCACAAAAATTCTGTAGATTTGGAGCCATAATTTTTATTTTTCTGTATGACTATTATAAGTAAAATGTAAATAAGAATTTTATTATTTAAAAACACATAATATTTTGAAGAATGGTATTGTGGCTTTTGTTGCTTCTCTTCATTAAAGAAAACATAACAAGGGTGAGCTAAAGGTAGGGCTTGGGGCATTGTTATGTCAAAAGGATTGATTCTGAGTTGTTTGGGACTTTTTGTAAACAAGCCAGTTGAAATATAGGGTAGCTAGGACTTAAGATGTGAAAGTGGCAAATCTAATTACAAGCTGAATTAGAAAACGTCAGTGAAGGAAAATGACGCTACTATTTACATAATTTACTGCTTTTAGGGTTCTTTTTTATCATTTTTATACTTTATTATGGAGAAAGGGAATAAGATGATGTTCTTTGAAATGAAATCCCAATTATGTTTTTCATGCAATATTTTTATTAATGAACTGAATCATTCTAGCTCCTGATTTTACCCTCCTGTGATCCATTCCACATAAGGCTTCTCACCACTTTGTCACACATTAGTGGCAAAAGAGGCCCATAAATATGTGTGATATTTTTTTAATGTTTGCAGATAAATTGTTGGGTAAATTTATGTTTGTCTGCTGTAGGTATGACAATACTTTCCCTGACCTCACTAAGCATATATTAAATGAAGGTTTTATTGTCTATGAACACCAATTTTGATGTGGATGCTTATGCATTTGATTAAAATATAAAAAAAAATCTTAGTGAGATGCTTAAAACTTTTTTATGTCTTACCTAATAACTAGAAAGACTTTAGTTTTGGGGGAAGAAGGCAGTGAGCTTAATATGCACTTCCTTCTTCTGACAAACAGCAGCCTATACATACTTGAGCAGAACTATTGCCAAAGGTTTCAAGTGTGGTCCTACCAACCACAAGAGAAAAAGCAAACAATTATAAAACAACCTTCCTCCTCTTTCCCAAGGCTCATTTGAATACCTCTACTTTCAACTTCCTAGTCTCAGTTTCCCTTTTTTTCACCATGCATTGCACTCATTCTTTCCCAGTCCCTTCAGCAAAGTAACAGGCTGGATCATGGGTGTAATACTGTGTCTGCCATTCCCAGAGTTCTAGTTTTCCTCTTCTAGTCCTTGCTGCTGCTTCATTTGCCTCTGCTCTGGCATGGTTTACAGTCCTTCCCAGGACTTCCCCTTTGGCCATGCCAAAAGTCACCTGCAGGCCCAGCGGGCTGCATCTCCTTTATCACAGAACACCTTCGGGGTCTCTCACTGTCCTGTAAGCACACTGTAGCTGCCCAAGCAACTTCAGTCTACTATCCCCTTATTTCTTATTCCTTCCATGGGTATATTTCATCCTTGCAGACTTGCATGACCTGTTGGCTTGTTCTTCCAGCCTGTCTTGGTCACTGCGCAATATTCCTTCTTTTAAGCATGTGCCTCTTCCTCCACGTGCATATCATCTGCAAATGCAACAACAGTGCACCCCATGGCCTCCTCCCAGGACAGACCTCTGTGGCACTCCACTTTTTGCTCACTTCTGGGTGCAGTACAAGCCATTAACCACTATCCTCTGAACCTGATTGTCCCAACCGCATTTTATTGATCATGTTGTCCACACATCCAGGTCATAATATCTCTCCTTGTGTCCACTGTCCTGAAATCACCTGCTACATTTAGCTACAGACCCGTATTTTCCTTGTTCAGCCTTTGGACAGCGGTGTAGTGGTAGAAGCTCTTCTTGTTGCCCCTGATATCCTCAATTTCTTCTTTTTTTAGTGAGGAATAAAATTCTGTGTGGAAATTTGGTTCAATGAATGACATTTTGTCCTAGACACAGAAATACATGAAATGAAAGACTATGTTATAGTTAGAGTCATTGAGAAAAGCTATTCAGCAATAACAGTATGATTGTTCCTATAACTGCATTCATAATGAGAAATACATCTGTTGTCATCATTTAAGTGCTACAAGCAATAAATTTTCCTATCCTAAAACTTTATAGGAGCAATTAAACATTTTTTATGAACTCATTAGTATTACATGGGTGAGAAAAAGCAGGTTTTGTGCTGTATTTCACATAGCTAGATAGCTGTGCTGACTATATTCCTTTTTATTTAAAACTTTTCTAGAGACAAAAGTGATTGAGAAAAGGTGTTTTCTGTAGGCTTTCTTTTTTGATATCAGCTTCTAAAGCTGAGTGATAACTTACAAGCAATGCATGAATAGATTGAAAATTCAGATTATGACAAGACTTCTTGACAAAATCTGACATTTCAACTTAGTTTTCAGCCATGTTTATTTCTTTCAATATTATGCAGTTGATATTACCTCTTTCTCCCCCTTCTTTCTTAAAGCCCTTAAAGTTAATGTTTTGTCTTAACTTGGGGTGAAAAATCTCAGGATGTGATTTCTTGTAATTTCTGAAGATGAAATTTTTTTTTTTTTTATTTCTTCTCTCACTACTTTGCTTTTTTGCCTTTTGCATCTATTGCTCTCAAATCTGTTGCTATATTACTTCATTTTTAACTCACATACGAACTGTTAACATTTCACCCATCCTAAAAATTGCTTTACTGGACAGTATTTAAAGCATTTACATGTTGTTTAATTATAGAAAATAAAGTGCTTAATGAGTGAAGACTTTGTTTCTATCCTTTAATAAATACTTAAGACTTCCTAAATATACTTTCTAGGTAGTATACTTGCATATTGGCTATGCTAGGGGAAGATACTTTTTTAAACAAATACTGCTTTGGCTTTGGAAACAGGAGGCAAAACTTCAGTTCTTACTGAAAATGCCCTAGAATTTTGAGCACTAATTTATCAGTTGATAAAGTATCCTTCAAAGTAGTCTGCTTTTCTGATGAAGTTACTAAAATACTTTCGCCATTCATGGCAGTATCAATAAGCATTGTCTGTATGTCTTCTGATAGGAGTCTTTTGAGGGTAAAAGCTTTTTATTTTGCCTTTGTTTCTGTTTATTTGCTCTAAGACTTTGAGAATATTACAGAAAATTAAGGGAAATTTCTCTTTACAGGACTTTGTTTTCTTTAAAAAGGACACAGTCCACTGCATTTAAAATTACTTGGAATAACTGCAAAATCAGATGCTTCCCCTTCATTCTGGGTGTTGGTATGTAAAAGAAACTCTTGATTCTACATTTAAATTAATCTAGAGATGTGGAGTAAATTAATCTTCATTCAGTATTAATTTATTAATGCAAATAACAGAAGAAGACAAATCTGCAAGGCAAAGTAATAGTTTTGATCAATTTTTTTCCCTGTTGTCTCCACTGTGTTCAGTTGGAAATGCTTTCTTTTGTTTATCATCATCTACTCTTGGAGTCTTGCTTCTATTTGTTTTGGTATAGTTGCATTTTTGCCTTTAGAATGCTATGACAGCTATGTTCTTTGCTTTTAAAAAATAAATCAATATTTAATCAAAAAAGATAAAATGATGGCATTGGTTGGGAGTCTGGCTCTCAAACCCAAGTTGTTGACAGGTTTTCCTTCCCTGTCAATAGGAGAGAACTTTGAAGATCTTTCTATAGGGGTACAATGGTGCAGGGAGAATGCAGAAATTTGAAGTTTAACTGAAATGTCTGAGCTAGTGCATGGAAGCTTGTCCGAAGTAAAAAATTGTGGTTTGTGTTACCATATTGTTGTGCTTGCACTTCAACACTAGTTTATGAAGTGGCTTGTATCAGAGCAAAAAAGAAATTAGGCCATGTGTAGTTGCTCATTTGGTATGTCTTTCCCAGTAGCCATCTTGTATAACTAGCAAGCAGTGTCTCTGCTATTACTCTACAGACACCAAACCTCCCACTCTCACCCATTAGCTGCAAAGAGTTGCACTAGAGCCTGTTTTAGATCCTGCTTTTCCAGAGCCATGTTATATTACCCTAAATTAATGCTCACGTTGGAACAGGTTTGATCCATCATGTTCCTACATTCAGCTGTTACACCAGGTAATAATCAGCTCATCCCAGTATTTTCCTTAATCAACTTACAGTGTAGATCCTGTGTTGTGATACTTCATCCGTACCTTTCTGCACATTGAATGGCATCATAGTCGCTGGCCAATAAGGAAACAACCTTATGTTGCATAAGCTCTGATATTTCATCATGCTAAACCTGCACGTGTTATTGATGATGGATTATATACTCAGATCCTGCTTAATGCTAGATTTGGATGTTTCCTGTTGCATACATTTATTTCTCAGTAATTGTTAAACAGCTGGGAAAAGTTTGATAGCAGTTACCCTGTTATGCTTAACCTCAGCTACCCACCTACATTTTTGTGAATGTTCTTAATGTTAAGCATTCAGATCAAGTTTATTCTTATCTTTCATATTACCCAATCTGCATGCATTTATTTTCCATAGCATCTATTTGACTGAAAAAGATGGGACTGCATATATCCTGTCATGACTAAACTGGACTCATCTGCCTGCCTGTCACTCTAAAATAAATTGAATGCAGGTAAACTCTTTTCCAGATATCTCTCTTTTGACCTGCAAACCTTATCAGCTACGTACGCTTTACAGCAGAGACAGTTGGTCTATTTTTCTGGCTTTTGAGTTGACTCACCACCCTTATTGTTAGCTTTAACTTTGTTAAAATACTGTTTGACAGCTGTCTGCAAAGAACTACTGATCATGTAAGCATATGGTTATCCATAGAGAGAACAGGAGACCCCCTTGCCCCTGAAGCATCCCTGAAGCAAGAGGTTTTGTGTACCTTTTACTTATATTCATATTATTTCTTGAGGGTTTATTGCAGTTTTCCAGTCGTTTAAGTTTCAGAATCTTTGTTTTTTCCAATTTAAGTGAACAGTTGTCTAATGAAAACTATAAATTCTCCATGGATGATTAGTGAAATGGCAAAAAACCCCATGAAGATACTTAGGGCACAGTGCCTATGGAAAAAAAAAAAAAAAACAACCTCTTGTGTGTGTGTGTCTACCACAGGGCTGGGCAATGAATGAATGTGAGTTGTCAGCTGTGTGATATGATTTTCAGAGATATGATTCATCAGTTCTCACCTTTATCATTCAAGAGTCAGTTCTATTTATTTTTCTTCTAGAAATTGCAGTTATGAGTTTCTAAACAGAGGAGATTAGGTCCTGGTTACTTACTGCCTGTCAAGTAAACTAGGTCCTTCAGGCTTTCTCAGATGTTCAGATTAAATGGTCAAGATGCTACAGAAGGTTACTTTTTACATGACTTGAAAGATCCAGAAAATAGATCCAGTAAGGTATTGAGGTAGTCACCAAGTGTCATGCAGAAAAGATCAAGGAGAAACACTGAATTTGGGTCCAGTTCAAGCCTGCTGAAGGATCTGTATGTGATTTATGGTAAGGCATATATGGCTGCAGCCACAATAAGGAGTCTGGAATACTGCCACTTCTGATAATATATTCTGTTGAACGTTCCTGAAATATTGAGACTGCTATGATTTTGTGTAAAATACCTTCATTTGGACCCTAATTTCTAATTTGATCCCTGCTCAGAATTTCTCCCACTCTGGAACAGACAAGCAGCCCACTGAAGTTTACAAAGTGGGTATTACTCTATGGACTATTTTCTGTGCCTGCACAAAATATTTTTAAAACACTGACCTGAGACGTAGGATTTCATAGCTTCAAACAGTAGTGCAGCTGAAGCGAATTTCCATGAAGTACTTATTAAATCAACAAATAGAACCCCTTGTCTCTCCATTTTCACTTTTTATACGCTCGGTGAAACCACAGGCTATCACACTCATACTCTGGCTTAATATATATTTTATGCAGGTTGAAACAAGTTCATCAGTGGAAATCAGAGAAAATTCATTGCTTTCACATAACCATAACCCAGTGGTTGAGCATGCTTCTGTGGAAGGTGAGGTAGAGTTTCGAATTCTCATCAAATAAGTGAAATCCCAGCCTTTCATAATCTGTGCCTACTGCATTACAAGGCTTGATGGTCACAGAGAGCTCACTATCTTTTCTGGAATTTTAGCTAAGAAGATGAGTGGAGAAAACTTCCTGATTCCAAAGAGTATTTTTAGTTAAATACTGTGTCTGAGTCTGAATGTTGAATCTGACGGGCTCTAGTCTTAGGGTCTAAATATTATTCAAGAACAGTAAGAGGGAAATAGGAATATCTGTTTTTTGTAAGTTACCTTCTGAAACTTCTTTCCTATAATACAAGTTAAGTAAACTTCACAAACATTTGTTTTTTCCAACCCACAAGCTTATTTTTTCTGCATGTTGGCACTTTAGCTGCATTCATCTGCCATCTTGTGGTACGTTGGCTTAATCTCAAGTGTACGGAAATGCACATACATTATTTATTATATTTTATAAAATTTTCCTGCCACACATTAGGAATTGCCAGAGTGATACAATCAGATTTTACATTTGTGGGCTACTGCATACAATAAATGAATTTTCATGCACTATTTTCTTTTTAATTTTGGAAAACAAATGAAAGGCTGAAAAATCAGCCAATTGCATAGTAGTTCTTGTTAAACATATTTCTCATTTATTAGAAATCACATATATTTAAAAGATTTTTGACTTTATATTATGTTTACTTGTCTCAATAAATTAACACATTTCAATTCAATAAAAACCCTAAGAATAATTTTTCTTGAAGTTTTCAAAAACAGTTACTGGTAAAAACAGTAGAAAGACATTGTGAACAAATGTAAGCTTAAAAGTAGATCCTTCTTGCTCCCTAAATTGTTTACAAGATCCAGGTGTATTTATAGAGGTTAATTTAGTTAAAAACATCATTGCAGTGACTCTGATATGTTGATGCATTTATTATTATCTGTCAAACCTATTGTCGTATTTTTGGCTCCAGAAGCTTAATAGAAAAGGACAGGACAACTTGTAATGGAAAACCATTCATACTCCATTGGTATTTAGCCTCTTACAAATTTAGATATATGCTTATGTAAATTATATGTATTAAACACACAGGCATATTGAAGAATTTTTTTCTTCATTTTACCAAAGAGTAACACAAGAGTAATTAAAATAGACAAAGGGCAAGATGTAAAAACCCTTTTGAAAATTACCTAAGTAAGAGTGCCTTGATCCTGCAATTGGTTTCAGGCTGAATTCTGTTAATCAAATTAAAATTATATGATGTTTATAACTTCTGCTTCTTTGGATTTATCTAAACTATTCACCTAGCTCAACTTATAAGAGCTAACTTTACAGTGAAGAGTTGAAACATTCCTTCCTGGATCTGCCTTGTGTATTGGTATATAGGACATATAAAATACATGGAAAAAATACTTGTGAAAATGTAATTAAAAGGCTTTTATTCAGTTTCTTAGGCTAATTTTTATATATACTTAAAAGCATATAATTGTGACTCCTGTCTTGTATTTTACTAGTTTGGAAAGCTAAAGAAAATTCTAACATTTATTAACCAATATGGTTAAATATAAAACATGATTGCAATGCAATTTTGCAAATACTAGTACTGACATTAAAAAATATATCTCTACAGCTGTGAATATCCAGAGAAATATATTTGAAAGGACTTTTTTAAACCCATTCTGGACTGTTAACTCTCCTACTTTCTTGACAACGAGATCTACATCACAAGATTAGCTATGTTTGGTTGGTCCCTAAAAAGCAATTTGGCTCTAAATCTGAGCATGCTCTTTTCCCAGTCAAGCCAGCAATGTGAGGCAGCATGAGTTAAGCCTGAAAACCTCCATGCTTTAGAAATATATTATAAAGCATGCAAAATCTAAATTATTGATTTTCAGTAAGGAGATGGGGTTTTTATTTCCAAAAGGGAGATAAAAAGGAATATTGTTTCCAACTTTGAAGGAAGGTGGCAGTCCATTTCTGAGTATTGGATAAAGGTCAATTCTGACACTAATAACAGTAAGAGTTAGTATTGTGATACCATGGCGCAGACTGGGAATTCCAAATTTTACGACTTTGAATGCTCAGTTCAGCTTAACACCCAGGAGTTCAGCCTTGTTAAACAATTACTTTTTTGTGAATCTCAGTAAAACTCAAAATTATTTAACTTTGAAAATTATGACAATTTTTTTCCAAATACAAAAGAGATCCATGAGATTAAAATTATTATTTTGATGCCTACATGTCACCATTCATGGACTTTTTCTCCAGTGACCACCTCCATTCTCTTATGACTGAGCAAGGATTGGGTTCTATCCTCTGTAGAACAGGAACAAATTATTTATATGACCAGTTAAACATGATTTGCTGGCAATTTCTAGTTTAAGGTCTGTTACCCCTTTGTTACAATGAAAAGATAAAGCTATCCCATGTGCTAGTCAGGCCCAGGTGTATGAAGTACCTCCTATTTCATGTACAAGATGATGAAAATTGTCATAGTAACTGTCATGATATTCAGGCGTCCCTGACCAAAAGTTAAAAAAAAAAGATCAGGTGGTTATGGCTCTGTGGTTCATTCACTCTGCTGTCTTAAAATAATATTTCTAGAGAAAGAAACAATTTTACTATGGAATAGAGAAGCTATTTCTACTTGTAGGCCTTGTGACAACTATGTAAACACATAAGAAATTAATACAAGCTTAGATGGGCACCAAAAAAGATGCTAATGTAGAACTGTACCATACTTTTTTTTTTTTTCTTTAAAAGAAGTAAATTAATATTAAACACCTATATAAAGCATATATTTGGGAAATTTCATATATTTCCCAATTAGAACAGCTTAACTTATTCTTTAATACAATTGCAGAATTCAAATTTGGTGATCCTACTTTTACTGCTGCAAGTGATTGATTTGCACTAATAAATTAGCACTAACTGAACATTGTCAAAATTTTAGTATTCTGTTGTTCACTGATTTGAGCATAAGGAGATAAGGCAAATAGGGTTTAGTCATAATGATAACTCAGTTCCAGTGATATCAAGTTTTTCCTTGAAATGCTTAAGAAAGACCATTGAGTCTGCTAGATGAAATGTAAAATTGCAAGGATTTGTAGAGATGTAGTTAGTTTTGTTTTCTGTGTCTCCTTCTATTCTTACAAAAATTCAAACAGCAACCACATATATAAAGTATTTTTATAAAAATATCTTTTTTTTATTGACAGAGCTTTTTTTAAAAAATTTTCTAAAATTAAGCATAATCTGTCAAATGCAGCCATAGGCAAGATTTTCCTTCAACATACCTCAAATATTTTAAATCCCTTCGATAACGCAATAATTTACTTCTCCTATGGTTTGCACAGGGAAACAAGGGTAAATAGGAATTCTAGAAAAATTATATCACAAGAAAATTAATTTATATAAGTCTTACAGTTTCAGTTTTGGTTTACTGAAGACACAAATATATTTGAGGAGTTTCAGCATAGTGTTCAAATGTTTCAAAGGATGTGCTCAGAAGGGAAAGTAGATACCGCCATTCTGATATGACATCTAAAACAGCAAAAGGGGAACGAAAATCTGTAAGCAATCTGCATCAAAATGCCCAAACTATACTAGTTCTACAAGCAAGTTAATTTAAAAGAAAAATTATAAGACATGGTGAGGCTTTATCTAAATTTTTTTTGACCTATTATTGTAGAGAATGTCAGTATTTTACTTGCATAAGTAAAAACTGCTGCACTGGATTGAATCTGAAGCTAAAACAGACCAGACAATTTTTTTTTTTATATTTGACCATTAAAAAAAAACCAAAAAACAAAAAGCAACAAAACCAAACAAACAAAAAAACCCAACCAACCAACCAAACAAAAAACCCCAAAGCCACAAAAATAACTGTTCAAACATTTTTTCTTTGTTTTCATTTTGTTGAAGGATCCATTTGAACTCTGACTTCAAATGTTAAAGGACTTCTCTCAGTTCTCTGATAACCAACACTTGCAGCAGAGTTTCTATTAAATAAGTTCAAATATATATTTCACAAAAAAAGTTTGCAACAGTATCTTCTATTTCACTTTTATGTCCTTTACTGACCCTCAGTCATTCGGTAGCTTAACCCAACATGAGTTACATGTTGAATTTTCTTTAGGACCTTGAAACTTTTACCATTAGATTGAATTTATTTCCCGCTCAGAAATGCTAAATGAAAAGTAGAACATCTGAAAAACTTGAGGTCCTAGGGAATTATTACATTTCAGGTATCAGCATCTGTCTATGATGGAGAAACATTTTAAAGTCAGGAGAATTTGTGAAAAGCTGTGCAACTGCCAAATTAGAATAAAATGTGTACTTGCTGTACACTGTAGCAAAGAAAGGGTACATATGTTGATTTTTTTTTTCATGTTGGGCTTTTCAGAGGAAGCCATGGATTCCTGTAATGGCTGTTATTCTTTTCACATTAAAATACCATCACTTTTTTTTTAAAGGAAGATGCTATAAAAATGTTTGTGTTGTGATAGTATAGTTCTGCATCAGCTGTATCAACATTATTGCTGCATGATGACTTAATTAGGTCAGTCAAAACAATATTATTGAAGTTCTGAAAGATCTTGTGGAGTGATTTCTAACTCCCTATTGGCTCTCTAAACTTGTGGAAAGATTGGAGCTTCGTTATGAATCTCCTGACAATGAGAAGCAATCATGTCACTGGCAGCTTTCCAAGGCAACATGGGGAACTTATGGACTTGTCACACTTCCACAGTGTTGGAAGGTGCCAACTCAACTGTGATTCACTGCTGATTGCTTTTGCTGTCACAGAATCCTTTAAGGTTTCAAGCCTTTGGGGAAATCTCTCAGAGGATGCTTGGCAAGATGTAAAGTGTCAGCTACAGCGTCATGTAACAGGGTAGATAATTTGGTAAAAGCCAAGCTGTTCAGTTTTTTTAATGGTTTATTCTGAACCACTACTGTTCAACTTGTTTTTTTTAATTAAACTAATTAAGTGGGTGGTTGTAATGAAACACCTTTAGCAGGTTGTTTTCTGATTATGAAACAATATGAGAGCCCTAAATACTGATTATTCCCCTCCCCCTTTTCCCTCTAAGAAATTGCTAATAATTCATATTAATTGAGCTAGCTATCTGCAAATCTGGGACTCTACTGGGGCTAGCATAATTAAAGAAAAATCTTTGGGTAAAGAAGCAGGATCTGGAGGGAGTTTTATTGGTTTCTAAAAGTTTCGTGCTTAGAAGAAATGGTTTCTTACCTCTTATTCATGTATTGGAACATATTTAGACATAATGACAAAGATGTTGGTCCATAGTGTAGTGGTAGATGGTTACCTAAATTACTTTGGATAGATAGTTACATAGCTGAGAATACAATTTAGTGCTGTAGGAATATTATAGGAGTTATAACTATGCACTAGATTTCTTCTAATAATAAATTCCAGTGAATTATTTTCATTTTATTCTAGTCATTATGGAATATAGGTAGTCATTGTGGAATACTCCTTTGTATACAAGGATGTAACAAAGCAAACTATATTTTCTAAATATTTTGATAAATAATTGGTTAATCAGAAGAGAGCTGAAGTAATTTGCCATATTTAAACTTATTTAGCATTTTAGAAAGACAGATAAATTTTTGCTATTCTATTGCCCAGTACTGACTGCTCAGTTCTGCATTAAGGAGTTATTAGATATTGAGCAAGCCTTGGGAGAAAAACTTACAGAAGATCTGATATTGTTTCAATCTGTCTTCCTAAATGTCACATGCTCCTGTTTAAAACCCCCAAATATGTACTTTTGGCACAAGAGACAGGTGATTTAGCATCACAAGTTATGATAATATTTTAAATAATTTAAATAAATATATAAAGGGAAAGATGAATGTGTCTAGGCATGACTGTGGCACCTCTATTTTGTAGGTTCTAATAAAAAAATATATAAATACAGCATTCTGGAATTCAGGACTTTTTTTCCCCACAAAGTAAAAATTCCCACAGAGACATTGATTTGATAATCATATATTCATGATAAAGTGACTGAGACACTGTTGGAAGACCTCCTACACTTCAAGGCATATGACCACAGCTGATAAAATTTTAGGCTCGGCCTGAAAAAATCTAACAGTATTTGTTACATAAAATACTTCTAAGATGATCTGATAAAAAGTAGGAGAGGAAGTAACCTGAGGAAATAGGTTAGTTGTCTGAATGACTGATTATTATCTCTGCCTTAAGGGACAAGACTAATACCCTGAACAGAAACCTGTTTAGCTGGGAAAGTCAAGTAACTCTTCTCTGAATTTGGCATTCTTATCCCTTTTGGAAGGAAAAAGCCACTGTGTATTCCTCAGGTCAAATGTGGATTTTTTTTAAAGCCATCCTGTGCAGAAATAGGAAAGCTTGAAAAATACAGGCTGTCTGCCAGCAGAGGAAGACTGTGAACAAGATAGTAAGAAGAAAATGCATCTTAGTTACAGTATTGTCAAGTACATGCAAAAATGAATACATTATCCCTTAAAGTGAAGAGGAGAATATTATGCATTGGTTTCTACAGTGATTTTTTGTTATGAATCTATACAGAAAAGTCACAATTGGTCCAGAGAAGCTGAAGTAAATGTCAATTTTCTTGAGTTATAAAAAAATGTTACTTTTCATCAAGGCATTAAATTTACAGCAGCATAACTTGGCCTTTCATCTCTTTCTTTAGTGCTGTACATGGGCTAACAACTCTTCCCCTAAAATCCTCCTCTTTGGTCTAAAAATTTAATGTCTGGAAAATAATAGTATTTTTTCAAAGTAGAGAGAAGCAGTCGTGACTGAGGGCATGAATAGTAAGTATTTTCTGTTTCCATGTTTTACTACTAATCTGATCTTGATCAGCAATTTCAAGCTTCTATTTTAATTGTGAAAAAAATCATATGGATATGCATTGAGAATCTGCTTTTGCACTAAAATTTAAGTTAGTGTTCACAGGGATAACTAGTGAGATGAAATGAAATTAATTTTTTCGAACTGTTATCAGTCCTAAAATGTGAAGTAATTACTTGGCTCATCAACAGCTGACAAAAGTCTACCTGAGTCATTCTATCAAACTTTGAAATTAACCTTTTACATTTCTGTTCTGGTTTTGGCTGGGATAGAGTTAACCTTCTCAATAGTAGCTGGCATGGGGCTATGTTTTGGATCAACTTCATTCTGAATTAAGTCAAATGACAGCTGTCAAACTTACATCATGCTCAGTTCTAGAGGTTCATTTTATGGACCTAATGCCGGTCATCTTTTACCAGCCATAAGATCTGCTTTGGTCAAGATATTTTAAGATTCTAAGATATTTTTACTTACATTTTTACATTATGTTCATTTAAACTTGTTAATAAAATGAGTCACCTGGCTTTTGGAAAGTTTTATTCATGCAGCTTTGCACTATTTCCAATAATATTAATTTTTAATGGAAATAATATTTGTCATTTTTATAGCATTTTCCATCTCAAAGGAGCTAAAATGCTTCACATACTTTATGTTATAAATGACATGCCTTTTCCACTAACGAAGTTCAGTCAGACAATATAGCATTAATAGACATGGTTTTTTACCTCTTTTCAGTTTCTATGCTGCCAACCATACTTTTAACAGTGAAACTCGTTTTTCTGCAAACACATATGTCTCTGTGTAGCATGGCACTAATATTAACAGAAATATGTGACAGTTGTGCCAATCAGTGGGATGCTGATTGACACAGAAGAATGTTAGACCACAAAGCATACCAAGAATAATACAAATATTTTGTTCTTATTGCAAAAAAAAAAACAAAAAACAAACAACCAAAAAGAAAAAAAAAACCACAAAAACCCCAAAAAAACAACAAAAAAAACCCCAAACAAAATAAAAACAAACAAAAAAACTCCAACAAGAAACAAACCTTGAAATAAGTTCGAGGAAGTAGTATGATTTTTTTTTTCCTTTTAATTTTTTTTTTTTTTTTTGGCAGTGATGAGGTTGGGGAATACTTGGAAGGGATAGATACAGGAATGACTTTTGAAAATTGAAGAATCCTCTAGACAATTGAGAAGATGAACAGAAAGGAGAATAAAGGGACCTGTACAACTACTTAGGAATTTTTTTGCATTTATAGAGAAACTAGAAAGGAAGTGATCTGTTTTAACGTTTTGTTTGTTGGGTTTTTATTTTTTGAAGTAGTTGTAGGGACTGAGGGAAAAAATACAAATTTTAAGTGTTTCTGATCTTTCTCCTTCATTCATTTTTTGCTTTCTCTCCATTTAGACTTCTTTTATTCTCAAATGGTTGTCTCCATTAAGAATTATTTCTATTGTTTTCCTTTTCCTCTTGGCCAATGCTTTTGAAAGCAAACAACTGAATTTGAATGTACTTGTTCAGGTACACCAAATAAAGATTTCTGAACTGTGATTGATATGAGCTTGGTGGCTATGTCCTACTCCTGTTCCAGCCTATAATGAACATGTCCTTGCAGATATAGAATCAGAAACTAAAGCCTCTGTCCCTGAGCAACTAAAGTTGAAGAAAACCAAAAATATCCCTGATGAGTGAGTTTTAAATGTTTATATTAATATGTCCAGGTTTGGAGGAAAGGCCAAAGAACTACTGTTAGAGTATGTTTTAGGATAAATATTCTGTGATTTTGCAACAGAATATATACTGCACTAGAGCTAGCTTTTTCCCTTCTCAAGTAATAGTTTATTTAACTTTTGCTTAGGTGAAATCCAATGATGATCTCATTGCTTTTCAATAATGAAGAACATTTAAATATTTAATTTAAAGGAAGGATTAGTAATTTTCATGAGTTGGAAAGAAGACTTGCACCTTGGGAAATTTAAGTCATACTATCAAGCTTTATTTGCCTATTTGAATACCCCTGTAGGGAATACAGTGGATATTTTGACGTGTGTCTCTACTATGTCATCGTATTTAGTGTATTTTTTTTCTTGTATGTTTTCTGCTGTATTAGAAGGAACTGTCAGGAATCAGAAGCTTCACAAAACTCTCTCTCTTTGCATGATGTGCATTTTTTTTTTAAGAAATAAATCCTACTCATCTTGACAATGACTATGATAAAACATAGTAGAATGTCAGTCCTTGCTAGGAGCATTATTAGCAGTTCAAAAGATGTTAGCTACTCTTCCTCAAACCTTTGAATTATAAACTTACATCATCAGTCTTTATTCCTTTCTTTTCTCGGACTATGTCTAGAAAGGGAGTGATTCATGTGTAATTATGGTTGTTTGAATATACTATGAAAGATGTTTATCTCACATCTGTAGGTTGTTATGGGATACCTAAGATAAATCAGTGATCTTTGCCAATACGTGCCACTCAAAGATTCATGTACGTAAGTATTCAGAGTTGTAGCTAAAAATATTAGAGGAAGCTATAAAGTAAACTAAAACCTAATGAATTCAGCTCTTATTAAACTTACCCACGGAAGTCAGGAATGTTGCTTAATATTGTCAAGAACCTAGTGCTAAGTTCTTATTTGTGTGTTCATGTGAATTTTGAAGGTGGCTACTAATGCCTCCCTTATCAGCTTTATGTGTCTTTTCAATACTAACTGGTCAAGAGATGATCTCAAATTTGCAAGGTATCACTTAATTCTTTTCAGATTAAATGTAGTGTTATTGGAAACATAGAAAGCCCTTGTATGAATTTACAATGTTGGCATTTCTCTCTTTGAGGTGTAAGTATTGCAGATTGCTAGGCACAATTTAAAATGTGTCATTAAACGTTATTTTTGGTATTGTGTTGAGATGCTGGAATGTGTACGGAGAAGGGCACAAAGACTGGTGAAGGGTCTGGAACACAAGTCCTGTGAGGAGCAGCTGAGGGAGCTGGGGTTGTTTAGCCTGGAGAAGAGGTTCAGGGGAGACCTTATCGCTCTCCTACAACTGTCTGAAAGGAGGCTGTAGCCAGCTGGAAGTCGATCTTTTCTCCAGGTAACCAGTGACATGACAAGAGACCATACTCTTAAGCTGCACATGGGGAGATTCAGGTAGGACATTAGGAAGAAAGTCTTCACAGAAAAGGTGCTTGGGCATTGGAATGGGCTGCCCCAGGAGGCAGTGCAGTCACTGTCCCTGAAGTTGTTTAAGAAAGGGCTGGATGTGGCACCCAGTGCCATGGTTTAGTTGATATGGTGGTATTAGGTCATAGGTTGGACTTGATGATCTCAAAGGTCTTTTACAACCTAGTTAGTTTTGTGTGGTTCTATGATCATTTATCTGCTTTTTGTAGCAGTGTGGCTGTTGCAGATGCATAACAAAATTTCCATCAGTGTATGTGCAGAGTTTTTGCGGAGAGTTACAAACAAGACAGTGTATGATATCTTTTTAGAAAGCTGTTGAAGCTTATTCTGTTTCCAATGATAGTAATTTAGTCACTGCACTGCATAAAGCATTTTGGGGAGATTAGGGGGAGGAGGCAGTTTCATGATTTTCAAATATGTACATGATAAACACTCACAGGACAATGCACTTGAATTCTTAATATAAGATGAAATCTCTATTTGGGCTTAGCCCGCATATGATTAGACTTTAATATTTTCAGATTTATGCATATTATAATTTTGCTTTTAATGTCTCCATTTCATAAACAGATATATGCCATACATAACCCTTTGCCAATAAAACTTCAGGGACCTGTTTCTAATATTGAAGACTGCAGGAGACTTCTTCTTCTTCTCTGCCCCCCACAAATAGCTAAAATAAAAAAATTTCACATAGCATTTCCAAATCCATCTATAACTTTCCTTCTTCACTATAATGCTTTTAGGGCAGGCTATTAAGGTATGTATGATGAAAGGTCAAACACATCCCTCTTTCTGGTCTTGGTATCATAATTTACTACTTAATTACAAAATAAAAAACATTGTACCTTTAGACTGGAGATTTTTTTGGTTGGTTGGGGTTTTTTGAACTCTTTCAGAAGAGATGAGTAATTCACATCATTCTAGTCAGTGATTGTAAATGAAAGAGGCATAGTTTGTGAGGAAAAATAGCTGCAGAGTGTGAAGGACATAGTGACCTCAATACCAAATGCCCTTGTCAAATCTCCTTTCAACATTGTGTACTGGATTGATTGCCCATTTCAAAAAGGATGCCCATATGGCAGAAGAATGAGATAGCTATTCTTGTACTATGGAAGAACATCAAGAACTAAGCATGAGCCTTGACTGCTTTTTCCCCTATTGCCAATTAATTTTAGCTTCCTCTCATTAGAGTAGCTTTCATGAAATACTGAGACAGACTTGCGGCACTTATTGTTATGAATTATATTAAACTTAGCAGGAACGTCCATACTTAAAAGGTTTTGAAAGCTCACCCTGATAAATTCACCTAAAAGAAAACCCAAAAATATATTAAAAACAAAAGAGATTTTTCCCTCAGATTCCCCAAGTGGAAATGGGATGATAGAGTTGGGCCAGCAGCAGCAGAACATGCAAGTCTAGGAGAGATCTTGAAACATAGTCTTCTGGCAATCAATGTCACAATATAATCTGATTGAATCACATTTATAGATCAAGAGGTTAGGTAATATGTAAACTTGTCTGGATTCATGAAGCAGACCAGGTGGACCTGAACCATTTTCATTGATGTGTTGTTTTTTCTAGCTTTAGGCAGAGCTCATCAAATGTGTATGGCCTGTTATTTAAACACCTGTGCTACCCCATTGTTGCACTGAGGCCACACATCATGGGGATCAAAGCAAACGTATGCCACCCAGAGGTAGTTTTCAGCCTCAGCGTATTGGGTCCTTGGAAGGTTCCTGTGTTTCCAGAAAGGTGTGTCATACAAAAGCTAATATAATGAATAGCAGAGAGGAGATATATGTAGCAATTTTTCCAAGTAGATTCATTAACAATCTTAGTACTTCAGTAAAGTATATGATGCTCTGAACAGTTACCATTTCTCTGAAACAAAATTTTATAGT
Source organism: Corvus kubaryi (assembly GCF_017639235.1). NCBI lineage: Eukaryota > Metazoa > Chordata > Aves > Passeriformes > Corvidae > Corvus > Corvus kubaryi. Next base: position 1,793,629 of record NW_024582056.1, on the reverse strand, counting down.
AGGTTTCCCTGTAAGTTGTTTTCTGTCTTATCACCAAAATGTTGGCTTTGTGCTGGTTTTAGCTGGGATAGACTTTATTTTCTTCACAGTAGCTAGCATGTGGCTAGATTTTGGATTTGCGCTGAAACTATGTTGATAAGACAAAGCTGTTTTTGTAACTTCTGAGCAGTGCTTACACAGTGTTAAGGCCTTTTCTGCCCCTCACCCCCACCCCTCTAACAAGAAGATTGGGGGCACACAAAGAACTGGTAGAGGGCTGAGCCTGGACTTCTGATCCCAGCTGACCAAAGGGGTATTCCAGACCATATGACATCATGCTCAGCATATAAGGCTGAGGAAGAAGAAGCAGGGGACATCTGGAGTGATGGCATTTGTCTTCCCAAGTCACCATTAGCTGTGATGGGGTCCTGTGTTCCTGGGAATGGCTAAACACCTGCCTGTCCATGAAAAGTGGTAAATGAATGGCTTGTTGTGCTTTGCTTGTGTGTGCGGCTTTTGCTTTCCTCATTAAACAGTGTATATCTGAACCCATGGATTTCCTCACTTTTACTCTTCTGGTTCTTTCCCGAGGCTGGGGAGTGAGTGAGCAGCCATGTGGTTCTTAGCTGGCAGTTGGGGATAAACCATGACTTCAACAACCCTCTGTCCAGACTTTATTCCAAAAGTATTAGTGCTTCTATTCAACACTTCTAGCATGACTGAGCTCTTACTGCCACTTTTGCAGTTAAAAATCATCTCAGGTGTTGTGATTGGTATACTTGTTTGGCATTTACTATAGAGTAATGAGCATTCGTGTCCATCTTATTCAATTAAAATATTACTGTGAATATCCAAATGGTTTTGCTCGGTTGGGTTTTGTTTTTTTTTTTTTTTTCCCCTTAGCTCCTGTGTTACCATTATTATTTCAAAGTTTGTATTTTTAAGAAAATAAATGGATGAGGAGAATGAAATCAGTGGAATAAACAGAAAGAATGAAATTAGATATTTTTTGAATGAGATGTGCAGGATTTTTAATACTTTTCTGTAGTTTCCAAGAGACTTAACATGCTGCAACATTGATACTACTCAGAAATTTAATTGTCTTCATTGGACCATACAGGTAATTTGTAACTAGGTGTGACCATTAAGCACTCAGCATGAATTAAGGACACAGTATTTGGAATGAGGATGATGTCTTAGTCTAACAGGTTTAGTTTTGATGGCCTGGCTGGCTTTCTGCACATAAAATTTCCTGTGTGCTGCCTGTCAAAGTGACAGAACTAATGTCATTACTTTCTTCATCTCCCAAATGTCATACAGAAAGATGATTTTAGTTGTGGGGAGAAATGGACAAATGTGTCTTTTTTTTTCCTGCCCTTGACTTTTGAGGTCACCTGGTGCCCTTTAACAACTTTAAGTGCCAAGTAGGAGGGCACAGGCTGGCCTAAGCATGTGGATGGTTTTCTGAGTGTGTGGGCCATGACCCTGTCATGCATGTGAGGAAGTTGTTTATACATTTATCTAGTTCTAGGTTGGCTGATCCAGATAGAAAGCAGTGTACAAAGCTGAGACTCGATTATGAACTCAATACTCTGTGGTAGTCATGTAAAAGCTAGGTAGGACCTATCGAGACTTGGCTTAAAATCTAACTATTGTGAACTACATTAGGAAACCGATTTAAAGATTTTATATTTATTTTTTAAATATATATAGGATGAAGGAAGCATACATATAATACAGGCACAGATTCCATTTAGTGAACTGAGGCATTCAGTCATTGAAGGGCTCTGTGTGCTGCCAGACTGGGAACTCTGGTGGGTGAACTGGTTTCTGCAGGTATTCCCTTGACTGATTTTAAACTCTTAAGCAGATCAGTTAGATACCTTAAATTAATTCAGACTCTTAAAAATCTTGTTCATTTTTTGCTAGGGCAAAAGACAGCTGGGAGCGAGGCAAAGGTAAACAAGGTAAACAATGTTTAAACAATGTTTTAATATTATTAATCATATTTTTTTTAAAAATTATGAAAGAGAAAAATCAGATCAATGACAAATGAACAAATTCTTTTTGGATTTGCCAGGAATCTCTGCACAAAGTCAGAGCAACTGAGGACAACCTGGCAATCTTCAATGGGAACGATAAAGAAACATATATATGCACTCAATAATATTTCTATAAAGTTTATTAGAAAATTTTTTGAAAATATTTTAGAAATTGAAATTAGGAAAAAAAACTCCATCAATGTTTTTTAGGAAATGATAACCAAACTACCAGTTGTTTTAGATATTCTAAAATGGACAATGATAAAAGGGTTCGGCTCCCACCAATCACTGCCTACAGAGTAGAAATCATGAATTTCAGACTTTCCTCAAAACTTCCAAGAGAAAGTGAAATTCAGCTGGAACAGCAAAGGTAAGTGTGAACACCAAAGAGTCCACCACCACATTGTTCGGAAGTAAGGCTAAAACGAGAGGTAAGGAAAGATAAACTTTGCTAGCTTGTCCAGTCAAGGATGTCAAAGACATAAGCATGAGCAAAGAACAGCATGAGTTTGTCAGAAGTGCAGCTGAGATTTAACACTAAAAATGTATATAGCCTGAAGACTTTAAAAGAGGTAAAAGCAGACATTTGAATATTTTTTTTTCAGTAACATTTGTAATAGTTTGTAAAAAGTGGTATGTGTCTATGGGCAATTAACATAGCCAGATTTAGGTAACATTGTGTGTTGCCTCAACAGATGTACTGAAGAAGAAGGGCAAAAACGCTTTTTGCATGGGAGCCATTTAGATGCAGAAATAAAAGCATGGCCCTCTTATGAAAGTTATTTATCAGAAAAAAATAGCAACTAATTTTGAACTTCAGAGTTTATAGTAATAAATGCATGACACTGACATGATTTCACACTAGTAGTAATGTATTGTTAGATTTTTAACACAAATTTTATTACATTCAGTGTTGTTTTTTTTAAACTAGTGCTTTTATTTATAATGTAAATGTAATTTAACTTTTGGAAAGTATTAATTTGTTTTGAAAGTCCTCAAAATATCCCTAGGTACTTTCAGAGCTGTTTCTTCCTTTCACAAGTATCTCCACATTCACTTTTGAAGGTCAAATATTTCTTTCAATAGTTTTACAGGCCAGGTGGTAATGCCTTTGCATTTGTACCTCAGACTTCCACACTGTGCCTCATTCCTGTTGAAATTAGAAGGAATGGGACATCTTGGCATGAGTTTTCAGAAGCCTCGTCATCCCATCTGGGGTGCCAAAGAACTGATGCCTTAAGAGGCCTCCTAGAAACAGAGACTAGACAGGAGTAAGGGAATAAGGCAGGTATTTATTTGAAAGGCCTTCAAAGGTACCCCCTGGGGGCAAGAGTCTATTGCCAAGATGGACCCCAAGATGGACGACAGGTCACGAGTTCTTCACACTTTTATAGGTTTAGTTCATTTGCATACCAGGGTTAATTTTCCAATTAAAGCTTCAGTTTAATGATGTAATTCCCCTCAGCTTACCCCCCCTCAGAGGCTCTTTGTTTTATACTTTTTGGCCTAGGACAGTCTAGGTGTCCTTGAAGAGCAGGCCCGGAGAGGCTTTGTTTAGTCTACCTAGCATGAGAGCAGAAATTAACAGACTACAAGAAATTTCAGAGTTACACACTAGGCACTACACAATTTGAAAAATATAAAAGTTAAAACCCAAGGCATCAATAGTGTGTTAAAAGGCACATTAGAGGACAGGGATTATTCTCTCTTCACATTAGTAATATTCCTATTTGTTTTGTTGCCTGTGCCAACATACAGTGTTTCCCTTACAAAGAGTAGATTTCAAGCAGCTGTCTCTTCCCATTTCAAATAGACGAATAAGAGGAGTATGGAGAGGGTTTCTGGATGAATTTTTAGTTTTGTTTCACACTCAAATCATAGTTTCAAAGATATTTTATTTTTCAGAACTTAAGTTCATGCATGTTTGGACTAAGTCAAAATAATTAAACTATGTCCTAACTTTTGAGACTTTTTTTCATATTCTTATTCTTGTGGTAGAATTTATATTTTCAAGTTGTACTAAAATGGAAAAAAAAGTAGCATTTTAATGGAATTTATTTACTTATCTATTTTGCAAATTTTAGCTGCATTTGCTATGAGGCATAGCTGTAACACCAATGGTAATTTTAACTTTATCTAGCTTTCAGTTATTGAAGTTTAAAAAAGCCAGGAATGCAAAATTTACTGTGGTGAAAGCATCTCAGAAATCCACAGATAAACAGCTTTTTTGCTGTTGAAATGCAATTCATAGCTGATCACTAACATTTTCAGTCTCCTTTGATGGCATTTTGGTATATATTTTAAACAAACATTCAATTTTTATTATTTGTATTACAGATTTTTTATTACAGATGAGAATTCCAGGAATCTACAAGACTGAAATATCTGGTTTACTAACACGTTTTTCCATTAGCATTTCCTATTTTGTAGGGCCTTTTTCTCAAGCTCTTGAAAAGTCAGTCTGATTATTCCACTTTTCAGCTGCTGAGGCTCTTCATAAATCAACAGATGCATCCGGTGTTTCTTGGAAATTAGCATGATTCTTGGTATGATTTCACCCAGCACTGTTCTTCATTGTTCGCAAATGTCTTCACCTGGCTGCAGGTTCCAGGTGCTCTCTTTCCTAGTCGAGACCACCCTGCAACTCCCTGTAATTCTCACAATGCCCAGTGAGTCAGAGAAAGAGACTGTGCAGCTGATAAAAGTGAAATTAGGCGATACCTTTGACTGTCACCCTCATTGTTTCTGTCTAAATACACAAAGACTGAAAAAAAGACAAACACTCCACAGTAAGTTCTGCCTACTCTGCAGGAACTTTTTAGAGATTCCTAACTTTATCTGTGTTGCCTCAAAGAAATAGCAGAGAATGAATAAGAATGTAGATTCTCATGCTTTCCTCGATAGGAAATCAAGGCTGAACTTGTTATGCTTTAAGGAAAAGCCTGAAACAAATCCAAGTCAAACTACTCTCTAACATGGTTTCCCATTTGACACTGTATGTCACTTTAGAAAGCTCTGAATTTCACTTTACCTCGAACTTTACTTGTTCATGTTACAGTATCCATTTGCTCATTCAAACATACTTTTATTTCTGGTTTGTTCTTTATCTTGTTCTGTTTACTCAATATTTAGAAAGTAACGATAGAGTTCCTTTTAGTAAATATGCTCCCTATTAGCGTCTTGTTGGAAAAGTTCTAACTGCAGGTTGACAAGCTGTGATACAGAATTGCTGATGTTAGTTGAAGTCTATCTTATGCTGATATTTGTTATTATCTGTGCTGAGGTGGGCTTAGAGGACTTGCGCATGCTAAATTAAGTTCAAGGAGTCTGAAAATACTTTACAAGTTATGGAAAATATTTTCAGATATTCTTGCGATATTTTAACATTTCAAAAAATGTTTATTGGTTGTAAACTCGTGTGACCATGTGTTCAAGACACATTTTAAATAAATCTTGAGTTCCTACTAAGACTTAGAAACAAGTGGATTAATAAATATGTTTTGCTATTTATGTTAGGTTATTCAATGTCCAAAAATCCCAAGGGAGTTAATTTGGTGGGCCATGTATCCTGTGTAAAGCCTGTACCTTTCTGTGCTTAAATCCAAAATTGCTTTCTGACACTGTGAAAGATTTGATACAGCATTTCCTAATGAATAGAATAAACAGTAACCTATGTTGGATTAATCTATAGCCATATCTACTTTTATTCTTGTCTCGGTTTTTGAGACAAAACTTCAGGAGGAAACACTCCGGAACGAGTGTTCTTCCCCTTTTCCTCCGTCAATGAGACAAATGGGCTACAAGGAGTGAAAGTGGGAAAAACAAACCAAACTGTTTATTAACACATGAACAAAACAGGGTAGAACAGGATAAAAAAGCCCCTCAAAATACAACAAATTCCCAGAGAGAGGACAGACACCCAGCCTCGGACCAGACAGGGCCACCCCACAGGCCCGCTGGGGCTGCCCCCGCAGGCTCCCCGGACCAGCGAGGAGGGAAGGGGGGCAGTGAGGCAAGGGGAAAGCAAGGGAAAAAAGAAAAAGAAAAACCCAACAGAACCTTTTCCCAGCTAGCTGGAACACAAAAGAAACCCAAAGAGCAGCACAGAGCTCCCAGCGCACTCCCTCCCGAGCCCTGCCAGGCCCCCCCCAAGCCCTGAGCCATTGGGCCCGGCTGTTAAACTGCCCCGCCCTCGGGTTCCGTGGCCCCGCCCCCCGAGTCCATCTTAAATGCACAGCGTCCTTGGGCATTAAGCAGATGTTTAAGGAATAAAGTGGCTTCATAACATCGCCCCAGGACAATTCTAATTTCCTCAAAGGTGTGTTTTTATCTCTAGACAAAATGTAGCTGTAACAGGATGCATATTCAGAGACTAAGAAGATGGTTTTTATACTTTGTGAGTCTGATGCCAATGTAATAACAGGCAACGTTCTAATGGTTCACTATCTGATTAGCTGTCTGTCTAGAGCAACAATGTGCATATAAAACTTATGAAATTACTGATGCTTTTAATGTAATGTGTTTAAAAATATATCAAATATGTTAGCATTTCTCTAAATGCTTCATTCTGTTCATTCAGTGGGTAATGAATTTACATTTCCAAATGTAAAATACTCTATTTCAAAATACTCTATGAAACACAATTCTTATTTTCCCAGTGAACACTGAATTAAAGGTCAGAATTTATTGATACCTATGATGGCCTGTTTTTTATGTCAATCAGTTTTCTATTAGGAATGCTCATTATGCTGGCAGTAATGGTTTATGTGCAACTCTGTGTGTGCCTATGTGGGCAAATACACTCATTGCAAAATTTTCTATTTTAGTTTTGTTCTTCCACAGCTGTTCCTACATATATTTCTGCTTCAGTAATGAAAGAGAAGTTGCTGCCAAGTCAGCCTGGATCTGCAACTGTAAATTAGGCCCCTAAGGATTCACAGAATCACCACTTTAATTTTCAGATTTTCTATGGAAAGATACATAACAACATTTCTAGATCATGTCCCAGTGCTTTGTGGACACACACAGTGATCAGCTAGAGATAGCCATCCCATGAAATATAGAATCACTTCATCTTGTCCTACTTCCAAAGTATTTAAATCTGCAATTGAGAGAGAAATTATGAAAAAGAAATGTTTGTGGTTATGTTTGGGATCATGCTGGTTAGACACCTGCTAACCAATCTATCCCTCTTTAGTTTAAATATTTTCTTCTTCAATAAGTATGTATTCAGCCTCAGGGCCCATCAAAGCCCTGTGTTTACCTTTGCTGGGTTACAGCTTTGAGATGTGCTGCACTCAGCTGCAGAAAGAGAAATTCCTACAGCCTTCTCTGTCTGCCCTTGTAACTGGCTGGCGAGGTAAGAGCCCTCCAGGGATTAGCAACTACTCATATTTATTTTATAATAATATTTTATTCACACTCTTTTCTTTGTTAAATATGAACATTAAAAAAAAAAAGTTAAGAAAGGATTTTTTCCCTTGTTCATGTCAGACATGAAGTATTCTCTGTATAGAATCAGAGGTTAACTTAACTAGCCTTAGAAGTTTGATACTTTTCTAAGGCCATGGGGTTTAGCATATCCTTTTAGTATATCCTTAAAAATAAAACCATAGGATCAATTCTGCCAACATAAAATACTTAAAAGCTTCCCATGAGATAAGCAATTATCTGTGCAAAAAACCCCAAAACTTCTCAGCTATCGTAATGTTATGGTACAATTTCTTTTGTCTTTGTCTCATGTAAACTTAACTCTTTAATTTTGAATCAGTAATTCTGTTTCTGAGATATTTTAACCTTTTTTATCTCTCCAATCTTAGGTGAGTAGCTCGTTTATAGAAATACTTAGGTTTTCTTTCATCACAGCAAGGGTATAGTGAATGCTTAATAAATATTTAAATGCTCCATCTGCCAGAGTAAACTAGCACAGGCAAAGCTTCCATGTCCTCTGGAGGTATTTAGCCAGGCATACTTAACAGCAAGTCACTGTTCTAGGAAGTCGTATCCTGGTTTATATGGGAATAAACTGAGTTTTTCAAGGCAATCAGTTATGAATTACATGCTGCTCAGGCAATCAGGTCTTCATAATGAACAGTTTTTCTTGGTTGTATGGATAAAGTAGCAAAGATGAAACTTTTTTTCTTTTTTCTGATTCTGTTGGAGTAAAAAATTATTGCCTATGTAGTCAATAGACTAGATTGTGGGGGTTAATTCCAATTCAGGAATGAAATTTAAGGTTCCTAGAAAGCGGTAAGCATGTGGGGTTAATAAATTGGCACAACAACTTCTTGAGAAATCTTTTATTATGATATAGCTAGCTCTGACAAATGATGGCTATATTTGTCACTTTGCATTCCTGTTCAAGCGGTATCTTTTATTCTTCAGTTTGTTCCTTGGGGGGATTGCTGAAGTGTGTGACTGTATTTGGAAGGATTAGACTATCAAAGGGTAAAGTTATCATTCATATGAATGTCATTCTTCATAGAGTATATAAAATGTGAAATATATCAGGTGGTTCAGATTGGAAAGAATCCACAGAGATGCTTTTTCCAGCAGCAAAGAATGGATGTTTTGCTTTCCAGAATGCCAATGAGTGCATCAACAGTTGCTGTTCTAGAAGATCTTCTTCAAAGCCCATTTAAAAACAGGGGAATGATGGGAGAAATTTTTTCTTTGTGGACTTTAAGTGTCATAATAAAATGTGCTTGTCCAGATTCACAGTTTTTCACCTCACATTTGGATTTGATGTAGAAATAGTTAAGCTAAACTGCCAATACTGTTATACTAAAACTGCGGTTCTACAATCAGCTGAACTGAATTTGAACATCGGACTGACCTAGAGAGAGAAAAAAAAGCCTTGCCTCCAAGTCACTAAAGTTTAGTTTCAGATTTGGTAGTATGGAGCTTTTTTTTACTTGCATTTACTGCAATATTTGAGATGGCTGGAGTTGGATGAAAAGCTTATTGACTGCGTGATTATCTGTAGGTACAAAAATGCTGTTAGTGAGGATCTTCTTGTTATTTTTCTAAGTCCGTGAGAGACTTTTCTCTCTCACAGAAGAGGTAGCAGGGAATGTAAACAACCAAGCCACCTGCAACCTTGGAAAGTCTTGTTTATGGTATAGTAGAAAATATTTTGATAATGGATGTTTTAGGATTTTGGCCAATCACCCCCAAGGGGTAGCTGGTCCTTTGTCCAATTAGACTATGAAGAAAAAAGTCTATAAAAGAGTTTGTAAAATAATTAAATAACTCAATCTTGCTGCACAATTCCTGTCTGCTGGATCTTCTCCTCCTCCTCCTCCCTATAGCTGCGGGACACGGTGATATACCGTAGGAACCAGGCCTGCGGTAATAATTACCCATCTTTTAAGGTACTGCATTCACTCAGGGGTTTTTTTGTCTGTTCTATCAATGTAAGCAGAAATGACTAATGAATAGATGGTGCACACTTTCATCCAATTAATGAGCTGAAGAAAGAAATATGTGAATAATTTTGAGATATGTTGGAAACACTCATCTGTCTCTGGATTTCTATGACTGAAAGCATGGAGTGAAATCTGGGTAAGGAATACCATATACTGTGCAAAATCATTCCTTGTTAAACAAGGGCATGATAAGCTGGATTTTTGTGTAGAAATGAGCAGTGGTTTACAAGAGTCACATTGAATCTTACAAGTTACATGAAAAGCCTTTCAAAGCAAATTCCAGAACGTGCTCCAGCTGGCTTATTGTACTTGAAAGTAGTTTGGCAATTCTCTGAAAATTGCACAAGAATCACTAAAAAGTTAGCTTCCAAGATAACTTGTATTGTGCATACTTTTTCAAGTTGATCTTTTTCTTAAGACCCTTGCCTTTATCTTTGCTTTGGCATTAAGGTCTTTCAGACTGCAAGTTGCCCAAGAAATCAAGACATTAGCAAATGTTGCCACGGAAAGATAGCAGGGGACAGTGAATGATTTTTTTAAATGTATTACCCATATTTGCAGCAGTTCGTCCTTGTGACATGGCTCCTTTGTAACATACCAAGGAAGACTAAACATCTTGCACCTCCTAATATTTTCCCTAACATTTGGCCCGTTGAAACATTTATGGTACAGGTGGTAGAAAAATCTGTATCTGTCTTAACATAAAGCAAAAAATCAAATTAAACTGGATTTCAAAGATGTATCCAATAAACTAGTGAAGAATAGTGTCATAAACTGGAGGCACTGGGGAATCAATTCAGGGTCCACAATTCCTAAAACCTCAATGGTGAAGAATGTGCATATTTATTTTTTTGATAGACTGTATGCAAAACAGTTCAGAACAATTCAATCTTAATACATGTATTTAAAAGGCATCTGGAAAGTCTCCAATTATGCCAGATGGATTCAAGGGATTATTTGAAGGAAAGCAGAGTTTTACTTGATATGCCACAAAGAATTATTTTAAATCACCTGTCGATTTCTCAGCGAGCCTGGAACTAGCTGAAGAATCTGTGGCTTTTGGTTTTGGTTTTACTGAAGTGATTGAACAGATACAGTCATAGCCTGATTAATTTATATCTATATAAATCTACTTATCATGGGAATTTGATTTCCTTTCTGGTGTCAACAGCAGGAGAAGTCTATGCTAGTGATTTCAGAAAAGTCAGGGAGTCAAAAGGTATGATTTCTGTTCCACAGGAAGATGTATGGGTAAAGTTGCACTGGGCAAGTTTACTGTTTTGTCACTATTGGTACTGATTGTGTTCAGAGGCTGAAGTAGAAGTGGTATTTTTTCACCTTCCTGAAACAAAGTTTAGTGTATAAATATTTTTGGATCAGCAACATGAATGTTTCTGACGCAATACAGCAGTAAAATGTGTTCATGTATATGAGGACTGTTACACAGATATGGCTGCATTTCATTAGAGTGATCATAACTCACTGTTAGAGTAGGATAGCCAGCTCAGATCCTTAGCATCTGATATTAATAACTTCATAGCTGTGGCTATAAACCCACAAGCTGACTATAACCTGTTTTCCACTGCCATCTCTATTCAGCAAATATCTAGCATTTGCTCAAATTTGACTGCAGAAGCAACCTCTTTTGGTTAGATATTTTAATTTTTTCCTTACAGATCAAAAGACATGAACTTGTGACTTGATATAACATTTTAAAATTACAGCAATTACACTGGTTTTAAAATGAATTGTACTTACTTTTTCTTTGGCATGCAAATTCTTTGCACTTCTATAGGTTTCAGACATCAAAAATTCAGTGCGTGTTTCATATGACAGTATCTGTTAACAGTGTTATTTCACAATATACATGAATTAAGGAATCCTTTTTAGCACTTGGATGATCCATCTAACTTCATACTTTTAATATGCCTTTTAAAGCTCACATCAAGGGATCTTACATCTAAGGAATTTATTAATGTTACATGCAAAAGTGAAAGCTCGTCTCACTCTTTAATTAACCAAGTGTGAATACAAAGTTTTAGACATTAGATTTATGGTTTGGTTGTTGTTTTCCATACACAATTTTTAAAATTTATCTGCAGCCCTGCTCCAGGTCAAAGTCTATGTCAGTAGCTCATCTTTCTGAACGGCAACCGGAAATGCCAAGGAAAACCATGGAAGAAATATTTAATGCAAGGATTGCATGTGTCTGACAAAAAATAGTTTATCAAGGGGATTCCTGAGCTATACCTTTCATGTGAGCTATTACTCTCAATATTTATTTTTGATTTGACTTTACCTAAACCCTTTCTGATAGTTTTTATCTTGGTAGGTTTCACAAGAAATGTACTGAAGGATATCAACACACTTTGTAATCTCTTTTCACTGTGAAAACTGTCCATTTTTTCCAGTTTTTGCTTTCTATATTTAAATCAGTATTTAAATCAGAATTTGGTTTTCTTTTATATCTTGCAACACTTTATTTGCTTTATTTTTCTTGGTGAATAATCTTATCAAAATCTTTCAGAAGACTAAGTGTAGTGGTTTGGTCCAAAATACTCATTACTGTTTATTTTCTGTGAGATAAGAATTAGGAGAAATGCAAAGCAGGCACCAAACTTGAAAGAATATAAAGAAGTTTATTAACAGACCTAAAAGAAGAAAAAAAAATTATACCACACCTTCAGAACTCTTCTCCTCCCCCCCCCCCCTTCCTCCCTTCTCCCACTGACAATGTAGAAAGACAACCCTTAAGATATTCAGTCTGCTTACCACTTCCACAACCTTGTTGTTCAGTCCATTTAGGAAGAAGAGTCTCTCTTGCTCATGCTATGAAAACATTATCACAACGAGACAGCCGCCCACTTCCAAATAACTTTGTTCAGTCCATTTAGGAAGAGGAGTCTCTCTGCTCGCATGTGAGTCCCTTCCCCCGACTTGCAGCTTTTCCCACAACTGCTTTCGAGGGTCCACTCTTGAAGTTTTTTGGGGTACAATTTTAAGGTTGAGCCGTTCAGAAACAAAAGTTCTCTTCACCCATCTCTGGGAGCATTTCGTCTCTAAGAAATATCTGGGAGCATCTCTAGGAACTGAGGTTTTCTCCTTTCCCATTTGGAGCAAAAGTCCTCATCGCTTCCATCTCTCCCTGTTCAACTTCTCATGAAATTACAGCTGCATCAGCATCTGCCTATCTCAGCACAGGTGCTTTTGCTTACAAGTTGAACTGAACACTCCACCCCCCATGCCTTCATGAAATTACAACAGGTACTCTGATATATCATAGCTTCACAACAGAATTTCAGCTTGAAGCATCTCCTCTTTCTCTTCCCTCAGGTTTTCAGCTCTTCACAGCACTAAAAGGGTTAATCTCACCTAGGCCTTGCAGCTGGAATGTGGCTTATCGAAGTGGAGAGGGTGGGGGGAGCTGAGCTGCTCAGTCAGATAGGTTGCTGTGAAAATGAGGTTTTCACACCTGTGTGTGCCAGTTTCTGAAACTATGCCTAAATACCAATGTGGCATTTGCCATTTTTCATTCCTCTCACACCAAGTTTGCTTTACACATAGGAATTGATATATAACCAAGAGTTATGACCAAACATGGACATCAAATTGCTGCAGAACTGTCTGATCCTATCGATTGCCTGTTGTTCAATCTATTGCTTTGCTTTGTGTTTTGTATTGGGTTTAGTTTTAAAATCTCTGAGCCTTTTCTCTGACAGTGGATTCCTATGCAGGCTTGGTCTGAGAACTGTCTTCCTACCACTAGGAATACCAACAGTTAGTTTAGCCTTTCCGCAGTAACTTTAATCTCGCTGATCGGTCCTTTTACCACTTGATTATGTGCTCTCCTGGCTCACTATTCTATAGGTTCCATTAAGGGACAATTTTATTATTAAAGACATAAAAACTGGTAGGCTGCTTCTTAGCTTCTTGTGATATTAATTTAAACTGTTAGAGATTATGTTGTTGCTTATTTTCATTTCTGATATTTCCTTGAATGTATTTCTGATGTATCGTATCTTCTCCCACTTTTTAATTTTTTTTCTGGGAAATAGCAAAAGGGAAGAAATGAAATGCAGTGATAAAGAGGAAGCATGAGTCAATATCTCTGTCTAAGTCTTATGTCTTTAAATGATCTTCAGGTCATCTGCAGGCATTTTACATGTTTAAGTGCTCCTTTTTTAATTTATTTCTAAGTTACATTTTTTTTGTGTAGTTTCTCTTTTTAAGTGCTAGAGACTGAGTGACTGAAAGCTTTGTGAACTTCGTTATTTCACAAAGCAAGCAAGTCAGTCTCCATGCAGTTCCTGATGACACCTTTCATCTCTATGTTCTTAATATCTAGATTCCCAGTAGTGTCTGCGTCTTGTCTTACTGGCTGGTACCCTTGTCTTTGGAGGAGTATGCCTGAAGCAAGAGGCTGTAGGATGTACCTATATTTTGATATCAAAACCTTTTTTACATTTTCAGATCTCATATTTAACCTCAGCCAGGCTGGAATTAAGCTTAGAGTCAATGCTGAATATTTCAAAATTCATATCCATGACATTTAGTGTCTAGGACATATTGTACCTTTTTGGCTTCAAAGTTCATGCAGTTCACTCTGGTGTCTCTGACAGAAAAAGGTGAATGAACTTCTCAGAAAGGAGAGAAGGATATTTTACTGACAACATTTAAATATATTTTGATTTCTAAAGGTATAAATACACATTAAATGTCCTCAGACAAATAAAAAAAAATGATCAGCTGCTATATATGACTATGCTTGAGCAGTTAGCCCATGATAAACTCAAAATAAAAAGGGTTTATTGAACAATATCAGTTGCTCACAGCTGGTCTGGGCTAGAGTGTGAGTAAGTTGAAATACTGTTGATAAAGGTATAAACAAGGTCAAAAAACTACAGTAACATTGCAATATTTGATCATATGCTCTTACCTGTATCACTAGAAACTTTTTAAAATCCTGAGGCAGCAGATTTACACCTGCTGTGTTTATGGTTGCTTTTTAAAATAAGTTTCATTGGCAACGGGTTCCACAATTTAACCACAATATAAGAAAGATATACTTTTATCAGTGAATCAATTGTCATCTTTTCATGTAGTTGAATATTTCTTTGTCTTAGGAAGAGGGAGTGCAAGCATTTGCTTTAAATACTTTTTCCATTTTTTATTCATCCTATATTTACTGTCACCTCTTTCATCCATTTCTTTAGCACAACCAATTCTTGCATTCTTCATTTTTTTTTTCTCAGATCCTTGACCATTTCTATAACTTTTCATTGAATGTTTTATTGAGTTTTGCTTCCTTTTGAAGAGCTCTGTAAACAGTGTATGATTAAATCTCAAGAATCTACTGCAAGGTAAAAAAGGGAAAGATATCACCATCTGATGGGAAAACCACAACAAATATAAGGAAAGAAATACATGATTAGAGAAACGTTCAGGTACAAAAATATCTAACTCTGTGTGATGTGCACCAGATATCCCTTTCTTTTGTGGGATTTAATTTAGATGCCTTGCTTAGTCACAAGCTCCTCTGTTGGGAGCCTGCCTCTTTCCAGTGACTACATAAACTCATACACAGGGAACCTCACATTTTTAAATTAAAGGCCTAAAATCAGATGACCTGAATCTCTTTCCAGAGGGACTAGTAAAAGTTTTTTAAGTTACTCAAATCAGTAGTTGAATACCTTTAAAATTCTAGCTTTGATTTTCTTAGGATTAAATAGGACACCTGAAGCCAATTAGGAAATAGAATCCAGGTTGCCTTTGTTCAAAACTAGCACTGCAATAATTATCCTACTTCTCCATCCTATAAAATATACAAATTGAGCATTCCAATTCTGGCTTTCATTTTTGCTGTAGTATCTAATCATATAGAGGAAAATATAAACAATAGTGACTTTTCAGAAAAAGTGCTTTTAGTCACACAGTTAGAGATGATACTCACAGTTCCTTTGTACTAATGCCCTATTCACTGAAAAGATTTTAAAATTATTATAGGAAATTACCATTTAGTAAATAATGATACACACAGAGGAAGGAAAATAAACCAAACCTGTTTGTATTTCTCTTAATATTCATACAAATTTAGTTTGCTTTTCTTCTCAAATCTATTTTTGGGCCTATGTAAAGTGCCTCCCCCCCTAAGCTATTAAATTCTTTACAGTCTTTTTTTCATCCTGATGTGCCATTTCATGGACATGTCGGAATTAGTTCAGAGATCACAACTGCCAAAGCCCTCTGATCACACAGAGCTGGCCCTCCCACTGCTGTTGCTGCTCAGAGCATCCACAGCTACAGCTGCTCAAAATGAGATCAGCCAGCTTATTCTCTGGGCTCTTTTCAAGCTTGCTTCTGTGGCTGCTCTGTTTCCACCTGCTCTGCCCTGAGTAAAGTGTTTCTATTGCACAAATACACAAGGACCAAAAGAGTACCAGATGAGGTGCCCTGGCTCTTGCCTTCAGCCCAGCTCTGGTGAGCAATTCAGCACCCACTTGGCAGCATCTTATGACTGTCAGGGTCTGAGGTCCTTCCCATCAGAGAGCTGGGCACCAGGGGAAATCTGTTCTGCTACTGATTTATTGTTCTATATTTATCAAAAAGATACTGCTTACTGTCCATTAAAATTCTCCTTTTTCCTGTCTAACATAACTAGAACATTTTTTCACGGACTGTAATTTAATAATAGCATACTTATAAATAAATGAGTAATTGATGTCCTAAGCCTGTCTTGAACTTAAATTGTATTTATTTATGAAGTGATTTTCCTTACCAATGGTAATATGTGAAAAATTAGATGCTTGTTAAATTTGTTGATGAATAAGTATATGAAATCTACAGTCTCTATTTAACAAAACAATTAGTTATTGAGCAATTTATTATCTAAAAAGATACCCTTACTATAAAACCAGACATTACATGGAAAGTTTTATTGTAAATTTCTTATTATTATTTTTTTATGGTGTGATTTATACTTCATAAATTTAAGATTTTTTTTTTTACAAATGAATTCTTCTAAATTTCAACTTTTTGTAACAATTTTAAAAGAAACAAACACCTGAGCAGAATTTGGAGTTAAATAGTATCAAATATATTACAGCATGTAGGTGTATTTGAAACATCTGTAGTGCTAGTGGTGCAGCTTCTTGTTGAGCAGTTATTCCCATCCCTGGGTGCAGCCTATTATCATCCAATACTGATACTGAGCCCATAACAGTTGTTCATTTATTTTATGCTTCTGTTAATTTGTTTGTTTTGATATGAATTTCATGCTATGGGCTATGAACAATAGCAGGGGCCCAGTAGTCTTAGTGTGCAATTTAGGAAAAGCTCTCTAATCACTGTCACAGGAACTTCAAATTCCTGTATCTACTTTTCTACCCTTTTCTCTTTCAAATATTTATATTAACAAATAATCTAAATTCATAGGATTGTGTGGGATGCCACCCAATAGACCAGGACATTCAAAGCCCAATCCAACCTGGCTTTGAACAATACTAGGGATGGGGCACCCACAGCTTCCCTGTGCAACCTGTTTCAATGCTTCACTACCCTCTGAGTAAAGAATTCTAATCTAAATCTCACATCAAATCTAAATCTCTTTTCTCTTCGTTGATTTCAGCTCACATTTCAGTAACTATTTTTTAGGTATTTTGACTCATTCTCTTTACTTCCATTTCTCAAAAAAAAAAAAAATTTGAAGACTGCATCAAGTACAGTTTGCACCAAGTACAGACTGCATCAAGTACAGATGCTTCAATTGTTTCCACAATTCAGTAACAGAACATTTCCATCCAT
Organism: Corvus kubaryi; assembly: GCF_017639235.1. Classification (NCBI taxonomy): domain Eukaryota; kingdom Metazoa; phylum Chordata; class Aves; order Passeriformes; family Corvidae; genus Corvus; species Corvus kubaryi. The sequence goes on along the minus strand of NW_024582056.1, from coordinate 1,776,381 downwards.
GATATATATGTCACAGCAATTTTCCTGGTTTATCTTTTTTTGCTGGCTGCTATTACACTCTTTGAAGGTGCACCAAAGCTTAGAGTGAGTACTCCATGTTTAACTCATTTATGAGGACACAAGCAAAGATGATTACCTTGTTAGATTAGTCCTTGATTTCTTTGTACATCCTTTACCTCAGAGAAATACCAAACCAGCTGTCACGCTTCTATGTTAGTCAGAGAGAAGCTTGTTTGGCATAATTTATTTCAAAGAATAAAGACATATCCTACATTTATTATTAGGATCAAGTTGTCATCATGAGACTATCTAAGAGATAGCCTTTTAGTACTCTTAAGTCTTCATTAAAGAGCTGTTATTTTAGCAAGTTCATCTGAATTAATAAATGGGGAATAAAGTCAAAGATTTCAGGGATAAATTGGACAACTAATGAAAATATGATATATATTATACAAGTTACTGGAATTTTTCAGCAACACTCAATAACCCCACCTTTGTATAATGTCTTTGTATCTCACTCTTCAAAAGAAAATCATAGATTCTTGTCTCTGATGTAGGTAAGGACTTCAGCAGTGCATTTGAATTTGCATGATGCTATATTCACTTTTGATTTCCATTATGAGGATTTTGATATACATTTTTTTGCTATGCTCCACATCTAAATAATGTCACAATTTGATTAGAAAATTTCACTTCATTTCTTTGGTGTAGTGCCTGCAAGGAAGTTAAGGCATTGTAAGCTTACAAAAGTAAGCAACTTTTAGTAAAGAACCAGAATCCCAGAAGGTGAAGTATGTATCAAAAACCACATCCATATTCCAGAATGCTTCTGCTGGTTTTGTTGCTATTTGTGTGGGTTTTGGTGGTTTTTTTGTGAGTGGTAAGTGGTGTAAGAGAAGAAAATTTTGTGAAAACAGAAAATGAAAGCTGAAAATTATTCAGGGGGTGAATTTCTTACCTGATAGATTGCTTGCCTACTAATATTTGCAGCTGTCAATTTCCACTAGCATCTGTTGCAGATTGTGTCACAAGGGGGACTGCTGCACCCATAGCATGGATATCCAATTTTCTTCTGCAGGAGTTTCTTCCACAAAACTACATCTTTGCTTGATGACATGGAGGGATGCTTTAAAAGTTCCAGCACATATGAGGGAAGTGGAACCTCTGTTTCTTGCAACAAACATTAGAAGAAACTGAACAGGATGAAAGGACTGTGCTGTGAGATCATTTATTTTTAATGGGGAAGAGAAAGGAAGCAAAAAATACTGAAGAGACAGAATGAAGGAAATGTTTTAGCAGTGAAATAGAGACACCTTCACTTTGACTCAAAAGGGCGTCCATAAGAATATAATTATGTAAATGTCAAGAAGGCTAGAAGTGGTTTTAATGTTGTACATTAAGATATATATTAATAATATGATGGAATTGGGAGCACAAAAGCCTATACTAAATATAATGAAAAACGTTCTGACAGGAAGATACATTAGGCTGTAGAATAGTTTTCCATAGGGAAGCCATCACTTAAGGGTTTTTTCTTCCATCAGTATGTTCCCCAATTCTATGAAGATTCATATTCAGCTCTTCATGTCCAAATGGAAAATTAAACAAGAGAGATAATTTCAGCAAGTCCCGAAGTCCCTCAGTAATTTTAAGGAAATTCAGTTACATCCTCTTATCAAAATATCCCTTGCTGGGGTTAAGAATAGACCCCGCTATATATATTTTATCGAATTATGTTTAAAAAATAATTTATTTAATTAAACAGTGAAGAACTTTCTCTGAGTTTAGATGTCATGGTTTTTTTGCGATAGGTCTGTTACGTATTTTGTCCTTCTTGCAAGATTTTGGGGGTATCGGTTGTATCTGGACTAAAGAATGCATGCACACAAAGTATTTTAAATTCTAAATACTGTCTAAAGTGCCTGTTGCCTGGACTTTCAAAGTTCAGGGTTCGAAAGAAAAGCTGCTCATTTAATTGAAGATGCACAGTTGCATTTTCAGGTTCAAAATATCAGTGATCTGTGTGAGGCAGAAGACAAACTGAGCCTGAAGTCTGAGATCAAGTCTGAGCTCTAGTCCTGGAGACAGCATGTCTGTTTCTGTTATTATGATTAAAACATTGGCCTTTTAAGTAATGGGGCATATCCAGAGGTATGGAAACCTCAGGGAAAAAGTGGGTCTTTGCCAGAAATTTAAAAGTTTCGAACATCAACTCACCCTAAAGCTTTTGTTCAGTTTGTGGGATTTTCTTTTCGTTTTTTCTTTTTTTTCGGCCTACCCTTTTCAAATGAATAGTTTTTAACCATTGTTTCAGTTTTCAAATTAAGCATGTAAGATGTTTTCTCCTTTTTTTTTTTTTTTTTTTTTTTTTGTGTGTCACTTTCCTTAGGACTGTTGTTTGGGTTTGGGTATGGGGCAAGACAACTTTTAAGATGTATTATGTTTTACCCAGCAACTGTGAGAGAAAGGATTTTCTACTACACTGCCCTTGGTCTAGAAAATCAGGATTTAATTTACTTCTCTGTCATAAATTATCTATATGGGATTAGGCATCTTGAGATGCAAAAAGATTTTTCAGTAATATTCACAGGAACTGAAAGGTGCAAGACAGCACTTCGAGAAAGATCTTCTTAAGCACAAAGAGGAATATAACACAATATACCTTTTTGGATATTTGTCCCATTTTCTATGAAATCTTGAGTAATTTACTCAAATCTCTATGTGTATAATGATATTTAATGACTATTTCAACCTACTTATGTGGTACTGGAAAACAATAGCATGTGCTACATAGCAATGAAAATATTAAAAAAAACCAAAATCTATATTGTCTCTTTCGTTAGATGATTGCAAAACTGCATGTTTTGCCAAAGAATTTTTATTTCATACTGTTAATTAATTTTGAGGGTTGGTGACCACATAATTTTTTTTACCCCAACAGAGAGATGGTTGGTTTTCACATTGATGCCATGTATTTAATTATTTTTTGTTCAGTTAATTGTGAAAAAAATATAGGTCTCACCTTCTAGATTGTTTTAAATGCTTTCGGTTTTCTGCTAAAACAATGCTTCTAGTAAATGATTGTGGTTATTACCATCTCAAGTATTGATTAAACAGCACAACAAATCCTCACATTAAAACATTGTGTGTGTATATATATTTTTGTCTCCTTTAACTGCCTGGTTTAGCTTATTTTGTTTTGGCAATCCACAAGGTGCTTTGCACATTCCTATGTGTCCATATACAGTCTTCACTGCATATTATGTAGTATGACTTAAGTGAATTGATAAATATTAAGTCAAGTAAATGAGTTTAACTTCTCTGAATAACTGAATTGTATTGAACTGCAGGCGTTGTGAAAGTTTTAGCTGAACTTAGTCTCATCAATAAGAGCAATCCTTTGCTAAGAAGCTTTGCCTTTGAAACTCTCTTGGGGTTTACTAAATGAATTTAAAGCAATACAGATACCTTCCAAATCCCATAACAGAAAGCGCAAGTAAGCCAAATAAGCTGGAAAAAAATCTGTAAGTAGGGAAAGGCAATTCTTGTTGAATTAATGAAAACTGGAAAAACTGAATTCTCTGATTGCTTTTAGCCTGACTTGATAAAAATCTCTGGACAAGTAACTTAGCAAAGACAGTAGAAAGTGGGTTGGCCAGCTGTAAGATGTTGGCCAACTACAATAAATTAGACAATAGATTTACTAGGTAGAAAAAAAAAAAAATAAGGTAACTAACTGTGCTATGAAGCGCTGCAACCTGGAAGCAAACAGTATGGTCCAACAAAACCCAAGTATAATAAAAAAACACAGTTTAAGATGCATATATGCCTGTGATTCTTTTACCAGTTTCACCACTTTCCTTATTGCCACTGCATATAACCTTTTAAGGAAAAATGTGAACTAAACTTCAAAAATTCACTTCTCTGAAATGTAGGGTTGGGACTCAGAATCCAAAGCCATATTTTAATAAGTAATGTGTGATTGGAACTTTTTTATTTAGTAATATATAAAAGCATAACAAAAATGTTTCATTCTTGAGTTGTGGATGCCAAAGATCCTCAAAAATACTGAGGATTCACCTTACTTGTGCTTCATCCATGTCTTGGGGTGACTTTATGATGTGTATCCCATATCACTGCTCCATGCCCAGAAATTAATTTTGTGCCTTTCTGTGCCTTTAAACTGAGCCTGAGAGGGGGGAGGAAAACCTGAGCAAAACTTTTTCAAAGCAATTTGCAGCTTGTTCAAGGTCACACAGAGATAGAGACTTTTTTTTAGCTGCGGCAGGAGAGCGAGAGTGGGGGAAGCACCCGGCTTCCTGCTTCTTTCCAGCCAGCTTTCGGCCAGTTTTTTCAGCTCCTTTTTCTTTCTCCAGGGAGAGACAGAGAGTTGAACTTTTTTTTTTTCCTGGGACTTTGTTTTTTCTTTTTTTTTTTCTCTGCTGGACAGTTTCAACATCAGAATACATCAGGAGGAATTTCCACCGAGGCCTTGGCCCTGGAGGGGGACCCACCACCCCATCCCAGCTCCAAGGAGGGGGAGAGAGAGATCTATGGAAGGACACTGAAATTTTCCCAGGTTTCTCTCAGCAGATCGAGAGATTTTATTATTTAGCACCATTATCCTTTTCCTGTGTGTTTGTTAAATAAATAATTTTTATCTCTTTCCTTGTGGAAAGAGTGGATGGAAATAGTTTTCTAAAATAAATGTTATTTTAAGATCTATGTTGAAAAAGATAACCAATTCCATGAGTTTGTTTATTTCTTTAACTTACGGTGAATTCTCTGTCCATCTATTGACTGCATCTAATTGTCGACCTTGATCTATATACCTTGGTTACCTGAATCAGATATTGTAAAGAGCTCGGGAAGTAGAATCCAGAGTTTAACAGAAGTATTAGGAATAGAAACAAATAAATAGTATAAGAAAGGACAGCAGACACTTTGTTGGATTAGTATCAGAAACCAGTTACACATGTTCTAGTAAATTAATGAATACACATATAAAATATATTCTCCCACTTGTTTTTTGTACATCATATATACAGACTAAGAAGAACACTGATTAATGAAGCTGTATGTGAATGGATGAATTCATTTAAATTTAAATGTTTTAAGTTTTAATATTTATTCTGTGAATATTGCTGAGAGATTTTCACCTGGCCCACTTTGCTTTGGTCTAGTTGTTTGTGATGTTTTTGCAGTGCTTAATGCAATTAGTAAGTTTTTAATGAGGACACAGAAAAAATGCAATGATCATGTTGGCTATATGTAATGGATTTCATTTTTACAGAGTAGGAGTTCTTCTCTTAAATGTGACTCATAAATGAAACTGAAAAGGTTGTATTCATTGCTCATTTTAACCTTGTCCCTTTTTTTAAAAAAAATTTATTTTAAACTGCAGTTGTTGCTGAATTCTAATTCAAGATGAACTTAAAAAGACCAAATAGTATACAAATATGTTACCAAAAATAACCCATATTTCTATAAATTTCAAATGTTCTTTATACCTCCTTTGCCTCAATAATGTTTCACAACAAGACAAGCTTTGACAGAACAATCAGCATTTTTGTGGTCTTAAGTAGTATTTATCGGACAAAATCTACTACCTTTCCAAAAACAATGTTTAAATTTTAGTCATATGAGCAGTAGCATTCATGAAAAGTAATGCTTCCTGTTCTCATAAAACAGAATATATAGCAAGAAGATAAAGTATTTGTGATTGCTCTTGGTCTGGAGTTACTTTGCAAGGTAAGACTTTGTCCAAAAGCACAACTGTATCTTAATTTAAGATGGGTTTTTTAAAATAAAATTACTACTGTTGCCAATCCTGGACTAAGTTTCTATGTTTATGTAGTTATTCAAAGAGTTTCGACCTTCACAGATTAGATTATTAGTAATTTATTGTTTTATTTCTCTTGCAAATGAGAATGTATGACTTTTTAATTTCCAAAGTGTCCAAAATCATTATCCCCGGATTTATGTCTCTATTAATATAAGTTTCATACGTTCTGCATTTTAAATGAGTGTCCACGTTAAATACTTTGTGTCCTATGTTCAGGTATTTCCAATCCCCTGAAAAACTTGTCTTTTTGCTATTGATCCTGCCCAGAATTCTTCAATGGATGTACTATTGTACCATGTACTTGACTACTAAGTTTTTGTTGGGTTTTGTTGGTTTTTTGAAGGGATATTTCTCAAAACCAATGTCTTAATAGTACTTTTTTTCTGCTTGTTTACTCTTTTAAATTATTTTTGAAAAAAGATTGTGATATTCTTGTTTTGCTGATTCAGATGGATTTGCTCTGTCCTCTGTGGTGTCAAAAAACCTTAAGGAAAGACTCATAGTCTTTTTTGTTTGTTTGTTTGTTTGTTTTTCAGATGAAATTATTATTAATAGTATTTCAGTATCATTTCAAACTGTATAAAAATAATGGAAATGATCTTTGGACTTCTTAATTATAGGAACCTTACAAACTTGGCATTTTATTAAATAGAATACCTGTTAATCACAGTTCTCCTGTCCTATGATTAGTTAGCTAACAACCACAGAGCAATTTAAAAACAACTTATTCTGTAAAATACTTGGCATTTACGTTTTAACTCATCTGGTGACTAAAATAATTATAATTTAAAGATATTTCAACAGCACCTTTTGCAGATAACATTATATGCCTCCTTCAATTAGACAGTATTCAGCAGAAAGAACAAGCAAAATCCTAGGCATGGCATTTATTGAAACATATTTCCTCTAATTGTAGTGAACAAAATTGTTGTGTAATGTAAATACAGGGTTGACTTTAATATGAATTAACAGTGCTCTGAAAGGTAGGAGGAGGCTGATAGGAAGAGCTGACAAGTATGAAAGTAAGATGGAAGAGCTGGAGAGATGTAATTTCCTAGCAAATAATTATACCCAAGCTGTGTAAACAAGCTTAAACAAATACTTTATAAAAATCAAACCAAGAAACGAAATAGCAGATTTATCATTTCAGCACAAGTGTCAATAACTGGAGTCCATATGTTTACACAGGCCAGCTTCACAGAAAGATAATTCTGTTTGGCCTTGCTCTCATCAGCACCAACTGCAGTTAACATATATTTTTACCTGCTCGTGTCCTTTATGAACAGAAAAATACCATAAAAATATATAAAATAAAGGTCTAGACTTGCTTACAATCCCACTGTATAGCAATGTCTCATGTTTGGAGACTTTGTGATTCTGGAGAATTTTGGAAATTTTGTGATTCTGAGCAGGAAAAATATTCACTCCAGTCCATTGCTTACAATATTGGTTATAGAGCAATGCATATAGAAGACACTTGTGTTTCAATTCTTCATAGCAAAGTTTGCTTTTATCATAGAACTAATGTTACAACATATGTTATGAACTGATTGATGCTTGACAGACAACAAAAAATATACTAAGGGATGGTTTTCAGACTGAGTCCCAGCACTGAATGGTGATTAAGTATTGTAAAGAGTTTCAGAATTGTCATAACTTCACCCATAAGAGCCAATTCACCTAAAATTTGCCAGGTCTAGGATCAGTTATAGAAATTGGGGCATGAATTACGTTTGACTGTAGGAGATAAACGTATTGTTTAATCACTGTATTTGAGGTTTTCCAACAGATAATAAGCCTTTTTGTTGGGAGGAAATTTCTAACATCTCTGATTGTACTGTTCAGAAATTGCACCTAATGGAGAAATATCTCACCACAAGAGATTTCTCACAAGTGGTATCTCTGTCCTGTGATGTTTGGTGTACCTCAAAAAAGCCATATAAGACATCAGTATTTTTGTGTGTGCATGAAAAAAGATGTTTGATGTAATATCCAAGCTGGAAATATTATTCTATACTGTTTGGTTTTTTTGTTTTTTTGTTTTCGGGTTAGTTTGTTTTGTTTTGTTTTTTAAATATGAGGCACCCTGTTAGAACAGCAATGAATCACATTTATGTTTGTTTTCAGTTTTTCTGTTAGTTTCCTTCTTTACATTTCCTGGCCTTAGCTTTAGATGATATTTTTTGTCCAGTACACACTGATTCCTGCTAAGACAAAAAGAATGAAATACAGAAAGTAAGAGAAATTTTGAGTTTCAACTCTCTGCATCTTTGGGAGGTACTATAGACATAACTGGGGCACAAATTATCCAACTATGTTCTGTTGCTTAGCACTGCAGCTGCTTTCTTATTTCTATCCCAGTGAAATACTGACTCTCATCTTGCTGTTATGCTGTAGATAGTTCCAAAATCCTTGTGAAATCCAGCATTCTTCAGTTTAATTAGTCACTGGTGGTAGACTAAGTTGACTTGCTTTGGTTGTCAACTAGAGGCTCTTGGTTTTTTGTGATTGTATGCCCATGAGAGCCTGGGGTATAATTATTAAATCACCTCAGTCTCACCTGTGATGATTGCTGGTGCCAAATTGCTCAGGTCCAGAATGCTTGTTGGCATTGGCAACACTTTTTGTCCCTTTCTTGTTTTCAGCACAGTGATTTCCCTTTTCTTTCTTTCTTCACCCTCAGTTAATAGTCAGGAGAATGAAATCTGCATGAAAAGTAGAATTATGAGCATGTATCAGATACAATCAAAGCAATGTCTGGACATATTTTCATCATCATTTGCTTTATAAATCAAAGAAAAACATTGTACGTGTTTCATCCTAAAGATAATTAAAGTCTGGTCATGTAATTTAGTTGATCTGTTGAAAAAATACAGTTGGTTAATGATAAAACATATCTTTAAATAGTCCTGGCTGTGATGCATTGGGAAGAACATGTGAGGTATGATCTTTTAGAGAAGTACATATAAAAGTTAGTACTAGAGGGTAAAATAATAAATCCTCTCTTCCTGAAGCTTACAAAGTGTGATTCCCTTAGGTGAATCTCTTATCAGAAGGGGTATCGCACTGCAGTAGAGAAAACTTTTTTAAGGCTAAAGCTGGACCCGACTGAACTCAATACATTTAATATAACTTTCCTAATTTTAATACAGAATAAAAGTTCAGGGAAAGAGAAATATTTTATTTTCCTCCATGATTTGGGATCTAGTGAGCCACATACTGTTTAGTTGATACAACAGTGTGTAACTAACTAGATAGAGGAATTGACAGATAAGATATGATACTAAAGAGAAATTCTTTCCATGATGGAAGGCAGATAGGTTAGAAAAAAGCAGCTAGAACAACTTCTAGTTGCTACTTGCTACTTGCTTTGGTGGTACATGTTCTTCTCCAATGGATGCTCAATTTTAGCAAATACTGAATATGGATTCTGCTGAGATCTAGTAGTGCATTAGCAAGTTTTGGCTTTTGTCAATGTGTGGTACAATAGTAAAATAAAACCATTATGAAATTATTTGCTATAAGAAAGTATATTTTTGAAAGAAATATGAAATACCTGAAATATTGCTGATTGTTATTTCCAATGCTGATTGTTTTTTCTAGCATAAGTTTAAGACTGTACCATGTACTTTCATAGGCAACTATGTAAAAGAGAATTTTATGGCTCAAGTAAAAAACACCTTCCAGTCCCTTCATTTTGACAGGCAAGGTACTCTAAAATAAATTGATAAAGTACTTGAATCATTCAGATCATTCTCAACTAAATTTAAAGTTCAAGTGATTAATCAATAATGTAGTAATAGAATTTTAGATGTAAGTTAGACTGATATGGATTTTGTAGCATTAATGTCATTTTGTGTTAGAGTGAACATTCACCTTAACCTATGCATTAAAGCATTTTTCTTTTTAATATATGTATATCCCAGTAAGTCTTGTTACTCATGGAATCTTATCCATAGGAAGACAAATGCTCTAAAGCAATGAATGATTCGTGAGGGTTAGTTAATCTCTACAGCATGATTTATAATCCCAGTTTGAGTAGTCAGATACAATATCCGTAGGTCCTGAGAAAGGAAGAAATGCAGTGATATTTCACTATTAGCTCTCTTCATTTCTGGATTTGGTACAGAGCCTTCTTACAGACTCATTTACATTTTCCTTTGTATGAATTGAAGTACAAAGCAGTGGAACTCTTACAGTGGAACAGATTTTCAACAGCAGCAACAAGGTCACTTAACAATACTTGCTGAATGGTTTATACTCTTGTTTCACAATTAGTTTGCAAGTCATAATGTTTTCTTTGTAACTAGAAAATTTTGCTATTATTCTGAAATTGAATTAGTCAAGACTAAACAGTAGTTGGTTACTTGTCCGGTTCAGTGGAGGTCCCTGTGGTGAGATGACCTGGGCTGACCAGATGCCCACTCAGCTGCTCTCCTCAACAGGACAGGGAGAGGTAATAAATCGGAAAAACTCATGCATTGAAGTACAGACAGAGACATCCCTTACCAGTTACTGTCATGGGAAAAACACACTCAATCTGGGGAAAATTAATTTAATTTACTAACAATTAAAGTAGAGTAGGACAGTGAGGCTGCTGTAGTTAATGCTCTCTCCAGGTTCTTTTAGATATTCCACTTGTGGAAAATATGCTTAATACTGAATATACATATTTGAAGATATTTTCTGTTACATGGGATTTCTGATTTAGCACAGTGACACAATATATACTGAAAATGCAACACTTGCAAGTTACACTTGTCAAATTACAGCAATAGTAATACACAGTTCAAACACAATATCTTTCCCATTGCCAGTCTTTGTGACACATTCACTCTCCCAACACTGCATGTCCCCACATGGCAGGAGAGAATATGCAGGCTGAAACCAGCTCAAGCCGGTTGCTTTCTTCAAAATTATTAGGCTGATTGTCTGGGTTTTATCCTTTGTCTTGTCTGAGGTTCACTCCCCCTATACTGATCTGATTAGCTCAGGGAGGCACTGCCATCTCTGGTTAATCCATGCGACTGTGTAGAGCTGTTAACTGAAAACGAAGGCTGCTCTCTGTTCCCCTTGTGCTGAGATAGATTCAGCTTCTTTGCATCATTCTCTGAACTTTGTGGGCACATCACTCTTGCTCTCCCGTGTCTGAGGGGCTCAGCCATGCCCACCAGTGAGACCAGTGGAGCCGGCTGGGACCGTCTGTGTCTGGTGTGGGACAGATCCAGCCCCTCTATACAGGGGCTGCATGACAATGTTGAATGATCATTCTCCTCAGTTACGTCATGCACCATGGAATAGTGTGAGTAGGTAATTACTTTTAATAGGGAAGATGTGTGCTAATGTCTTTACAAACAATTCTGTGGGTGAAGGTAAGGGCGTTAATGTCCTTGAAATGGGTTTTAATGTCTCTACTAATTTTGGGCAGTAGGTTTATTGCAGAGCGCAGACAGCTTGGCTCCTGAAACAGACAAGGGTCTGCACAAGCCTGAACTTCAGAACTTTGGGGTAAAATCACAGGTTCAAGGGGAAATATGTGGTAGGCAGTTCAGAAAGGCTGTACCTTCCTGGTACCTCAGCCAGTGGGGAAAGGAAGAGGGCAACATGCAGCCGGGAGTTTAGGATAACAGGAGGCTGCATCCTCCAAAACCTTGAGAGAGAAAACCTTGCACTGTGTGCCCCAGTGGGCTCTCTCCCTTTTTTTGAATAAAGTTGCAGGACTCCTCTGTCTCTTTTATGGACACTGGCTTTTCACTGCATGATTTTCCATTCACTTTCTTCACTTTAACCTTACTGCTAGGCAATTATTTGCAGTAAAAGAGTCAGCGAATTGTATTTGGTTTCCTTCAGACAACTGTGCATTTAAATGGGCCACTCACTGGGTTGGACCTTACTCTGCACGTTCACCTCCCCAGCTTGTGCAAGGCACCTGGTATTTTTAAACCACATTGTGCAGGTGAGGGGATCTGTGTGACAGATGCCAAAAGAAGCCTCCTTAAGGAAGTATCCGCTCAACTGTCTGGCAGAAACTGATTTGACAGTAATGTAAATATGATTTGTTGATCTGTGTTTTACTTCTTGTGCTTAATGCTCTTATCCATTTATTTTCCTCTCAAGAAGTCAGTCTGTCTATACTGTGATTGAGATGCTCCCAAATAGGGAACATTGTTTGTCTGATGTTGTAACTTTATACTGAAATAGAAATGTTGAATACAAACTGTACTCATAATTAACACCAAGTATAATTAAAAGCCTTAAGGGAGAATAGCTCCTTTCCAGTGTGCTCAACACTTTCCCTGACAAGGCAACAGGTGGGTATAGTACTTCAGAGCACATTATCAGTAAACTGTGGCTCCTGCTTGGTTTCAAATAGGTGCATCACTGCAGAAGAGTGAAAGAGCTTTCAGCTCTCTCTCATACAGCTATGTATGGCAACTTTGTTCAGGCAGAGAGGTTGCGTGTGTTCTCAATCAAGCCTGCTCAGGAGCTAAAGAACAAGATCACATGAACTTGGCTCTTTCACTGTGCTGAATGTGGTTAAAGCCACCACAGCTGTGCTGAGGAAGGCATGTACTGGAATTATACAAATTCTAATGCCTTCTGTGACTCAAATGCTCTTTGGACCAGCTACAGCTTTCCCATTAAATACACATATGTGCTAACACAGACACAATGTACTCTGTCCCCAAACACTGCTGTGCTTTAAAGGATGAGTGTTTAATTGAAGTCAGTATTCATTCAAGCACCATTTTCCATTGCTTGGCAAGCACGTTTGTTGTGACTGGTTTATTATTAGGTATCTTGTGTAAGATAATGCATTTTCTGTTTATGGACTCGGTTGATTCTGGGTGTCTAAAAAGTTGCATTAACTTTAGTGGGAGAGGTATCAGGCATGTGATGGTGTTTTCGTATCTCCACTTGAGACAGAGAAAAAACTCTTGGAAGTCTCTGTACCAACTATAGCAGTGTATGTGTAGTTGTTTGCCTTACATAACCATCATTTACTCCATGCATCTATGGAAATTAAATGTCAAAACAAACATTTAGTCATAGGTAAATAGAATGATTTTCATATTCTTTTATTTTTCTGATATGTCATGTTTATATAGTTGTATGAATTTTATGTTCAACTGTGTTATTGAATGTTCACAGGGTAATGAGGTAATACATGTGGGTGAAAAGCTTGTCTAGGTAGCCTTCATTAGTTTACAAATATCAATTTATCTCTTTGTATGGATGACTTATATTGCAGTTGTAGAAAACAGATTCTTTTACATAACCCACTAAACTTGAAATAATGAGACATCCAGTATGATTTTTTGTTGTTATTATTATTTTCTCTATTATTGTTGTTGTTCTTGAGGTTAGTATTTTCCAGTTGGATGTGGAAGGTTAAGGTTGTGGTACATTACAAAATTTAACATGTAACAATTTCCTTTTTGAGGCTTCTCGATTTTGTCAATACTTTTAATGGAAGACAAAACAAGGAAAAAAGAGTAAAACCTTCTCAGACTTACATAATTGTAGTACCTCATCATCCTGTTGGCGTCTACAAGACAATATAATGAGATATGAACATACAAAGCATTTTCAATTTTTTTTTTTACTTGGTTTTCTTTGTTCATTTTTGTTTTGTTTTAATTGACTGTAAAAATAAGGCAGTTTACATAGATAGGATGTGGGTCTCCTAAATTTAAAAATCATAGGGTATGGTTTACTTTGAAGATTAACTTATATTAGTAAAACACATATATGATATGTAGAGTGCTTGGGGGGCTTGTTTTTAATAGTTGGTTTCATTTTTTTAAATGAAGCTACCTTTAGGCTCCTGTTAATTATAACTGCAATAAAGTGAATATCTAACAATAGTAAATTACATCAGTAAAAATAACTGCTATTAGTCTCTGTCTCACAGAAGTCAAATTAATTCACTCAGCCTAAGCCTGATCCTTGTACTGAGCAGTGTAATCAGAATTATTTTGATAGCTTGAGCTTCCACTATGAATCATTGCCTAAGTGAAATTCTAGTCACTAATCACTGAACCGTTCACTATGCAGGTTGCATATGGCTTTGTTAGCAATTACATTTATTTTAAATTGAGAGAATTACTTGGAAACACTGTTCACTGAAGATTCAAACAGACCAGAGCAATTAAGCACTAGTTGCCAAAGGCCTTCAGTTAAAATTATCGGGTGGTACTTTCACTATAAATGATCATCTACCTGATCCTGATCTCTGGAGATTCCTGACTGATTTCTTGTAAATAGTCACAATTTCTCACTAATACTAGTATGAGAGATTAATAATAATAATAATAAATAAAAACATAAAATTAAGAGAAAAAAAAGGAGGAAGAAAAGTCTAAGTTCACAAAGCTGCTGAAGGGTGTTCAGGGGTGGTTTCTTCCAGCCACTCCAGTAGTAGAAACCCCATGTGATCTCATCCTATTTCCATCTGATGGAGTCCCTAAGCAAGGTCAAGTTGCTGTAGTGTCTGCCATTATTAACTGTGACTCCTTCAGTATAAATACATGACAACTGTAGTTACTGTAAGTTATTGCTTCTCCAAATTTACCAAATCAGTCCTAATATATTTATAACAGACATATAAAGGACTTAGAGATCCCTTGAGTCTCTTGGTGTACCCTCATTAAAACAGCTACATTTCAAAACTGTGAAAAAAATACAAAGGCAGGCTGACCTTTTTAGAGGGGAAAGGAGATAACAATAGAATATTTAAGTAATTAGTTTAATCAATAATAGCCAATAAAGCTTCCACTGTAACTATTGTTAAACTCCCAGTTTAAGTGTTGTAGTCCAAAAATTATTCATTTGCAGCCTACGTGTGCTGGTTTTGACTGAGGTAGAGTTAATTTTCTTGACAGTGGCTGGTCTGAGGCTGCGTCTTGGATTTGTGCTGAACACAGGGTTGATAAAACAGAGATGTTTTCGTTATTCCTGAGCAGGGTTTGCACAGAGCCAAGGCCTTTTCTGCTTTTTGCATGGCCACACTGGTGAGGAAGTTGGGGGTGCTTGGGAGGTTGGGAGGAGACACAGCTGGGACAGGTGACCCAAGGTGACCAAAGGGATGTTCCAGACCATATGACATTATGCTCTGTATATAATGTGGGGGGAGAAAGAGGAAAGTGGGGGGACACTGAAATTGATGGTGTTTGTCTTCCTAAGTCACTGTCACATGTGATGGGGCCCTGCTCTCCTTGGGATGGCTGAACACCTGCCTGCCAATGGCAAGTGGTGAATGAATGCCTTGTGTGTGCAGCTTTTGCTTTCCCTGTTAAACTGTCTTTATCTTAACCCATGCATTTTCTACCTTTTAATCTTCCAATTCTCCCCTCAGTCCCACTGGTGGAGTGAGTGAGTGGCTGAGTGGAGCTTGGCTGCTGGCTGGGGATAAACCATGACAACATGTCAATAGGGGCATTGGGCTTTTCTGGTCTTACTTCCAGTACTTCTCTAAGTGGAATAGAGCCACAGACTAAAGATGTGAGGTGTCATCTATGACTAGAAAGGATTAAGAACTAACACTATTGTGTTTGTAGCATATATCAGATTCCCTGTAGCAAATTTTAACTTCTGATTTCCATTCTAACAAATTAATACCGAAGAAGTTTAACTTACATTTAACAATCACTCTGTAATTATAGAGTTGAAAATATGGCTATAATTGCATTCTATAAATGCAATTAGCTATAAATCCTGAAATATAAATATATGCAGCCAGCACATTGTTATTTCCATTGTTTTATTTCCAGCTATAGGATGAAGAAAAGCTTGAGATATGTACTTCCAGGGGAAATAATATAAATTAGAAAGCAATCTATTTAGAATTTTTTGGCCAAAAGTACATTAGTAATGCATTGAATAGCATTCAGAGAGATTATAAATTCAGTAATTGAAACACAAATTATGCATGCTTATTATTTATGAAATTTTAAGTATTGCTTAAATACATCAGAAAATGTAAATGGCATTTAAAACAATTAATTATTCAGAATGGCAAAAATGAAAAAGCTAGCAAAGCACTTTACCATCCCTGAAGTGAAACTAAATAAATGGAGAAGAGTCTAATTTCTTATGCTGTTTAGGCTTAATGTAGCAGCCTAAGTTCTTTGGGTGAAAAACTAGATCTAATTCTAAAGTATATAAAGTATGCCATAATATCTGTTCTTGTTTATGATAAAGAATTCTTAAAATGTATTTGAATTGGATCACCAAGGCATTTTACCCTTTTGTCTTCTCTTAGAAGAAGGGACTTTGTTTTAACAAATAGTGTTATAAAATTGGGAAGGGGGAAGATGGGGGTGTTTAGCAGGAAATATCACTGGCTTTGAAGCAAATTTATGATTATCTATTTTCCTCTTCCCCTTCTTCCACTCCTGAATCACAGATACTAAAGCAGATGTGAAATTAGAAGAACACTTGATACTTTTTGATAACACTACCTTTAAATAGTTGTTAATACCAACATAGTGAGGAGGGAGATTCAGGCCCAATATATTAACATCTAGGAATATAGCATGATTGTTGTTATTTAAAGTGATTTTCTTAAGATTTCAGGACTAATAGTCCTAAATACCTTTAGAATTCTTTTGCCTTGAATCTATAACATTGTATTTTTTATATTTTTTTTTTCCTCAGGGCATATAAAATATCTATAGAGTTCAGGAAAGTCAGGGAAATGATCTTAGTAAGTCATCAGAGGATTTAATGTAATATCACATAGACAGTGACATGAGGATAGTCCAAGAGTTAATCAGATTTATAAATGGGGAAATTAGGAGGATAATGAACTGATAAATCAGTAATAAACCTATTCTAAAGAGTAAGACATTTTTGGCTCTCTTCATTAAGATTTGTATCTCCTAAAGGAGAAGAGATTTCTTAATGCTAAACCTTCTAGAAGTCACTGTGACCTATTTCTGAGAATAGAATTAAAAAAGATAAACTTTCTTTTTAAATTCATAGGTAGGACAGAGAAGTCACAAAGGGAATGTAAACTTATTTTCTGCAGATAGCTCTCATGCTGTTTTAAAAAAAAAGTAAATGGATTAGGGTTTCCATTGATTCAAATATCAAATCCCACTGTAATGGGTGTTCTTGAACTTTCCGTGATCCAGTAAAAGATTAATTCTAAAGAAAAAAATTAATCCTGCAGATGGATACATCACATTAGCAACATGTATGCTAACATGAGATCATTGCCTAATTTTTCTAGGCTCAAAATATATATTAATATTTACATTCTATTACTTTCCTCATACAAACTTTCAAAGATCTTTTGAAACATTATTAAAAAGCATAACCAAAATTTTGTAAGTTTTCTGTATGGGGAGAATGTGCTTTGCCATCATATAATTTAGAATATGGTCTGGATCCCTCTGCAGCAAGTGAAAAATTCCTGAAGACCTCTGTAGGCAGGATTCATTTGAAAATTTTAGCCTTCATATTTGCAAGTCTAACTTAAGGACTTTTTTTTCCTCACTCCTAACTATTTGTAATATATGTGTGATAATCAGTTTTATTTGTTAAGTCGCTCTGCCAATAATAATGGAATTGTGGAAGTAATGATCCAGGAAATCTCCTGCAGTGCTGTCTCCCTTATCTTCCTGTAATCACCTACTGATCTAAGTACTCAAGTTACTGGTAATTTTAAGCTGACTGGGGAAAAAAAGTATAGAAATTTATGTAATCATCTCAGACAATTTTTGTTCAAGAGGAAAAAACTAGGTGTCAAATTTCCAGTGAGTTTAGAAAAAGATCTGTTGTCTGTATTTAAAACAAAAAATGAAACTAGAATTAACAAAATAACACAGTATATAATGAATTAAAACAAGTTATGAAATTATAATAGACTGGTTAGCTAATTTTTCAGGTTGGCAGTCAGACCAGTTAGGGGTCTGAGCTTTAACCTGCTGATTGAAACCAATATTATTACAGCATGTAAATAGATTTCAATATAAAAATACAGACAGAAAATCTACTGAAATCTAAAAAAAACCATATAGTTTTATAAAATAGCAGTATATAGTAAGTAAATTTTTTTGGTGAAATGAAAAAACCAAAATGTAGGTGTTCTTAATATCCAAGAGATATTTTGCAGCTGAAGAAAATGCTTGCAAGACAGGCTTTATTGTGACCCCGGATTGATGTCTAATTTGGATCTGGAGTTAAAGAGCAAACACTTTCTCTGTGGCTATAGAATGATTTTGAGATTTGAATGCGAAAGAAATGTCTTCTGTGATCCAGTTTTTAGTATGAGGTAATTTTAAACAGTGTAAAGGGGAAGATCATGACTTGATTGTTCATCACTTCTTGATGAACACTACATTTTTTCCACCACCATTATTGTGTATTTACTAATTTAGTTTTTCCTAACAGTGAAAATAAATACTCTACTTATTTCTGAAAATTTTATGCTGTATTTTTCTCCACACTTTACAATAAGATGGTTATTTTATCTATCATAATGTTCTCTTTTCTTTGTAATACTGCCCTCTGGCCCCTGCTTTGCATATAAGTTTATTTCCCTCACCCAAGACTCCTCAAGTGAAGAAATGGTGTAACACTTACTTTACTGCAAAAATACCTCCACCATTGGAAAAAAGGTGCTTATCCCTTATCAAAGTCTTAATGGAGGTTTATGAGATATGCAACCAAATGATGTAGACAAAATCATGGATAAATACACTTGGAAAACACAGATTTTTCAGAGAAGTTAGTTTGAATGTTGATGATGTTTCTCTAAATTTGCCTGGAGTTACTTAAAAAATTCTTATTTTTTTGCTCACCCTTCATTGCCCTTTAACCATTGAGTACTAGAACCCAAGCGATCCATCCCACAGGTGACTTGCAGCAGAGCAGAACAGAGGTACAGTGACAGACTTGCAGGAGGAGCACAGTAGTGTTGCTGCAGATGCACAGTCAGCTTCATATAATGCCCGAGGCAGGGGTGAGTGGAAGGTGTCTACTTTCCTTTCAGTTCTGCTCCTCCTCTTTTCCATAAACCTGGCATTATTTAATGAGTGAGTTTACAAGTCAGTTAAGTAGGAAGGCATGAAGCCATCCAACAGAGAGGAAAAGGAGCTGTGTAAGAGTCTTTTCTTGTCATACACCTAGTTCTACTCTCCAAACTGTGTATGTACCATGCAGAACTGATGACATGTGTGCTAAAAAAGAAAGCTCCTTCTGATAAGTCAGCTTACAGGGTTTCCAGCCTACACAATTACCTGAGAAAAATATATAAATTGCATATGACTTTATATCCACTAAGTCAATATTATCAGTGTTGGAAGAGTAGCAAGATTAATTCACAATGTCAATACTGAAAGACGAGAGGTGTCTGGTAAAAATCTCGAGGCATCAGACCACATCATTATGTTTCCATGTGAATACATTATAATAGTCCATATCTGGCTGTTTTTTCACACAGTCTGCAGTATAAGAGTGAGTTTTGTCATTCTTATTCCATGCAATATCTGAGGCATGATTCATGTTTGTTTCACTTTTTCCTTGTCAAGAAGGTAAAATCCCCACCCTATCCAATTTTTGGGGAAATTTGGGTGTAGAACTGTTAGAAAGGTCCAAGCCTTTTTTTGTTGTGAAACATATAAGCAGAGTTTCAGGAAGCTGGGGGAAGTACTCCCTACATCCTTCTCTTGCCAGGAACACACGGATGTGGCTGTATATTCTCAGCCAGTCTCAACTCCTCTTCCTTTTTTTCATTTCCAAAAGCAACAGTCAGGCCAGAAACTAACAGAAGACATTACAGTTTGTGCATGGATGTGTCAGAACAACCATAGCGCAGTGTAACCAACATATGACACTTGTGGTTTTCTATCTTTCTGCTGGGAGCACATGAGCTGTATGTGAAAACATTTGAACATAGTAGAAACAGAAAAATTGAGGTGGGTTTTATTTGAGAAACTAGATGGAAGAACAGCATTGGTGAAAACATCTGGGATCTCACTTATCAGTGAGATTTTATTATGCAGTGCAGTTGTACTGACCACCTAAAATGGTAATTCTGATTATTCTGTCTACATAAGGTTCTCTCTATTTTCACTAGGATTGAATAAATTGGCATCTTAAGAAAGAAAAAAATGTGGTGCTGTGATCTGTGGTAACAAAGGCTTGTCCTCAGCTGCAGGTGACATTGTGAATGTCAAAAGCTGTGGGTCTCATTTCCTCAGCTAATAAAGGGATAATGTTCATCTTCTTAATAACACTGCTGATGTTTACTTTGTTGATTGAATAAAGCTTCTAAATATTCTCTAACAGAAGCTGTTCCTGAAATGAGTAGTTAGAGATATGGATAAAGGGGAAGCATAGGGGTTTGGGAACTCAAATTACTTGTGAACAGTACTAGATCTTAGTTTTGGTATTGCTCATATTTTCTGTGTTATTATACCTGTACTTCAAGACTAAGATAAAATTCCTGACCTTAGTTCTAATGAAGGTCATTCACTGCTGAAATGTGTGAACATCAACACATGCCTCATTCCCTGGAGTTTGAGCCACATCAGAAGATTTTAAAAAGAACTTTTCACTTTGGGGTTCTTGCAAAATTAAATCCACAGGGTTAAATCCATGGAGTGAACTATTAAATCTATGTGTTTCTTTCAAATTAGAGTTTCTGGAGAGGAGGCTGCAGTGACAACTTATATTTTTGTTTAATCATCTAAGATAGGAACTGGAATTAATCAAAGTTTTCCCATTATCTGAACAGACAGGATCACCTGATCTGCAAATAATTAGAAAGCAGATGTTGCTTTTTCTGCAGTCCACTTAAGAGCATAAAACAGTTTTACTGCAGGAAAGATGTTAATCTTTTTACCATGTATTGAACAAATTAAGGTTTCTAAGCCGTAAGAACTTTGTTGCTTATCCCAAATAGAATTATTTTTTCCTCACAGACCTTAGTAAGAATCTCATGATACTGTTCTTAATTGAATAAATCCATAAGGGTTCTAGTATATATCTCATCATCTGCCAAGTACCTCACTTTTTCAGCCAGGGAATTCACAGGGATTCTGTATTCCTAAATTTATTACACCTGGGGCTGGAAAGGCTGTTGGGAACATGGAAAAGCCCAGCTAATAAAAATGCATGCTAACCTTATACATAGTGTTTGTTAGGCTGAGGTTCATCAAGGTCCCTACAGTGCAAGAATTCAGTACTCTACAAGCAAGAGATAGATTTGAACCAGAGAGAGAGTGAGAAATGATAAATACTCCTACCTCTCCAGGGTGGCAACTGTCATTGAAAATGCCTACTTGCCTCAAAGGTTAGGCTGAAATCAGCTAGCTTAAGTTTTTGTCTGAGATATGATTGATCAAAATTGAAATAGTCCTGGCTGCAAAAAAGTTCCACACCATATTGGCAACATAGCCATATTTATTAAGAAGAGAATTGTGCCCTTAGGTTTTCACATTTCCATTTCATACAGTTAATTCACTTCCTCAAGAAACATTTTATTGTGAGGACAAACTGAAAATAACTGAAAGGAAAATTTGAAAAATATAATGAAAATGATCCTTACTCAGAGGAAATCTAAAATACATGTACTGTATAATCTCATTGTATTTGTTGTTTCAAATTATGTAAATACTCTATTGTCTGACTTCAGATATATTTATGTGTTTAAATTACTCATTTTTCCCTGTTCACCTTAGGGGAATCAGAAGTTGCAACTGAGAAAGCAGGAAGCAAAATATGCACACACAAATATAAAAAATGTTAAGCTTAAATCTAAAGTAAAGACTCTGGAAATACAAACATCCCAGTCATATAAATTGCTAAAAAGACCCAATCAGCTTTTTTAGTAGTTCTTCAAAAAGTGTACTCTTTACCAATAGAAACCTGCTTTTTCAAAAAATAATAGGAATAGTTACTAATCTCTTTGACCCTTAACAGTGAAAAACATGTGATATTGCTTGTGAACTTCTTTGGAAGAAGATCAAAATAAATTCTTTTCATGATGTTATTATTAAAAAATATTATTTTAAGACCAATGAAGTTAGTTTTTAACATACAAAAATTTGCCGATTGCAGGAAGAAGTAGGTTTACTACATGCATGTACATTTATCAAAAAAAACCCACAAAACAATCCCAAACCCAGAACTACCTCAAATATGTGTTAATAAAATATCAAGATTAAGAACTGTTATCAGAAGCTAGGAAGAAGAATATTAATTAATCTTAAATATTAGAACGTGTACTTCATGGTTTGCGGAGCCCTCCTAGCATGCTCACTTGCTTTCAGACAGCAGAAAACCTTCTTCTGGAATTTACTCTATAAAACTTATCAGTAACTGGTAATTTATTGATTAGGAGTATGAAGAGTGGTGCATTTCTGTCCCCCGACAGGGCTTAGTTGCTCACATGGTTATCTAAGTACTCCACAGCAAAGATTATGAGTTATTGTAAACCAAATTCATCTTCTCCTGAGGACAACACACATGAGTTGCCCAAAATCATAAATGGAAGACTTTGTGCTATTCTTCTTGTGTGCCAGATTGGGCATGTAGCTGAAGTAAGGAGTGGAAAACAGGCATCAGTAGTTTTTTTTGATAGGTGGGAGCTCAGGCCAGTACAAAGTAGTCTGAAAAAAACATTCACCTCAGGACCCTAGCAGACCATGCAAGTTTAATCTAAACTGTGTAGTGTTGTCTCCAGCAAAGAGCTGATAGGAAAAAAACTTCTTCAGTGTGGCACCATAATTTGCCATGGATGTATTTCTAGTACTCCAGCATTAACTGTTACCTTATTTTGAGAAAATGACACCAACAGCTTCAGTATTCTACATCTGTATTTTTCAAGCTTCATAATATAGCCAGCTTCAAATGCCTTTTTAATTATCTTTTTTTTTCCTTTTCCTTTTATTTTTAAATCAAATGAGCTTAAGAACACCAAAACACTTATATGTTAGAAACACAGTAGAGGACGCTATTGGAAATAAAGCTAACATTTGAAATGCTGTGTAGAAAAGTGTTGGAATACCATCCGATTTTTTTAATTTGAAGCCACCATTTACCATTAACAATTGGGATAGTTGCAACTGCATAATGGGCCTTATCTTTGACAGAAAAGAGATGGACTTAATGTGGGAAATCACATGCTTCCTAACTGAAAGATGGAGATTTTCCTTTCAAAAGTTACTAGAATTTCTTATTGTGGGGGGCCTGGAAATGAACAAAACAGTAGGGGCAGAAAATAAAGACAAATATGTATGAATGAGTGAACATGAGGATGTGAGGGTAAATTCTTATATAAACAAACCTTGAAATTAATCTTATTTATTCCTCTTCATTACATCCCCATTTATTACTGATAAGCAATAAAATAGTGGTCTAAATTATCACTTACTGGAGTTATTTTCAGTATTTATCTTTGTTATTTAGAAATCTTCCATTTAAATATAGCATTTTTTCCAAGGACAATCCATAAAGGGAGCTGTTCTTAATGAGCTGCCTTGTGAGAGATTTATCAAAACTTGACTCCATAAGAAAGCACATCCCAGGAAGCTGAGCTGTTTCATTCAATAAACTCATCCACAGTGCACATATTATTAAGAGCAAAAAAAAATTCTTTAACTGACTTCATCCTCTCACATGTAGTATAATGGAAATAAACAAATTCTTTACAGACAATGTAAATTTTCAGTGCAACAAAACATAAAAATTAAAAGCTATTGCTTCACTGGATAAAGTGTTCTTTGTATTCAGTGCAACAAACATAATAAAGACAACAGTTTAAAATCAACTATATTTCTAATATCAGTGTTAACAGAATGATTTCTAGAAGTACTTTTTATCATAGAATCATAAAGGTTGGAAAAGTCCTCCCAAGATCCTCAGCCTTTGACTGAATACCCCCATGCCCACTAAACCAAAGCACTAAATGGCAGGACCAGTCATTTTTTTTAACTCTTCCAAGGATGGTGACTCCACTGGGAAACCTGTTCCAATGCTTAACCACTCCTTTAGTGAAGAAATTTTTCTCATTCAACCTTTCTTCTCATTCCTTTTTTATTTAACATCACAAAAATATAGGCGGTTTTTCTTCCCTAATAATTTATATGGCAAGTGTCTTTCTAGTTAGCTGTGAGTACATAAACATCTACATTTGTTTATAAGTTTGTCTTTCACATCTAGCTTTTAATATTCTATTGGTGTGCTATTTGCCTGTATTATTTTCTTAAAAATTATGCAACTTCAATGTACTTTTTGTGCAAAAATATTCAAATCCTGCATAGGACAATGCAGCAGAACTTTTGGGGGAATTTTTGCTGGGGATTTTCTTAGGTCAGAATGTGATTTAATGCGTACTTTCTGTATGGTGTTTACAGAAAAGCACTTTCTTTTCCCATAATAGTGTTTAAGAATATAGTTTTGTTAACCTTTTGATATATGCTGTGATATGTTTGGGAAGGATAAACAGTCTTTGCATTATTCAAAGCATATGGAATTACTTGTAAAATGATTACATATTGTGGGGAAGGGAACAAAACTTAGACCATGGAGGGAAATTGGGTGATTCTGGGGGCAATGTGTTGGTACAGGATTTCATTCTGCTGAATCCACATAATTTTACCTGCAAAGTGGGAGAGTCAGTAGTCTGTACACTAAATTCTGCTTAAACCAGTGATGTCATCCTGACTTAACTGAAACTGTTTGAAAACAAATAAAGCAGATTTTTTCATGTTTTTATGCAAATTCCACTATGATAAAGTATATGTTGCCTGAGAAGAAAGCAAGGAGACATTATTTTTACAACGGGAAAGTATAAACTGAAGTTCACTCAAACTTTAATTGGAAGCAAAACATTTGGAGCTCATGTTCATAGGACATTCTAGGACAGCATCCCTGGGCAAATCTTTTCAGTACATCTATGAAATGCCTTTCAGAGTGCATTGCTTTTAAGTTGATCCTGGAATTTGTTGCTGGATTTGACACAGAAACTTACTTCTCATGTTAGTTTACATGGGTCTCAGTCTCACATAAAGGAGGGAATGCAGAAGTAGAAGCTTGGAGACAGTGTTCAGGATAAGGCTTTGGAAGTACTGGGGGGTCTAAACTGTTTCCTGTGCATGTCTACAATACTGTATAAATTTTTCATAGCATCAAAGTAATGCCTGAGGCAGGCCGAAATGTATATTTTTTTTTAAAAAAAAGCAGGATTTCAACATCAGATTTTTACATCTGAAAGTTTACACTGGTGGAAAAACATCCACATTCACTGTGATCTTCTAGAATTTAACTCATTCACATATCTACTAAAGCAGCTTTTTAATTAAAGCCTTCATTTATCTCAGAAGCTACTTTCAGAGGTAACATGGTACAGTTTGACGTTATACTCTCACAAAAAGCTGTTTCATGTAACCTCCAACGAACCTAAATATTTCAGCTGGCAGTGTCCATTCATGGAGTATATATCCTATTTCTATCTGTCCCTGGACACAAAGTGATAAAGAAGAAATCAGAAGAGGAAGAACTTTAACAACATTAGAACTAGTGCCACTTGCCCTGACTCATCATATTTGACAGTCATGGGTGTTCCTGTACAAGTGTACATTTCAATTCATGCTGCTGGACTTAAACTATCTCAGTTAGTTGTGTCTCAAAGGCTTCGTCTACAGATATTCGATGAGAATTTCTTTTCTCTAATTTAAGGGGATGAGAGATTCTCATATGTAGGTGTAGAGAACTTATGCACCATTTTAACAAGCAAACTCCAACAAAACTATTTTATACAAATACAAGAGGTCATCTACAGTCAGGGATGTTACAAGGAAGTTTCTGCAGACTTTTTGAGACGGGTCATGTGCATCTCATTCATTGCTGGGTTTTCAGCCATAGAGTGGAAAAGCTCTTACAAGCTAAAAAAGATTTGCTATTTTGACTTTGCAGTGAAGAAAGTGTCTTATCGGGCATGTACATCAAAATTGGAGTAAGTGACAGTTACGGCAATTTGTAAGATTTTTGGCTAGTTAAAATAATTACAGTTTCATAGTAATTCCCTAGATGTTAACCAGGACATAAGAATAAATTCCTCCATTTAGCATCCAAATAACATTCAAAAAAGAAGAAAAAAGAGGACTGAATAATTAATTATGCATGCAAACTTAGTTTTAGCAAAAGTAGTTTGTCAGGTAGTACTAATGTGAGTGATGCTTGACCTAGAGATGTTCTAATCTTTCAGTAAAACTGAAAACAATTTTTCTGCTTTTTTTTCCCACCTTTCTTTTTCAAGTCCTCACAGCTTCATCTGAAAGAACTGGGAAGAAAAAAAGACACAACTTTGTACATGAAACAGAACTGTGGACTGTATTTTTAGTCTTACCATTTAGCAAGTCAGAGAGGTTATTTTTTCAGCCAACTGAAACATTGATTTTCATTTAAATCTTAATATCAGCAGTGTTTTGCTATGTCATTGGCATTTGTGTTCTACATCAGGGGATTAATGGCCACAGAATAGAAAAGGCAGTTAAGATATATTTTGTGTCAGAAAATGTTAAATAATGCAAATCACCAGATTAGAATACAGATATTTTTGATAATTGATATATTGCCTTCGCCATCTTGCTAAGTGATAATTCTTCTGATGAAGTATTCATCAGCATGCAGGACTGTAGCCTACATGCAGTACTGACTTCTCTTAGTAGTTAAAATAATGAATTGCTCCTAGCTTCTTATCCCTGTAATTTAAAGTTCTGGATAAGAAATGAAAAGTATTCTTTTTCAGCTTATATTTCAAAAAAGAAAAGCAAGGGGAATTTCTTTGTGACTTTGGAGAGACAATTATTGGAATATCTTTTTCAACTGCTACATGGGAAGCGATTAGTAATGAAGACTGTTTTTTGTATACTAGGAAGACTCTGATTTGACAGTGTTTTTTGCATAATGGATGTTAATATCTGCCTTTCCTTGTCTTCTTTTCTAAAGAAGGTACTTAAGGAGAGGTGGACAAAAGGAGTCTGGAAAAGTGAGGCAAAAAGACAGTATACTTTAAAATAAAAAAAAGGTTTCCCAGAAAACAGTACCAGAGGAATACAGACCATTTGCATGGTTTGTTTTTTGAACAAATGTTACTTTTTATAGTACAGTATGTAGTTGTGAATGTCATTAGTTTTAAACCTAAGGAATTACTGAGCACAGTCTTAAGGCAACAAAAACACCCACTGATTTTCCTAAGAGTAGTATCCCTTACATAGACTGGAAAATGCTTTTAAAACCTGTTAAAAAAAAAATTACATTGATGCACAGTGAGGACATCCTTTTCTAACTGGTCCATGACCAGCTAGCAGCTGTAGAAGTGTAGACTTTCTGAAAAATGTAAAGTAAATGTCCAAAGTCTAAACTGTAAAACAGATGAAATACAGACTTTAAGGAATCTGGGTAGTCTTTTATGTTTTCTGTCCTTCTTCATACAATAATTCCTTCAAAATCGATACAGCCTTTTCATTTCTACCTTTGTACTCCTTCCTTTACAAGCCAATAAAAGAATTTACAACACACAATTGTCTTGTATTAGTGCACCTAATCTCCACCTGCATAGAGATTTACACCTCCACAGAAATTTACTAATTTTGTTGTAGTTCCAAAAAGACTGAGTTGCAGAATCTGAAAGAATATGTAGTAAGGTTTCTAAAGAAATGATACTAGTATAAAAAAAAAGACACATCCCACCCCACTCCCAAAAATCCAAACCAAACTAACCAACCAACCAACAAAACAAATAAACAAACAAAAAACCCAACCAGAACCATTCAAACCTATGTACTGAGAAAACTGATTAAATAAAATATGAAGAAAGATGGAGATATGTAGTCTGGTGAGACATGAAATTACTTTGTACCACTGGTTTGTATAAAGAATACATATCAATTCAGGAGTATAGTATTAAAAATGTTAGGAGGTTGAGTGGGTATATTTATCATACATGTCAATATTTTTAGCATATTGAAATAGACAATTTTAATTTATCATTTTAGCTTGTTTTCCACAAGCTGCAGGTATAAGCTGCAAATTCCTGATGGTAGTAATTAAAAGAAACAGATCCGCATGGAGAGAATTCTCTTTGTGTGCTACCTGGGAATTAATTTTGAGTCACACTTAGAGATTTTGGCATTTATATGTTCATGAATATTACTCTCTATGCTCATTAATGTAGTTCTGTATGACTGTGTCTGAAGTATCACTCAAGGTATCTGCAAGGGCTCGTAACAGTTGGATAATGTGTAAGAATTTGGTAGAGAATAAAAGTCTCATTTTCAGAAATAGATCAATGTGCAGCATATTTCTCTGCTCTGGCTGAACATATGGGAGCTTATGAGAGGGATTTTTATCCACTTGCTATTAAAAGAACAAACAAAACACACTGTAAAAGATAATAGCCTGTGCCCTGTAGCTGCCACATCTCTTTTGATCAATGTATTTACAGCAAGCTTCCCAGTTCCAACTTGTGCCACTTCCCTAGTTGCTGGCTTTTTTTAACTTAGTCTAAGAAGTCTCAAGTTACCTTTTGCCCTGGCTAGCTTGGGATGAAATTTTTATTTCATTTATATTGTTTTTATCTCTTTTTGGCAAAGACAGTGAAAGAGCTGTGGTGTTTACAGAGCTAAAAATATGTTGGCTACACAGTTAACCACAATGAGCAAGGAATTCAGTGTTAGAAGGTCTGTAATTTCATTCTTTCACTTCTCTTGATATTAGTGAGGTTTGATTTGCTTTATTTTAATTAAAAATTTCTTCGTGTTCTAAGAAGTGTGTAGAGATCCTTCTTGTGGAATCTGGAAGTAAGGCAAGTTCATAAATTTACTTAATATCTTCAAACATGGCTACTTTTCCATGTTCCATAGGTTAGAGATGCAGAAAATTGGTCACTTATTTCTCATATCCTCCTTTTTAGACTTGAACCACTGACCATCTGTGTTTGATTTTTTAATTTTTTTAGAGTTTTGAAACTTTGTGGCCTTGATCTTTTGTATCTTTATTAAGACTTCAAATCTAGTGGGTATTTGGTTTAATTAAACCATTGCAGCAGAGCTGTATGGTGGTATTATAGTTACTATGAGATGAAGACTAATTAACTTAATACCTAAAGATCTAATGATGTGATATTGTTTTCATTTGCATTCCTTTTGATAATCTTTATTGCTTGGGACTTCTAGGTCCCCAAATTCACTACAGAGTTTAAAAGGGTAACAGGCTTTTTCATTTAAGTTAAACCAAGAAACACCCACTTAGATCAGGAGGGCTTGATACTGAGACTGTTTGGTTCTAACCCTCCTCATCATTTTATTCAGCTGTTGACACTGAAGAAAATCAAAATACAGCAATAGAGTCAGATCCTCAGGTGGCAATAATCTCTTCAAACAGTACCAATTGAATGTCTGCTACAAAGATTATGAATGTTATCAGATTGGTAAATTGATATTTCCAGTTAACTGTTTGAGTCTTAGTACTTTCAGTAAGGTAAATCTTACTAAAATTAGTTATTTCTAATCCTTACTAGGGAAAAAGAATCTTATGAGATGTGTTTATTGATTGTCTAATTGGAGCTAGTAGTAGTAAGATTGTTCGTTTCAAAGAAAAGAGAAACAAATTGCTATGCATTTCTGCAGAGGTTTAGTGATTACCTCTAGCAGTGTTTGCAGAGGGTGGGGTGATAACGTGTGGTGGCTGACATCCAGCTTACATCATTTACCTTCTGCAGCCTAAATGGGTGTAACTGAGTCCAGAAGTTTGACATAGCAGTGCCTGGTACTGTGATGATCGTTATCACTTGTTTGCATTGCAAAGTTGCCTAGCTTTTCTAGCCTGGAGATTACTTCCCCACTGTGCTAAACAGTCTGCAAACTGTCTGAAAGATTATCCTTGCCAGGAGAAACTTTGAAAGTCAGACACAGACAAGTTCAAGAAATAAAATGAGAATATTTGTCTGTATGATCATCTGCAGCCAGCTACCACATGTTTAGCCATTGCTAACATCTTTATAAGCTTTACATCAAGAAAAGTTTTCATGGAGAGGTTTGAAGAAGGATTGGGAACTGGCTTTCTGGAAAGATCTTAGGAGGGTGAGAGCACATGTAAAGGTAGAAAATCATGTATTAGAAAAATGTAGTGAACATATAATGAGGGCTAAGATCGTTGGCTGATTGGAAATGGAAATCACTGTTACAAGGCACGATCTAAGCATTTAGTTCTCAGAAGAGCTAGCATTTTTTAATACAATGCTGTTATTCATCTGCCCTATACTTTTACAATCATCATCAACCTCTGGGAATAATGTGGGGTGTTACATTATTCCTTGTCACCCTCTTTCTGTTTGACACTTACTACTTCTCTAACCTTCACTCTAGATAATCGTCAGTAAAGCTTCTCAGGCAATATTCCTTTGGGATCCTGAAGAGGATTAATCTCTGATATGAATAATATCTGCAATATTTCATAAATTGTGGGGTGGTGGTTGGCACCTGTCTATTTGTTCTCAGTCAGAGGACTTCTCTTCCTTTAAACAGAGGAGAATCTGGATCAGCTGAAATCTTGGAGAGAAGGAGAGGCTGCTCAGTCCTGTGGGAGCAGCTGAGCCTGTCTGGTCAGAAACTGTGTTTCAGCCTGAGCGTGCTGGTAAGAGGTGGGAAGTGTCATAGTGATGAGCTAATTCTGCAACTTGACTAGCACCAAAGATTCATAGAATAGTTTAGGTTGGAAGGGACCTTTAAAGGTCGTCTAGTCCAACCTCCCCTGCACTGAGCAAGGACATAATCAGCTAGATCAAGTGTGAGTCTACATCTGAAGCAAGAACTGGTCAGATTTTGCCAAAAGCAAGTGCATTGTGTTCTGCTGTAGTGTCTTGAATGCTTTTGTTACTGTGTGTTTGTTTCAGTGACTTTTCCAATCTAGCACACCTTGACTTATAACAAGGTTAGAAGAAACCGCTGCAAAATAGTGGAGATCAAAGGCAGCATGTCCATGTAGTCCAATAAACTCTGTACTTTGGTCCAAAGCAATATTAATGTGATCACAGTGCCATGTGTTGTAGCTAGGCTGGATGGGCTTGGGCTGGCTGGCTGGTAAGCAGCTCACTCAGGTGTCTCTGCATGTATTCTTCACTGTTTCCTCTTCAATAGCATGGGGGGATGCAACCAAGATGCTTTATGTGTTCGTCTTTCTTGTCCTGAATTGTAAATTAATTCCTTAACAAGCACAGTAACCCTAGAATTTCCAAATATTTGGACAGCAGCTTGCCGCTGCCTCTAGATCCTTTTTAGCCAACTTCTCTTTCATAGTCCTCTGTTTTTAAAAGCTGGAAGAACTGCATGGTCCTGTGCCAAGAGCTAACACAGTACTTTTTAATGAGTGAGAACACAGTATTATATAGGTATGCAGTAGAATGCAGAAATTATTTTTCTTAAAATTCATTCAAGCGAGAATGTAATTAGAGGGTCAGGAGAATCCTATGAAGAGGAATACTCTAATATAACCTTAACTGTTCCTAATTATGTGCCACATTATTAAGCCTGACCTACTAAGCCTGCCTCCTGAATACAGCTAGTTAAAAATGTCTAAGTGACACTAGAGACTGCTAGAGACACTGTGAGATAGAATGCATTCCTGCCTTTATATGCTCCATTTCCCACCAACAAAGTCCCTTTCTAGCCCCAGTGCTTATTGGTAGCAGGAGAAACTGGTTATCCTTAGTACAAAGGAGAATATATCATAGTGTTTTTCTAGGCTTTCCAGCAAAGTGTTTAAACACCTTCTCAGAAAGTGGAATTTGCCTGTGTTTGTGTTTTAGAGTAAATTTTGTGTTATTAACCACTTTGACTTTGGACTTTGTACATCCTGCCACGAGCCATGAGGTGATGAGATCTGGAAGGAGTAATGACATCTCTCTTTGTAAGACTCTAAGGTATCTTCTCCACCCTACTCAAGATATGAGACTCAGCCTGACATCACAGCACTTGTTTCTCAGTGATGCATTTATAAGTTCATTGGAGCAGAAAGGGGTGGGAGGGAGAGCAATATACCCAGGTGGTGACAGCCTTTTCAAATACGTGATTGCGAGGGGGGAGAAAAGGCAGAGCTTTCATGTCTGAAATGTGAAGTCTGTTGGAGCAAGGTACTTTGAAAAGACTTCAAAATGAGCCCTGAATAAGTTTTTCTGCAAATGAGTAACAGTTTAAGATTTTTCTCTTGATGCTGGTGTGAAAGGCTCATGCCTGTAGATATGTAAGGAGGCTTTGAATGTTCCCTACCTACAAAGCAAAAGATTCAAACATCCTCCCCCTTTTTATCTTCTCCTTTCAAATTCTACATTTTCCTTCTAGGGGTCTTTATGTGCTGTGAGGTAGTGATCCTCCATGGAAAATTTCCTAATGTTTTATTCTCTGAAGCTCTGTACGGTGTTTCACAGATGAGGGACAGGCTGCTCAGGTGCTTATAACAGAGCTGTAGCCCTTAACTGTAAGTAGAGCTAGATTCTATGGGGTTTTTTGTTGGTTTTTACCCCCTTCCTTATCATATGCTGTCAAATCTTTTTTTTTTTTTTTCCCCCGCTATCTCAAATTTTTAAAGCCTTTGACATTCTTCTATGGTATCTTCCCCTTTTTTCCCCTTTTCTGTTTTCTACAATAATAAAATAGAACAGGCTGCTGCTGACTTTTCAGACATAGAAATTGGTATGTTACTCATTATGAATGAGGCTTGTGAAATGGAAAAGGCTTGTGTAAAAAACTTTCAGTGGTATCTCCTACAATTCTGGGAGCCTAATGCATTCCCCTTTCCTTTACTATTTGAACGTATTCTGGAAGTGACAAGCAATTACCAAATTACACTGTTCTATTTCCTCTTGATTCTGGATGTTTTTCTCTCAGTCTTAAGAGTTTAATATCGCTACTGCTGTGCAGGCCCTTTTAAGAGTAAGTGAATACTTTTTAAGGAGATGTTGATATTCTTGGCAGGATGGGGAGGAATAGAACTCTGATGATCACCCTTTCCATATCCCACTTTCCTTACGTTTGAATTACGTCATCCATGACAGAAATCTGTAGTTTTTTCCATAAAAGCCTTAACGCTTAATTTCTGAGGCTGAACACTTTTAATTTACTTTTGTTTTTCTTTTCTTTTTTTGAAAAGGGTGAGTCTCCCATTGCTAGAGAATACCTTCTAATTTTGTTGCATATTAGGAACTAAAATCATTAATCCCCTCGGAATCTTATTCTCATACATTCGTAGTGTACTTCTTGTGATCTTTAAATAGAGCAGTTTTCTCATTACTACTAATGACAATGGTGTGAGCATGATAATATAATTGCTTTGGATCCAAGAAACATGAACTGAGTTAAGGGTCAGGAGTTGGTTTCTTTTGTTTTTTTTAACCTGTTCTCTTTTGCTGTCACATATTTTAATTTTACTCAGTATTCAGTGGGATATTTTTTTGGTGAAAGTCCTCACCCAAATATAATGCAATGTAATTTTTGCAAGTAAACATTTAAGGCAGAAGGAAGAAAGAGCTGAGAAAAAATTAACCCAAAATCTTCCTAACCTCTGTCCTTCTCTCTTTTCCAGTATGTTCTGTTATTCTGCTTTGACTAGATTTTGATACATCTAAGAATGTGATGGGGTAAATTGAGAGGTGGCATATCACAGAATGGATGTGCACTGCTTGCTCTGGAACAAGTGCAGGAGTGGTTATTAGTGGGTTAGCACTTAATAGGAAATGTGAATAAGCATCCCCAGACCCTGAGGGTACATCTATACTGTGCAGCAGAGCACAGCCCAAGGAGTCCCCAGGCAGGCAGGAGCCTCAGCATGGCACAGGCATTTTGCTGTCAGCAAAATGCCTGTGCTGGCAGGGCAGTCCTCAGCAGCACCAGTGAGCACCAGTGACACATATCATTCCTCTTAAAACTTTGTTTTATTTTCTTTGCCCTATTTTCTTATTCTTCTTTTTTTGTTTTTTTTTTTTCTTTTTGTTTACACTGTAAACAGGACACTTGTAGGCCTCGTCTAGACAAGTTATTTCACTAACTCTTGTATATATATACTTAAAACATACATATAATTAATGTGCATATGTATATTCAATGAAGAATGATAAATACCAAGTGATGCAGACTTTATTCCCTGCAAAAGCTCTTCTTGAAAGCAAAGTAATTAAAGCATTAAAGAAGAGATAAGCCCTCTCCCCTTTGTTAATGCAGCACATGTACGTGTGGCTGCAAACATGCACAACATTGTTACACATAGTGGTTTCTATTACAACATATAATGTCTCTGTGATTTGTTCTCTGTAAGACTCCGGGAGCCACTGGTGATACATTAGCAGTTGTTTATTGCAGTTATGCATTGATTTATATTTTGGTGGTTTGGACCCTTTTCAGTATCCATGAGTGATGATGACTCTGCTCTGGAGCACATACATCAAATGGTCTCTGAAGCTCATGCTAACTGTTCACCATTTGTGGCTCCAGCTGCACTCTGTGCACATTACATCAGCCTGCTGAGCTGAGCAGAGGTGTTCACCATCCCCTGTTTCTTAGCACTCTTGTGATGGAGGGGGTGAAACTTAAGGATGTTTTGGGAGAAGGAATAGTTAGTTACCTGAATGAGTCTCATCTCAGAGAAAAATGGAGGGAAAAAAAGGTCCAAGAAAGATGTTTGTATTAATGCAATGTGCACCAAATAAATGTTCCACACAGGTGTAAGTGCAATAATCAAGCATCCAAGCTAAAAAAAATGAGGAAAGCATCTAAAAATAGTAATGTTTAAATACCTATTCATACACACTTGGGGATGTTTTCACATAATTTTTACTTAATGCCTGTAGTGAGTTTATCTTAGCTGGCTGCCAGATGCTCATCCAGCTGCTCTGTCTTCCTCTGCCCACCCCCAACAGCACTGAGGGGGAAATAAGATGGAAAAGCCTCTGGGTCAAGGTAAAGACAGGGAGATCCCTTACCACTTACCATCGGGGGAAGAAAGACTTTACCCAGGGAAAATTATTTTAATTCATTGACATATAAAATGGAATTCAATAGTGAGAAACCAAGAAAAATATGAAAACACCTTTCCTCAGCCATCTCCTTTTCTCCATGTCCACTTGGGAAGTATGTGCCAACTTTCTACTGAAAAACTAACATGTGAGGCAAGTATGTGCAGGCTTTCATGTGGTGGTAAGTAAGGACTGATGACATTTATTTCACTAGCCTTAAAATCAAATTCCCTAAAACTTCTCATGAAAAGGAGCTACTGATGAGGAGGCACAAAAGAAACTGAGGTGAGACACAGAAAATGCAGAAAATCACAGCTCTTCTTCACAGGTTTTTTCCTGCCACAGACTGCCATTCCTGTTTGCTTGCAAAGGACATGCATGGCACTACTGCTGGCAGTCCACATTAGCGTCTGAATTTGGCATTTTACCGCATACGAATCCCATCTCTGGTGCTGCATTTGGATGCAGCACTCTAGCATGCAATACCGACTAGCAGCTAAAAGGAATATTGCTGCACCATGGCACATGACCACTTTCACGTTCTGCTCAAAGGGGAAAAGCCTGCTTGGAAGCACTGATGCTAATCGCCTGCTTTCAAGGCAAGTAGAGTGTTTTGTTGTGCCCCCTTGTATCTGCCTGCTGTGGGTACATAGGTTCAGTCATCTTTAGCATTTTGCACAAAGGTAGATGATCATATCCCTGATAGATTTCTTAGCTGTTCTCCTCAAGCTATAACCCGTTGCTAACATTTCTTTAATTTAGTATTCTGGGCGCAAAGCTGACTCCTCCATAATCAATTGATAAATACCTTACCTGTTCCAGAGGGCTGGAATTGTAGCAACCAGTTTGTGTTAGTGTTGATGGATGCAGTCTTACTTTCTCTAAACAAGAGATTAATAAAAGGTGATTGTGTGGGGAGAGAGAGGTGATGGGGGGCTAAAAACAGGATTATTAAAAGATCTTGTTATAGAAAATTGTGAAAGGCTCAGGTTGAGATTTTTAGAAATCAATAATTTCACAATGGTTATGGTGTCTTTTTTTCCATTCACCCTCTCTGTCCTTCTTATTTTCATCATTACAGTTGTGTTGTTCAAAAGTATTTCTGTAAAAACAAAAGTTTTTAGTAGGTAAAAACAAATGCACAAGGTCTAAAACCCTTAGCTAAAATGTTGAAGAGTAAAATGATCCCTTACAGAGAAATACTAATTGTTTCTGTACAGCTACTTTTAACTTATGAGAATGACTTCAATTTTAATTTTCTGAAATGGCAGAAATTCAGTGCAGTCTGCCAAATCATTTCAAAATGAAAGTATTAATCAGAGATTCTTATGACTCACTCTTTCTTCATGGGTGCTGAAATTACACCAGACTTTATTCTGCCTAGTGATGTAAGTATTTTCTGCCATTACATTTTCCTCACTTCATCTTCTTTTGTCTAAGCTTTGCATACAACTCCATAAAGCCTCACTGCTCAAAAGAATTTTTTTCCTGATAGCTTCTGGTGTATAATTAATCTACTGCCCGTTGCTACTGGCTACCCACCACTTCTGGAAAAGTAAGTGTTGAAAAAATGCTGAAAAATTATGCTGTTCCTCCAATCTCATAATTTTATGATGATGTGTTAAATCAAAAATGCAAGTTTTGTCCAATGATTTGCTTTGGGGTCTAGTATGTAACACACAAATGAGAAAAAATAAGTCCTGCACAGGCAGTCAGAACATTCATAAATCCAAATACAATGGAGGGTGGAGGGTTTTTTGTTTTCTTTTAGAAGATCAAGTTTGTCCTTGCTATAGTCATAGCATACAGTTTCATTCAGGTTTAGAATAGGTCTCCTCACATTTTTCTCCATTTGCTTGCATTTCACTAATGCTCCTACAGGGTTTTCTGCTGGTCTTTGCACACACTGAGATAATTTACATTCTAGTTGTATATATTTCTGTTACCTGTAAACAAAACCTTTTTAAAATATGTATATCTACATACATTAAATATGCAAGTTTCTTTTCATTTCCTAATAATTTTGAATACAAAGTCTCAGATTTCACTTACTGATAGGTCAATTTAATCTTACCCTTTGTTTAAAAAATGATTGTAACTTAAATTCTTGTTTTGTTGTCATGAATGGGTTACTGGATCTTGATTATGAAATAAAAGGTTAGTTATACAACGAATGTTCAAATAACATTAGTGGAACTTTGTCATCTTGGTACTATGTTATATCACTTTGTGCAGAACCAGATGGGAAGGGAAATGAGAAAACTCCCTTGGTACAAATACCATCTGATGAGAAGAAATAAAACCACCTGCTATGCTATGTAAAGGCAGAAAATTAAGGCTTCTTAAGATAGATAAAGTTTTTTACTCGTTTTTCTTCTTTCTGGCCCATGTAGACCTACTATTTCTTTCTTTCTACTTTATTGGAATTATTAATTGCAATAGCCCATAGCCCAAAAGGCACAGTTTATCCAGTGGTGAAATCTCACCTCTTTTTGAGTAATTAACAGTTCTTGCACCTTTCTTATACTCTCCTTCTTTCTCTATACATACTCCTTATCATGGTTTGTCAATTATCTTCCAAACTGTATTAAAAAAAGATAACTCTCTAACATTAGCAATTGCTCAGAAGTTGCTAATAGCTCTCCTGAGAGCACTTGTCTCACCCCATATCTCCCACCTTATCAAAAGGTCACATTAATTATAGGACCCTTGCTGGGAATAAATCAATGTGTCAATCAGATACCCACAATTGTGATGAGGTTGGAAAGAAAAAATTCCAGAACAAGGTTATATTTAGGGACTTTTTTTTTTTAGTATTATATTTTTGAGTTAACCTAAGAACAAAGAATAATGGGAGCATATTATAGATCCAGGTTTATGTATATTTTTAAACAAACACTTTTATTTGCACCTTATTATTGATTATTCATTCTTAGAATTTAAATACACTTTTCTTACTTGTAAGATGTCCAAAATCATTGCCTTCAGTTAAAAAGGGAACTTAGAAAAGGAAACGCTTAATTTCAGAGTTGTTCAGTTTCTCTTACAAATATTTCTGCATTCCTGTACTTCTGCCTTTAGCCATTCATCTGAACATTTTAATGCTGCATCGTAAAACAATCATACCTGTAATAACAAAGATTTCCTCATTTAGTCTCTTTAGGTCTAGGCGCATTCACAGTCTGCAAGGATGTTTAAGGTACTCAATATATGTAAGAGTGTTTGTTTAGTTGTTTGTGAAGCAGAGAATTTCTAACTGAAATGGCAGTAGATTAGAAACTGCATGAATAAATAGGAAAGTAAAAATGTTTAGTTTATCCAGTGTCTCACTCATTTTTCCTTCTGATCTGGTTTTACTATATTAAGCTGGTTTCCAGTGGTGATAAGCTGCATACAAACTCATTCACAGACTGCTGTTAAATCCCAAGATTTAGATCAAATTCTTGTATATTGTTATTACCACAAGTCTAATTCTTCAAGATCTTAATTGTTAGCTAACTGCTCAAGCAAGTTAACATAAAATTGAATTTGTGCCCATCAACTCGAGACTATAGAAATGTCTAATAAATGATTTATAAACTTCTCATTTTGCTGGCCATTAAATAAAAAAAAAAATTATGTGTGCATATGTTAATAGGGGAAACAGTCTAATAACTTTCTAAATACAGTTGGATTGGTTGTTACATCTATTTAACATGGTGTTTAAATCAATGCTTTAGATCCAGACAACTTCAAGTCTGATTCTGGTAATGTTGAGAGCCAAAAGTGGAAAACTTCCAGCTCTAAATTACCCAGACGGAGAGCTCAGGTAAGAGGAAAAATGAACAAAAGATATTGTAAAAGATCAAGTCAAATGGAAGAAATAGATTCTTTCCCTTCCTTCCTTCCTTCCTTCCTTCCTTCCTTCCTTCCTTCCTTCCTTCCTTCCTTCCTTCCTTCCTTCCTTCCTGCCTTCCTTCCTTCCTTCCTTCCTTCCGTCCTTCCTTCCTTCCTTCCTTCCTTCCTTCCTTCCTTCCTTCCTTCCTTCCTTCCTTCCTTCCTCCCTTCACTTTTTTTAACAGAAACAATATTTTAGTTCCAGAGCAAGTCAGTTATTTCCCTCTCCTTCTTATTGCTCAAAGAGGAGAAAATGTTATGCTTGGGAAGAAAACAAGTACCTGAAATGTTATTAATAAAATGTTGCATCTCTGTTTGAGGCTTATAAAAATACATGCTGGTTGATACCAGGTTACACCTATAGGAATTTGAGAGTTGATTTAAAAAGGAGATTTTTTTTTTTCTATCTGCCAGGACTTGCAGTGCTGCTATAATATCCTGATGCAGATATCAGAAGGACATTAATATCTTGAAAAAAGGTAAAACAGTTGTGTGATCTGCTATGATAAGAGATCCTGGATGGAAGTTGAAGACTAGGTTTTAAGCACTGGGTGTTTTGGTCTTGACTCCAAAACCTGTGGAGGATGCCCTTATGGTCAGTTTGCTGCTGCAATCTGTGAAGAATACTGCATCACATCTGTGTCCCATAAGTTTAATAGCAGCTAAGGTTGTTTTACTTAGCGCTTTACTTTCATTGAAGCTGGTGTGGGAGCTGGAAAAAAAAATTAAAGTCTTCCCTGCTACTTTTGTTTCATGTTGAAAAGTTGGTGTCAGTGGAACAGTGGACAGAGTGTAGCTGCAATTACAGAATGAAACATCCTTGCTAATCTTTCTGATGTTGATTGGTTTATGACCTGAATTAATAATGTATGTGTATTTTCAAATATGCTTAGAGCAAACAAAAATCCTAAATTCCTCCACGCTATTCTACATATATATAAATAATTTCTCCCTTTATGTGCCAAGGAGAAATCAAGTTTCAGGGTCTCTGCATAAAAACCCAATAACTGTTGGCATCTCTAAATCTCATACTAGCCTCTAAATCAGCTTATTCTATTTTATTCTTTGTAAGCTGGAGTGCTCAAGCCCAGTTAATAACTGTATATTTGTATGTGAAATTTATCGAGGATGAGAATCCTAGAATGCTTCAGATTGACTTGTTGCAAATTTGTCTGTGCTTGGAAGCCTTTGGACTTATTTAACAATTTTAGTTTAAAAGTATTTAGAACACAATAACAAAATGCTACATATATTTGTGCCAAAATGACTTAGCGGCGAAAAAAGTAGGTGTTAGAAATGAAATTAAGTTTTGGAAAAAAATCAAACCAGTTTTCATCAAAACCCAATTGGTCCATTTTTGATGTTATTTCTGAAACTTGTTACTCTGAAGGAAGTATCAAATTTTCCCTTGTAGTACTGAACATGGGAGGCATTCTCAGTTTAATTGTGGAATTTATGTGAGGCTCTGCTGTAAGGTAAATCTCTTGTACAAGTAATGTGTTCTAGAGGCTGATTTAATCAAAATTATACCTGTAGACATAGAACTAAAATCTAAATCTCGGTTTCTGGAATATTTGTGACATACTTGTTCATTGAACAGTAAGCAATGAGCAGAGAGTAGAAAAGAGAAGAATCAATCACTTGCAATTCAGGACCTGCTTTATTTATTTATTTACTTATTTTTAAATATTGGGACCAATTTATGTCTGAAAATATTTTAAAACTAGCACGCCTAATAAACCCCCATCCAATTCTGATCACAGATGAACACTGTTGCTAGCTCCTTTTCATTTCCTGCATTTACTAATTTTTTTCATTATTACATTTCACCTAAATCCAGAGGGTAATAAGTAACCAGAATACCAAAGCTGGGCACTGCAATTCATAAATGGTTGTATCATTAGTCTCATCCTCTCTCCCTCCGTAGAAGTGCCTGCAAGAAAGTGTGACTGTAGCTGGTACTGCTAATTAGCAGCATGCCATTACAATTTCCAAAATACGTGTTGTAATATTTATAACTCAGATTGCAGGCATATCCAGTGCTGTATGAAAGAAGAATCAATTCCCATGAATAATTTCTACTAGAATTAATGATTTCTAACATCAGAGTTCACATTGAGTGCACATGTTCGTTGATTTCAGTTAGGTGAGATTACCGTGTTTGCTGTGAGGTCTAAAGAAAAATGTTCTTGTGGGTGTGTCCCACTGTAGATGGCCGCTAGATTAGTCAGGCATGATTCACCCTTGGTGAATCCATGTTGGCTTTTGATAGATTGCACCACATCTGGAGTTATCTGCATTTAGACGTTCCCCAAAAGGTCTTTCTTGCTCAGAAGTATTCAATAAAATAACGAGATTTCTGCATCAACTCTATCACTGTACAGTACATGGAAACTGGATGTAGGATACATTGAGGATATTATTTTCTCAGTGTGAAGTTCTGCAAAGCTTGTTCCTATGGAAGGTATAATAAATTACTAAGACTCACAGGTTATCACAGAAAATAAGGTGTTTCCCAGACATCCTTAATTGAGTCAGCATGCACAGAGGATGCATTATTTATTCAGAGTGTCAGGCTTGCTATTTCTGTTAAGCAAATCTTAGGTAGAAATATGTCTACTTTGTTCATATCTGAAAAAAGTTTAATAATTTTTTAATTTATATGTAGTGATCATACACAGTGATAATAATCTGAATATTAATTGAAAATCTTTGAATGAACAACATAGTGTTCATTCTGAGGCCAGAAAGTGATTTTTTTTATTAAATCAGCAGTTAAGAATTTGATCATGAACAAGAAGGTCAGATGTCCTTTGACATGTTGAAATATTATGCTAGATAAGGCATCAGAACTATTCTGATCTCATTTTCTTTCTCTATTTCCTGAATTCCTGTCATCACAGTAACATAGGCACAAAAGGAAGAGATTGAGCTTAACCACACTGCAATTTGAAAACTATGCTTTTCAGTCTAGTAAAGTACGAAATATTCTGGTTTCTGTTCCCCAAGGGCCTCTAGCATCTCTTTGAATCTGAGTACAGTACACAATAAACTTCTGGTTCTTAATAACATTGTTTGCATGTTTAAAAAGAAAGATAGGTTTGCGTGCTTTGTTGAACATGAGATTTCCACTCAGCTTTCTGTTGGTAAGAAGTAATCTAAGACTTCTAAAATCAGGCAATACTTCAGCATGATTTGTAAAGGATGATGGGTTGTGTTTGGCTGCAGCCCAAGGAGTAGCCTCCCTTTGTACCTCTGATTCCAGAAACAAAGCAAAAGCCATTCTGCAGAGAGATGGACAAAAATGCAAAGCAGCCACTGCATTTCCTAAAGAATGTATTCGCTTGCTAAAACTCTGAACAAATTGTTCTGGTATGCAAATGGCTGCAAATCTACTTTAAATGCTTTAGCAAAATGCTATTAACCCTTATTATCAGGGGCATTATAATCACACATCAAGTGAGAATTGGGCTACATTGTAACACTTTTATATTATTGCTCAATTACAAATTTAGTAGAAAGATCACCACCCCCCAACACATTTTTCAAGCAATCTTTTCCTTATCTACTTGTCATTGAGATGATTGAGGAAACATTAGTGTATTTTTCAGTGTAAATATCATTCTGTGCTGTTTAAGTATTTTAATGTACAATGATGGTAAGTCATTCCACACAAAATCTTACAGATTATTAATTTCAAGCAGTATTTAAAACATTTTTCATTTGTGTTCTTCTGGATACATTTATTAAGATTTTAATTATTTTATAATAACTGTTCATAAAATAGAAACTTTTTGGCAATAACACATTAATAACCATGCTTTTTTCCTGCAATTAAGGAACAAAGGACAACGTAAAAATATTTTATTCATAATTTTTCCCTTTGCAGATCTGTTTGATTGACTGGCTTTACTCACTAACTGGAAAACACATTTACATATGAACAGTACGTTCCTTTCTTAGGAAATTATAATTTTTTAAAGAATACCTCATTAGTTACATTGATTTTCTTTTTGACAATAACTAATCTTGAATCAACTACAATATAGAAAAATAATACCTTAATGCTTTGAAGGATATATTAATTTCACCCATCTCCCCTCAATGGTAATACTCT
Source organism: Corvus kubaryi (assembly GCF_017639235.1). Taxonomy (NCBI): domain Eukaryota; kingdom Metazoa; phylum Chordata; class Aves; order Passeriformes; family Corvidae; genus Corvus; species Corvus kubaryi. The sequence continues at coordinate 1,733,523 of NW_024582056.1, read as the reverse complement.
TTCAAATGTAACACTTTAAACGTTTCAGGTAGGTAAGGGTAAGATGTTTGTGTAGAATGTTTGAAAATACCACAAGTTCTAGAAAAGACTTCTGGTTAACATTGATGGTTCCCTTTCTCAGTTTCCTGGTTTCCCAGGTGGAGTTGTCATCTGGCTAAAGGAGAGAGAGCCAAAAGGCACAGACCCCTATGCTTTCTGCTCTTGGCCATTCACAAAATACTGCTTTTTCCTGTTTGTCTGAATTAGGCCCATGGAAGATGCTGCTGGTCACTGGGAAAAAAGTTGTAAATCTTATTTCTAGACTTAGCAGATTTGGAATTTATGAACAAGCTATAATTTTCTATGTTGTTGATAATAACTTTTCAGTTAAAGAATGCAGAAAGGAAATTTTAGCCTTAACGGCTTTTAGATATTTCTAAGGCTGCCTTCCATGTATTTTTAAAGATAACTTTAAATATGTATGTTTAGGTCTTTCATCCAAATAACAGAGCAAACAGAACTTTTTTCAGAATTCTTGCAGGAAGTACAAGCTCTTAATTTTATGTCAGACTGTTTTCTGAGGCAAAAGACAGGGACCATTAAAGTAGTTTCATGTTCTGTATTTCTAATGCAAGTAAAATGAAAAAAAAAAAACTATCAGAAAATAGAAATGCCTATCAAAGCTTCATGAGAATATTTGACAGGCAATTTAGCTGTCTAGCAGTAGAGTATTTACTGCAGGAAGAGAGGACATGTGTCTTTAAAGTTTTTGGATTCCTCTTGTGTGAAGCTATACACTATAATTAAATGTAACTGTGTTATCATATTGTAATATAATTGTAGTGAATGAGATATAGAGGTAACCTAAAAACTTACTCTATATAGTATTTAAAAATATTTCAGTGTTCCTGAAATAAAATTAGCTTGAATCAGTACTTTTAACATAGGTATATTAGTCGTATTTAATAGCATCAGAACTGAACTTACTTTACACCTTTAATAACAAAGGATTGCTTTTTTTTTTTTAATTAAGTTTTTAAAAAGCTGGAAAAATATGTGTCATAATCTTTCAGTTTTATATCTCTGCATCTTCCATGTTTCAACCAGAAGCTGTTGCAGTGCTTGGTTTGGTTTAACCTTCCCGGAGAGCACAGCGGGGCTGCCTAGGGCAGTGTGGCCATTCCGCCCTCCCGTAGCCCTTTCCAGACTACCCTGCACTCTTTCTCCGGCTAGCTGGGCTCTGCAACACGGTAACAGTAAAGGAGGTGAGAAGGGACCCTCATGGCGGTCTCTGAGGACTTTTAATATTACGTTTTCTCTGGGTAGTTCCCAGAGGCAGAGACCTCCTGATCCGAGTGCAGGGAGGTTTTGTCAGGGGCTCAGGGGCGGTACATGGGCGGAGTTGGGGTACAGGAACCAATAGGGAGAGCCCGAGGGAGCGGCCAGGGCTGGGGGCAGGGTAAATACAGCGCCGCAAGAAGCCATCATGAAAGGCTGCTGTGACTGTACTCTTGGCCCCACTCTGAAAGAACTAAGTTTCTGTGAAGATATATATTCCTGCCAATTTGTAATTCTTGACTGTTACATATACATGTTTCACAGAGAAAATTTTATTACTAAAATATCAGAACTATCAGAAGAAATGACTCTGCTAGTATTTTCTTGATGTGTCCTATCTTAAAACATTGATTTTTAAAGTAAGCAATTAAGCTATTCATTTATTAGAAGTTAACTAAGCAGATGTTTAGGTAATTTAACCTAAGAATACCTGCATATGCTCAAAATATTTTATACACATCTTAAAATTGCATTTCTGTATCATTACAGAAGAATGACTGGGTTTATGGATTAACATGTTATTTCTACAGAATATCTTTTTTATAGATTTTTTTTTCCTGTAATATAAAACTTTTAAAGATCTGCATCATTCTAGGGGGCTAAGGCCGGCTGTGATGACTTGCTCAAACAGCATTCCTGTTCATTAGGAAATAAACTAAATTCCTTCAAATGTTCTTGAGAACATCCCTGAAATTCCTCCTTGCCTGGCTGATGAATCTCCTCAATTCTGGATCGGTCGATGAATCCGGAATTGTGGGTGAAATCAGCACAGAGGTGAGCAGTGATAAGAGGCTGAGTATGTCTTTGCTGCAAATGAAAGTAGAGATGTGGAAACTCTTCTACTGTTGGACGAGGAATTAGGATTCTAGCTACAATGTTGTAGCTACAGGAAGGGAAAATGCAGCCTGAATATGGAAGCTATGAAGCAAGTGAGAGCTGCCCTCAGGACCCTACAGAAAGCAATGAGTATATTTACTACAGTGTGCATTTATAGAGGTCAGTCTGAGGCTACCTTTAAAAACAGACAGACCTAGGACACAGCTGTTGTACGGTGCTGAATTGAATGAATTAGTCCAAGTTTTAGCCAGTCTTACAGTGGCTTCCCACACTCGTTCATATATATAAACACCATGTACCACAGCTCACAATTAATGATTGTTTACAGTTTATTGTATTTATCATTAAATACATCACAACTTCATATTTTATTTACGAATCTGTTTCATGTGATATAATTAGTGACTGATGCAATGTTATACATTTAATAAACAAAGCAGGGATACACTACTGTGCTACATAAAAGCTACATATAAAGAAAAAGAAATCTTTAAAATGTAGTTCATGTCAGGGTCAAAAGAATGTTTAATTCTCCTCATTCTGGAAATGATTTTTCATCCAAGATGGGTAATTCAAAAATAATTAAATCCCCTTTATATTGCCTGCAGGTAATTTTATTATTTAAATTTATTATTTTTGTGACTGTATGGATTCTAAGTCAGCGTGATAGATCTGTAATTGTTTTCATTTCTTTATCTGCCATGTTTAGTTTTTTGCCTCTCCTCTCTCTACAGCAGTCATTGTCTTAATTTTGTTTTTTGCTCCAAGCATGCTGTTGGAACACAACAAACAATAAACACTAATTACAGTCATCAGCCACATTCTATAATCCTTAGGGCTTGATGTAAAACCTGCCAGAGCTGAGAGGTATCCCTCACATACAGCATGATAAAGCTCCACAGTTGGAGCTAGGATGCTGTGATTCTTATCATAGTCCTAGGGCTGACCTACTGCATGAATTTATGTATTGCAGGCAAAATGTAAAACACGTACAAGTTTGCTTACTCATATGGCAAGCTCTCCAAGGCAAGTGCTGTCATTCAGGCTAAGTTAGTCAAGTCTAAAGAACAGCTGTGAGAAAGGTGTTTGGTGACAATGTGCCTTAGCAGGATGTTATTGTGACCTTGTGGAGAAATAGCTTTAAGAAATAGTGGCTGTTCCTTAATCTACTGGCGCTGAATCAGAGAGGCTTTGATTGCAATTAGCAATCAATAGCACATACAGTCATACCAGCTTGTTACATGCTCAGTTCTAAAAAATTCAGGACTGGCCACAGTGGTATTCCCACCTGATGAATTTAGTAGGTTGCAATATCATTCTTTATTAGTAATAAAGTTTTACTAAATGAAAGTTTTAATGCTTGTTCCATATGTAATTTTCAATTGTTTTGGTATTTTAAAATGGTCATGTTTGGTTTTACAGTTCTGTTATTTTAACCAGCTTTTTAACCAGAAACACAGTGTGTTAGAAGTGTTTTATTAAGCTACATACCTTTATTTCAGGCACATTTCTTTCCATGCACATTAGACTGATACCTCTTCTCTTGAGAAACCTCCTCCCTATGATTTTTTTTTTCCTTTTTTTCAGCTGTCCTCCTATTAAAAATCTATGGCCAGATATTAAAAAGTTTGCGTTCCAATCTCATGGTGTTGTTGCTCACCTAGAGATTAGAAAAGCATATGGAACAATCGGATACAAGCCTCTTTCTGCCTCATATTTATAGCCAATTTTTCCTATTTCTCTCAGGTTTTACGAAAAAAAAACTCGTTCTGAAAGTCAGGAAGCTGGTATCATCAGGAAGTTGGTATCAGAAACCAGCCAGTTATTGAATAACTCTTCACCCAATGCATATTGGTAACTTTGTTCCTCAAAAATGTTGATTATGATCATGGTATAACATACACCTTCAATTAAGCAGGTCAGCGTGGTAGCAGAAAGCCTATACTATATGTGGAAATACACATTCAGCTTTTTTATTGACTTAGAGTGATACTGCCTCTTGCCTAGGTTAACATTTGGGACTACAGATGTCTTTTAGTGTTCTTTAGGTAAAGCCTTGCTCCAAACACAGTGTTGACTCAATACTTGAAAAGGCAGTGGGCAAAAAGCAGTATTATTGTTGCTTTTAAAAGAGGCATAATGTGATTTTTTTAAAAAAACTGATGCATATGTAGCAATTTGTCAGGAGGCATGGTACTGCTGTGGAAATTCAAGCAAACGTATAGAGAGATTTCTGTAATTTGGAAGCGTTAGTTCCATTGTCAGCATCTCTCTCAGAATACTCTGAAATACATTTCTCATCTTAGTACAGAAATCACAGGTAAAAACAGTTTATGGTTCCTGTATCATGTTGGGATCAGTACTGGCTCAGGAAATACCAGTTCAAGACTTTTTTCTCCTCCCAAATCCCAGACAGTTTTCCAGCCTGCTGGAAGCTTTCTGGGGAAGTGCTCCCACATGCTTTCTGCATTGCCTGGATCCAGTGCTTCCAGCTGCCAGCTCTGGAGCTGATGTAGTAGCCCCATATTTGAGAAGCTTCAGTATTGGGTAAATTGACTTACAGAGTGAAAGGACACCTAAGCTTCTGGCAAAACTGCCAGGTGGCCTCACAGGAGGTGGGCACAAGATTTCAGCTCTACAACTCAGGAATTGTCCATTTCACCAGAGCAACAACTCTTCTGTTGCTGCAATCACTTTGCTTTTAATGAAGGTTTGGCTCCTGTCAACAGCCAGCATAGATGCCCTGAGGTCACAGCTGGACAGCTTTCTAGATAGCACTTATCTGAAACTGAAATCAGCCTGTGATCTGAAATAGTGCAATTATGCTCCAGTTTTGGGCAATGTCGCAATATATATATTTAATCTAGAAATATCTGTTTCTATTGCCTTTTCTCAAAAACCTTCAAAACTGCCTTTGAAGGTAGGGCTAGAAAAAAAAGTCAAACCTGGAGAAATTATGTGTTTTGCATAGAATAAGTTGAGAGTACCCAATATAATAGTTTGTTTGGAAATCTTTTAGGCAAATTACTCTATTAAGACTCAGGGCAGTGTCCTAACCAGGTTGGTTATGGAGTCCAATTTAGTTCCCAGAGACATTTGAAAAGAGATAGTTATTTTTTCAATATCCCCACATGTTCTTGACACCATTTCTGTAGTAGGTGTGTGACACAATGCTAAAATGTGGCAGAAGCATCTTGAAGCATAGTGTGTTTAGTTTCTTCTTGCATCTGAATTACTAAATTGGGCTGCTTACAGTTGGGAGCATCCAAGTAGGTAGTTGAGTCAAAAAATCGCACCTAAATTAAAAAGAGCTGTAATTCTGAAACATGAAATTACAAGATATAAACAATATATCACAAAAAAAAACTTGCATAGTCATCAGTATTGTGAGGAAATCAGAAGAAAACAAATACTATTTTGTCAGCAATAGTAAAAAATTTTATTTTCTTTGAAATTTTTTGGCACTTCCTCTCAAAATCCTTTTTAAATTATTACAAAGTAAATTTTTCTGTGGGACCATTATTCTACTTCCTCCCCCTCTGCCTTGTTCTTGGTATGTTTTGCCCAACAAAATTTTCCATAAGTTGCACGTAAGGTTGGAGTTTTTGTGTGTGAGAAAATTTTACAATTAAATGCACCAAATGAGGGTTTGTTTTAATATTCAAGAATTCTGAGTTTAGATGGATTATTTATTAATTGTGAGACCAAATATATTGAAGCTGTATTGTTTTACTTTGGCAAACCAGCTTTAACAGTTAAATATGCATTCCTTTTAAAAACAAATAATTTGTTGCCATTAAAAAAGAGTGGCACTTCAAAGAGAATTTCCAAGCGAAACAATTCAAAAGGAAAATTAGTAGTTTTAATTTCAAGAAAGAGTGGAGAATTAGCATGCGTAGATGATTGTGGGTTTATTCAGGTATTAATAGTGTCTGATGCTGCTACTTATTATTTTACTCTAGAATCATAGAATGGTTTGGGATTTAGAAGGGTTCTTTGAAGACCATAAAGTTCCAATTCCTGCCAGATTTCTCAAAGCCCCTTCCAACCTGTCCTTGAACACTTCCATGAATAGGGCATCCACAGCTTCCCTGGGCAACCACCCAGGACCCTCCCAGTAAAGAACATCTTCTAATATCTTTTCTAGACTTATCCCCTTTCAGTTTAAAGCCGTTCCTCTTGTCCTCTCAATGCATGCCCTTGGAAAAAGGTCCTCTCCTGCCTTCCTGAAAGTCCCCTTCAGGTATTGGAAGGAAGGTATAAGGCCTCCCCAAAGACTTCCCTTCTCCAGGTTGAACAATGCCAACTCTCTCAGCCTGTCTCTGTAGAATAGGTGCTTCAGCCTGATGATCATCTTTGTGGCCCTCCTCTGAACTTGCTCCAACAGGTCCATGTACTTCTTATATTGGAGGTCCCAGAGCTGGATGAAGTAGTGCAGGTGGGGTCTCACCAGAGCAGGGGTGCGGAATCCCTTCCTTTGCCCTGCTGGCCACTCTACTTTGGATGCAGCCCAGAATACAGTTGGCTTTCTGGGCTGCAACTGCACATTGCTGGGTCATGTCAAGTTTATCATCCACCAGTATTCCCAAGACCTTGTCCTCAAGGCTGTTCCTTTCATCCCCTAGCCTGCATTTATGCTCTGTGTTGCCCCAAAAGAAGTGCAGGACTTCGTGCTTGGCCTTGTTGAACCTCATGAGTTTTGCATGGGTCCACCTTTCCAACCTGTCCAGGTCCCATAGAGCTCAGTGTCATCAGTGAACTTGCTGAGGGTCCCCCAATCCCACTGTCCATGTCACCAACAAGATGTTGAACACCACAGGTCTGCACAGCTGACCCCCAAAGAATGCCACTTGTCAGTGGGCTCCACTTGACATGAACTGTTGACCATAATTCTCCAGTGCAACCATACAGACAAGTTCTTATCTGCTAAGTAGTCCACCCATTAAATCCATCTCTCTTCAGTTTAGATACGAGGATATTATTTGGGATGGTGTGAAATAGTTTGTACAAGTCAAGGTAGATGACACCACTTGCTCTTCTCATATTCACCAATGCTGTAAGCCTGGTTGTAGAAGCCCCCCAGATTTGTCAGGCATGATTTGCCTTTAGTGAAGACATGTTGGCTGTCACAAATCACCTCCTTATTCTCCAGTAGTCTCCAGAAGGATCTTGCCAGGCCAAGGGCATATCATATAAAGATATAGGTCCTACCATATAACACATAGGTCATATCAGATCCCAGTATCATGGGAATATTTGTTAGCAGAATGGTAATACATGGAGTAGCAGAAAATGGAAGATTAAGTCATCTTTGGAAAGTGTGGTACTTATTTTTCATAATGACTTCTATATTTTTCCACTCACATGATGGCTGGGCTACCAGGAAATGCAAAAGTAGTCCTAAGACACATTTGTTCCCTTTATTTCATCTAGCACACAGATATTCCACTTGTCAAAATAGAAACAGTAGCCGGTCCTCACCGCTCACAAAATCCTGTTGTAAAGTGGTTAAGGGTGTTGTATAAAAAACAGAGGATATTTATTTGAAAGGCCTAGAAAAAGTGGATTGGTGTGAGGAGGAATTAGATTTGAGTGCTCTGGAGAGTTGTTATTTTTAATATTTTGCTTGAAAAATATTTATTCATACATACTAAAATTAGCCAAAACAGTGCTTGAAGTTTGATAAAAGTTTCACACCTCTTTGAAATCTTTTTTTTTTGGTCTGTCCTCCTTTGACAGGCTGTTACTAGTTGTTAAATTGAAAGAGAAATATATTACAAAGTCTTTCTTTGTAGGCTATCATGGAGAAATTATTTTCTAGTCAATATTCATTCTTCAGTTCTCAGAAATACTGTTTTCACAAACTAGAATGCAACTAGTTTTATATACAAGTTTCCTTGAAAAAAAATACAGTATACACAACTATTGCATGTTCCAACTAGACTTACTGAACTCAGTCCTTCCATTTAGGATGGTTTTAAAAGAAACTCCTTCTTCTATATATATAGAAGGAAGAATGTATATATATGAAAACAAGAAATGTAGCAAATACTAGTATATCTGTAAAGAATCGACATGAGCAGCTTCTTCATACATTATATGTTTTCACAAATCACGGATACTTTGTTGTTTTGGAGGTTTTTGTTAGTTTGGTTGTGATTTTTTGTCTATGTGTTTTGCTCGTTTTTTGTTTGTTTGCTTTTTGAATTGTTTGGAGTTTTTTGAGCAGGACTTTGGATAAAGCCTAAAATAATGCTTAGAGCTGTTGAAATGATAATGAATCACATAATTCAGGATTCTGAAAGTAATTGAGTCTTCTTAACACAAACTGTATCTCTGTACTTTCATATAATACAGACTGATATAAAGATATAAATGATATGCCTATGCTTAAGCTTTTAAATTGGTGAAATATATGACATAAGGATATTAACTCTCTCTCCAATGTTCCTTCCTTAATTTCACTGAGTTGAAGGAGGTTTCTTGATATACCTGAAAGAGTGAAATTGTTAAAAAATTAAATGAAAACTGAGAAAATCCGAAACTTTTTTTTTTTTTTTTTATATCTTTCTTAGACAGAAGAGCAGATAGAAGCAAGTTTGCTCCCACAAATCCACAACATTTTTTGACGGGAATGAAAATATAAATATATTATTTGCTTCAGTGAATAGCTGTAGTGAGGCACTTGAGCATTACACTATACACCCAAGAGAAGGCTATATAAGGAGAAGGAAGAAGTTCTCTGATAATGTGCTTGACACAGCCTACCGACAGAATATAAAATACTGGTATCCTAAAGCCTGTAATTTACACAACTCCTAACAAATTACTTAAGTACCTTTATTGCAACAGTCCCCTCTTTCACTTAAAATTCCAAGCATTTGCTATGTAGATAGGCTTGCACTGGGGGGATATGACAAATTCATTTGTTTAATTGAGGAATATGAACTTAATTCATTTTATAGTCCAGCTGAGGCAGTTCTGTTGGAAGACTTAAATTTGATTAAATTTGTTGAGTACTGGGTTAGTTCCACAACTTTCACTGCTTTTCTAGTGTTGAGACTTACAGGCTTTCAAACAGAAAGAAACTTCTTGTTCATAGGTCTCCTGGCCATGGTTAAATGTAAGACTGTTCTTGTATTGTGCAATATCCCTTCTTACATCCTGCCTTTGCATTCTCCTTTACATAAAGGATAAGAAATCTAAGTTTTGCTTATTAGGTGCTTTTTTTGTGTGTGATTTTATTCACAGTCAAGGGGACAGTTTCATTTCTAAGTAAGAACTGCTTTCTACTTAAAGTCAAACCTCTTCCCCGATAAGGCTGTCAATTGTTTCATACATATTATTTTCAGAAAACTTCTCCTTAACTCTGAAATTTGTTCATTTATCCAATTCTGCCATGGGTTATGCCTTCAAGAATAAGGGTGCTTTCTTGACAACATTTGTTATAATGAGCTTTGACTGTTGGAGCTTAAAAGCAGACAGGATCCCTCACTGTCCTGTTCCTTTTGAGAATACTTTGTAAAGCTGAACACCCTGGTCACTTAAGGGGATGTAAGCTTTCAATATGATAATAATGCTTCTTTGAACAAAAATATAAAGAGTGTATCCCCACCCCACCCCCTGCCCCCCCCAGATATACATTTTCCCTTTGTGTCTGATTAGTATTTTACATACATTTTATCAAACTAGAGTGAAAAATACACTCAGAGGTCTATGATGGTTTTTGATTCTAGTGGAGCAGAATCCAGGAATACAAAACTGAGAAGGAACTTCAAAGATTTCAGTTCAGATTTTGAGAAGATAATGGGAGGAGATGAATGCTTGTTATTGAACCTGTTTGGACTGGAGGAAGCGGTTTTGTCCTCATCCTCATTCCATCCATTCCACCTGCATTTATCTGGCAGATGAAAAAACTTCCAGAATTGGACTTCTGCTTGCACTGGAGACCTTCAGTCTGTGCGGAGACTAAATGACTCTGCACTTCCTTCCTTCTGCAGCAGCAACACCACCAGATCATGAAATGAACTCCCTGGAGCTCTTTTCAAATGCTGGCAAATCTGAATATTTGATTATGCATTTATGCAATATGGATATCCAGAATTGGGGGATTCTGAGTGATAGCTTCAATTAAAAGTCTGCAGGGTTTGTATTTTGTCTACTACACCTCTATATTATATGAAATTTAACTGTCTTGAATAAATGAGGCAAAACCACACCTGAACATTTTCCTTTGTGAGTGACAGAACCACTCTGTCCCAAAGCTGTTTTCCTAATGCTTATTACTTTTTCTTTCAGTAAAGGTTACCATCATTTCCATTTCATTGTAAATTGAATTATAGTTGTATCCACAATTCCATATATAGTGAATATCTTAGAATATTAATCAAGAATAAAGTTTTTAAAATATTTTATAGATATTGGGGTTTTTCTCTTCCAAATGGTATTGTTTTTCATTAGAAATACCTCTGAAAACTTGGAAAGATGTGACTGTTTTATTGTGGGTCGCTTACTTGTATTATGAATTACCTCTGCCTACCTGCATTTCCTATTATTTTGTTAACCTGGTACAGTGACACTGAAAGATTTTTTTTTCTTTTCTTTTCTCTCCCCTTAATAAAAGTATATTTTCTAGAATCAACTTCCCAAAGATATTAGTTGTACTTTTATGATATAGCTTTCCACTTTAAGAACACTTCAGTTGCTCTGCAGTATCAAAGAGCACCCAATTAAATTAAGTTGGCATCAAGAAATATGTTGTGCTCCTGCAAAAGGAAACACTCACAACTTATGGAGAAATCTTAATGTCAATGATCACTTTGCTTACGTATTTATCCTAATTATAAAATGTTTCCTTTTTTTTAAGTGAATCTTACGTAATACTCAGAAGTCTATTTTACATATCAAATTGAAAGCTTCTCTCCAATGTAAATTTCAAACTCTACAAAAACATAAAGGAATCTACTTATTGAATTGGAAAATGTTTCTAGTTAGATATTTTTAATTACCTCTTGGTTCCTTTAAATATTTGACTTTATTGTATATATTAAGTTATATTTTCTCGCCTGAGTGCAACTTCTAATGTTCTTCATTTATTGTTCTCTTGCTTTCTGCAGTAACTGACAAGGAGACTAAAGTTTAAGACATTTGTGTAGGAAGAGTTTAGAAGGATGTGCTGAAGAGAGCTATAATAATTGATAGGGAAGATAAACTTGTATGGAGAATTACTGTAAAAAAATGGATGAAATTACCTAGTTGAGTAAACAGTATATAAGAGAAAAGTTGAATGATAAAATATAAAGCAACTGTTTTTCACTTTCCTGACTAGAAAATTTTAATTTTAAATGTAAAATAGAAACCACAATTTTGTAAATGATGTTCCATCTCACTAGAATTATGCTCTATTCATTAGAATCTGTACTAAGAGAATGCCTTTCTTAATTATGCTGGTTTTTTTTGAGTTTCAGATTACTTTTTCTGAACCCACAAGAAAGCTCTGATTCTGAAGTTCAAAAGATCACACTCATGTGAATCATTTCTTTTATTAATATGAAAGCCTGGATAATTGCATAGCTCAAAGCAGTAGGCCTTGAAAAAAGTCAGTGACAAAAGTCTTCTATAATCTACGAATTTGCAGTAGTTAATGGAAGTGCAGTTCATCCAGGTTTTTTAGAACAAAGACTCATTTAAAGAGTTTTCAGGTTAGTAACAGCTGTTTGCAAATAAGCCCCGTAAAGGTATAGCCTTTGGATCACAGAAAGAAACATTAGGGATGCTCATATATTTCAGAAGATCAGAAATTTAGAGGGCAAGTCAAAGAGTCTGTAATGTTTTACCTTCAGCAGCCATTCCTGGGGGAAAGCCTTTGTGTCCAGTTTGTCAATGTCTAGTCAGGTCTAACAGTGGATCCTTTCTGACCTCTTGAATTGCAGGATCCCAAAAGAGTACAGGACATAAGACATCTATGAAAATATTACTGATTTTTGTTTTAGCAGCCTTGGATGTAGTGTTCAGCACCACAGCACTGGAAATTGTGTTTTGTCTGTATACTTCTAGGTTATCTGAGGCTTAAAAATTGAGGTATGAACAGTACTCTAGGAAGTAATTTAATTCATTGAATTCCACTAAGATTTCACAAAAGCAATAGGAAGTCACTCTGTGGGGTTTTTCTTCCCCAAGATCACTACTAGTCAAATTATTGTAGACATTTACAAATTTTTAGTTTCAAAATTACTTGACATACGTTATTTTGAATGATGGAAACAATGACTGTATCAAGTAAAAATCTGCAGGAATTCTGTTCAGATCCAATAATATTGAGGAATTTAGTTAAGGTACTGAAGGATGGAATAGATGGTATGTTTATTAAATTCAAGGCAACAGAAATATGGTTGTTAAAGCCTGGGCTAAAATCAAAAAATAAGCTTGCACTTCATTTGATTGATTTGGAGGTTTGGATTTCTTTTGTTTATTTGTTTGTTTTGTGAATTTTTTGTTTGGTTGGTTGTTGGGGTTTTTTTTTAAGGTGTCTTCTTCAATTTGTCCGTTCATTAAAGAAGAATACTGTTAAGAAAGAGGTTGAAGAGCTACAAAGGACCACAAGCTGGATATGACATAGTAACATCATGCTGATATTTGCTTTATATGCAAAAGGCTGCACTTCCATCTATGAGGGAAATGCAGTAATCCTTCACTTGACTCAGCAGTGGTCAGGCTAAGTGTGTTCTAGTAAACCAAATATGAGAGAGTCTCTGTCAGGAAAAACCATTGGCAGAGAATGGCTCATATTGCGTCATTATACCACTTCCTACCCTTCAGAAAAGAAAGACTGGATCTAGAACACCTGCTGGGCATTGTTCCTTTTGTTCCTTTCAGAACTGTTTTGAAAAATGCAAAATTTGTATTGGCCAAACTATGAAAGCTATACTAACAATTTAGAAGTGCAAGAAACTGAGTTTCACAGCCTGAAAGTGAAGCTTGAAACTTTGAAAAGTGGTCAAATTTAAAAGTATTTATTTTACTAGTGTAAACATAAGTGTGGGCTGCTTTGAATAAATTGCTACTATTCATCCTAAGGAAGAGTCCATTTCCCTTCCTTCTTTCCTCCCAGTGCCTAAGTGTTTTTCTAATAAGTACAAATATTGCACTGTTTTGATGCAAACAATTGGCAAAGTTTCTATGGTGACTAAGTCAAATAGGACAAGAGGTATTAAGACTAAATTTTAGCTAGCAATCTTTGGGTGAAACATGGAAATCCTTATATTAGGTTTCTTGTTTTGAAATAATTGTACATAGCTGAATGTATTTATGAAAAATCACCATATCTTACATTTGTCTATACTCTATTATAAAGTGAAATCAGTCTCCTCTATTTTTAATGCTCATTTATTTGTGATTAAAATTTCTTTTTAATGCAGGAATGGCTGATTTTGTATATACAGAAAAATAATTATTCTCTAGTTTCTCCCAGTTACTTGTTAACTGACTGTTTATTCAGACATAATAATACAGCAATTCTTACTTAGTTTCATACACCATAGGCATTTTTTCATCTTGTATACATGCATTTCTGTCTAGTAATATTTATATGGGCTGTGTTTACTAGTTGTATCCTGGTATACAGCTTTTTTTTATTATTAAAACAATTCCTTGAAGGCAGGCTTCTTGCTATTCCAAAATACAAGAATATGTGCATAGGTTAGGTGTGCTATCTTCCTGTTTGTTTTTGTTCAAGTCTGGCTGTGAAAAAAACCCAAAAATAGTACTTTGACCTCGTAGCTTCCATACTGCTCTTAATAAAACTATTAAATTATAAAGATAAGTCCCAGTACTGATCTCTGTGGTACGCAATGCAATGTTGTACTTTTGCAGGGGATTGAACAACCCCGATGACTTCTCTTTACATCAAAGTCAAAATCACAATTACAACAGAATTTAAACTCCTTTCTTATGAAATGTGAAGCAGCTGTGTTGAAAAAGAGCTGACTTAAAAGCTTGTTCATAATATATTTACCATCTTCACTGCAAAGCTAGTCTAAAATCCTGCATCTGCTGACGAGCAGTTTGTTTCAACAACAGGTAACACAAGTCCTGTGACTTTCCGCTTATCAAGTGCTATGAGAATCAAAGTGTAGTTTGTTTTAAACTGTGATCAAGTATCTCAGATATTTTTCAGCTTTTATGATTTTAAAGATAATATTTTAATGAATATTTTAAAATATATTTTTAAAATAATTAATATTTCCCCCATAACTTACTTTGTGAATCAGCTGTATATACATGTGGTTACTACTGTGTTCTTTAAATTTCCTATGTAGTATGGAAATACAAATTTTGCTGGTTTCATGAATTATTTGTTGCTTTATTTCAAGGTTTCTTTTCTAAGGATAAGAGATCATACTCAATGTAGATCATGGAAAAAAACATATTTTTATTTTAACTTTGTTTTGCAAGTACTTCTTGTATATTTTATGTATTTGTAAATGTATATTTTTTACATACATAAATATTTTTACATCTACTACTTTTAGCTCATGTGAGTCTCTATACTTCTTTTTTATAAGATAAAATATTGTATTTGCACTATCAATAAGAATTTTTAAAGTGTTTTCTGAGCTTCAGTCCCTTTTGAATTTTGTTATATTACTGGTCTTGTCAATACTGAAACTTTTAGCTTCTGCTCAACAAGAATTACTTATAGGTGAATTTTACATTCTAAGATACTTAATTCCCTTTTGTCAAGTCAAGAAAAATTTCTTTGAGAAAATCAAGCTTAAATTCTATCATAGTTCCCCTATTATCATGTTTTTTTCCATTATTTTTTAAGAACATGTTTGCCCCCTCTATATCTTGCTATGACATAGACATTCTAATGACTTAAAGTTACAGTATGCTATATTTATAGCAAAAGAAATGGGTTAAAACTCAAAATTCATACTTATAAAAATGAGTATATATAGCTTTCAGACATTCAAACAGATGTACTAATAAAGTGGAAAAAATGGAATACGCAGGTTTGTTTTAGTTTCATAAAGAAACCCCTTGTATTATGTTTTATTATGGCATTATTCATGGCAATAATGTGATATTTTAATTTTCATTGTATTTACCTATTTATTCCATTTCAGTCATTTTCTAACTTTCAGTCTGGCAGACTTCCAAGTTTTCAGTTTAGTAATTTTTTTTCACCCAATTACTAATGAATCATAATAATCAGATATTCCACTGAGATTTGTGCTTACATACTTTTTAAATGGCAGCTTTCTAAGCTGGATATAATGCAGCAGAATACCTTATGGTTACCCCACCTTAAAGATCAGCATTGGTGGAACTTTGTATTATCTTTCCTTCTAAGCTTTCTGTATTACTGGAGCTGGAATTTAAGGACATAGGTATGATATGGATGTTTGTAATAGTTCAACACAACTTCTTTGGAAAATATAGCGAAGCAGACAGGATTTTGATACACAAAAGGGAAAAATACCCGCAAGGTATACAAAAGGTGATAACCTTTGAACCAATGAAATCCTTCCAATTTTAGAGAAGAAAATTTTGAAGAATTATTACAGCTTGAGGAATTTTGTGTTTAACATCAGGGGACAAACTCCAGCATATTCAAAATGTCGTATTCTACGTATTTTTTATATGTGCTTATTGAAATACAAGGAGCTGTATATGCTTAGATATAGCAAGAAGATATTTTTGGCAATTTGAAAGCCAATGAGGTCATAAATAAGTTTATTTTGTAATTTTGCTATTCACTTCTAACTGATTTCTCTGAATGTGAGATTTTTTACTGTTTGCATATGTTATATGCCAGAAAAAAAAAAAAATCAGCTGTGTAGGCAGAAAGCCAAAGAACAGCCTTTCATAAATATGTGTGTTTCTGTGAGTAAACAGCAATGTAAAACAAAATTTGGTGTATTATGTTTTAAAGACACAACATTTTGCATGCAAGGAAAATATCAACAGAACATGAAAGAAGGTTGATGGGAGCACCCAAGACACAGTTAATTACCTGGGAAGTGATATTTAGCACCATGTTTTTCTGTGGCCTGTTATTTTGTTTAAACAGCACTGCAGAATCCCCTCCATCCATTCAAGTGGAATTTGTGCTGGCTATTGCAAACATGAATGATAATTATCCCTGTGTGATTCTGAAAATAGATAGAAAGAAAAGAAACAAGTTAGACTTCTGAGCCACAGTAAAATGCAGCCTTTTTGAAGACAGTTGTAAATGTCAGAAAAAATATGGGGAAGGGGAGTATGACAATTCTTAGTATAATTTCATATGCAATTCAGAATACAATAAGGCTATATTTTTAATTAGCCCTCCTGATAATATTACCTACATGCACAAGGATTTCTGAAGTCTCTGGAAAAACACTGAGAGCAATGCAGCACAGAAAAGAACCTTCTCCAAAGGGAGCCGTGTAAGAAAGATGATTTAAAATAAATTTGAAAAGTTCAGGAGCAGTTTTGAGTTTGTTAATGTCCATGTAATCTTAATCCAGCCCAGAGTGCCTCTATCATGCAATCTCAGTGAAGTGGAGCTCGGTTTGTTATATCAGAGAGGGAGCTGGAGTGAGTAAATGTATGTGTAAGTAGGAAGGTGCTGATGATACAAGGGGATGGTGCAGTTTCAGTCTGTATCAGCCTTCATGAGCGCTAGGTGGTCAAGTTAATGATCAGTAGTAAAACGGTACCTGCTTATTTGACTGCAATCTAAGTAGCAAACTGTGGTTTATAGCTATAGAACTATTTTTCTTTTTTTTTTTAATTAAAAACATACCTCTTAAGCATCCCTTGATGGCATTTCCCAGAAAGGGTTATTTTCTCTCCTGAAGTATTTTTCCTTACCAAATGAAGTCCTGCCCTGAACTGTGGAAGTTTGAATTTTGATTTTAAGTGCAAATTAATTTAAATAATGATCTTATTACCTTTTATCCTAAATTACATGATATCATATGCATATGTGATATTACATATGATTTTGAACTATCTAAAAGTATTTGGAAGTCCATATCCATCAAATAATTTACTGTAATTTCGGTAGCATTAATCCTGTGGAAAGGGCAGTCACCAGGAGAATGATGAGGTACCATGGAAATCCAAGCTGTTCTCCAAATAATTATACGGTTGTATTAAAGAAGGAAAATTGCCAAAAGCAAACTGGGAATCAATATTCTCCTGCTTTGAAATGCAGTGTGCTCTCATATTGTCAGGTGGCACCAGGCTCATGTCATCAGCTTGGATTTTTAGAGCTACATGTCAAAGATCTTAATAGATGTTTCATAATTTTTCAAATATTATTTAGTCTTTTTTATAATGGGGAAAATTATTCTCTAGTTTTCTGCAGAGAATTCATCCCAGGTTGTTTTATTTTTTTTAGTAGTGTCATACTTATTTTATTATTTTTAGTAGAAGTGTATTTAAGTATTACCCACAGACACTGTTGCTAGGTATAAGTCTCTTCAGGAGACCTGTACTCATATCTTCTATACATATATATGATAACAACTTGATCTTGCTGAAAACTGCGAAAATTGTGTTTGGCTTTGTGAAAACATAAATATGCAAGAAAGGAACAATCAGAAGCTTTCTCCTCAACTGGGAGAGCTTTTGAAAAAAAGCTAAATGATGCCTTTCATTTTCCCCATATTCCCTGCCAGTCATTCCACCACCACCCCCCCCACACGTTCACTTCAAATGACACCTTATCTATAAATAATGGGTTACTGTTGTGATTTCTCCTAATGCTGTCCTCACAGATGCAAAACTGTGCCAAGATTTAAATATTCTCACTTCCTGGAAGTGATTAACATAAGTCAACTGATTTACTTCCATCTGTCAGGTGGCAAAAGATTAACCAGCAGAGCTAAAGCAAGTAATTTGTGGTGGTTCACTGTCATGAGAGACAAACAAGTCTCCTAATTGGAAATTGACAGCTCTGGCACTCATTTGAGCTAAGCTTTTGCTTGCATTGCCTCTTGAGTCACTCTGCTCAATCTATAGCTAGTCATTAAAACACCATGAAATTCTCTCTGCAGGTACATAAAGCCAGATTTTTGCCTGTGGCAGACTTAATTAAGGTAACAGCTGGATATTCAATCTTCACATAAAAAGAGGAAAAATACAAGTGATGCTAATGCTTCTCAAAGCATCATGAAAGGAAAGGTTTGCATGAGCAGTGAATGATCTTGTCATGATGGTATTATCATATAAATAGTAAAAAAAAAAAGTAAATGTTGCAGAGGCGGGGAAAGCCGTTTATGTCAGACATCAGCTCAAACAATGACTGCACTATAACAACACACGTAAACTGATTACACTATATGGGTAAATGGCTTCTTTTCAAAACTAAACATCTGCAGGCCTGAAGTGTTGGGATGTGATTCTGAATTCAAATGAGTTAAATATTTTTGTAATGTAATTTTATTCTAGGAAATATTTATTTATGGAGATTTTTCTCTGCAAACAGAACTGCAAAGAACAAAATTACAACTTGCAAAAGATGTGCTGCATATGTATGATGTATATCCTACAATTTTTTTACTGTAATTCCTTTTAAAGGCTATGTGGATATGTAATCAGGACACATTCCTTGAAGTGGAAAAAGGAGAAAGGTGTAGACAATTTCTGGTTCTATTGTACTTATTAGTTCTTATAAAATAACTGATTATACTGGTTGTCTGTCCCAGTGGCTTTAAATAAATACTGCTTGTGGCTTATAAAGGGTTATCCACACTATGGGGATTGGTCTTGCAATTATCTTGTATACCTTTCCATTAAATGATCAAATTTTGTTTCTGAAGTTATGGGGTTGTTGTTTGTTTTTACTTGCTACAGGAAGGCTTTGGAAGAATCCTGTGTTTCCACTGACTTCAAGTTTCCTTTTCATTGTCAGCCTAAACAGAAGACTGAAAAAGAGAGCAGAAAGTTTTGTTCTTATGCTTCATCTACTCTGCTCCTATTCAGCTGCACCTGGAACGTTGTATTGAATTTTGATAATCTTGATATCAGTATTTTCTTTTACAAACTCTAGGAAGTCAGAAAGATGCAGAGAGTTTTTTATGAAGTCATAAAAAGATAAGTTGCTTCACTTATTTAGCTACTTAAACATACCACCAATGGTGAAAAAGCAACCACTAAATTCTTGACAGCAGTGCGAGTTGTCAGTTTAGGGATGATTCATGCTGAAGCAGTGTTGTGTACATGGATCACTTGTAGATTCCCATAAGGATTCATCTTTTAGAGATGACAGTCACAGTAGGCTAAAAAATAATGACACCTTTAAAAAGTCCGAAATATTTAAAAAGCAATAAGTGTGGGTTCTTTGTGTTACAATAGCTGAGTCTCTGATGTAACCACAATGAAGTTAATAAAGCTGCAGTAACAATAAAGTTGTTGTCATCTCTGTCAGCCTTAAGCGTACATTTTTCAAATCCACGTCATCAGCTTCTCTCCTGTCTTTATTTTGGTTTTACATGCTGTAATCTTTTATTGCACCCCACTCAGTGCCGTAAGGGGACCTTTTTTCATCCTTATTAGGCTGTCTTATTCAGGATTTTCACAGAAAAGCTTCTACTTCCATGAAAACAGTGGGAAAATCGTGAAAAATTATACAGGTGGAAGTATGGGGAGTGAGGTACATGAAGTGTGTGTAGTTGCTACAGATAGACATTAGTAAAGTAAGTGGACAGGTGTTGTAAGGGTGCTGATGTTTAAGTTAATGAGACCAAAAAAAAAAAACCAGGTAAGAAGAAGGAAGCAATGAAATACTAACAGAAAATTCTGTTTTCAGGTGTACAGCTTGGAAGAACCAATATTTGACTTCCTCAGTCAAAATCATTGACTCAGAGAGATACAGAATAGAAGGAACAAAATTTCCCTATTTTAGTTGACTGGAAGTGCACAGCCTAACGTTTTGTTTTGTCTTTCCTAATTTCTGATCTAACCTATATTCAGAACTGCAAGGAATGAAATCTGTGCCTATTTAATATTCTCTTCTTTTCATGTCATACATATCAGCTAAGGCTTAGTGTTTGGCTAGCTAATATTTCAAATAGTTCAAAACTCTTATTTATCTTTTTCAAAGAATTTTCAAAAATATGTTTTTCATGGAGACATTAAAAAAAAAGAAAAAGAAAAAAAAAAGAGATAGAGATATTGGCTCCCTGAGAAATCTGAATAAGCTGTCAGATATGACAATCAGCTTGCACCATTATGGAAGAAATGAAGGCCAGGTGGGTTATCCTGAAGTGATGCTAGACATCTGAATTCAGGAAACTGAATTTCACACAACCTTGTTTCCTTCTTTTTTTAGAAAAAAGAAAAAAAGTATTTCTTCTTGCAAATATAGTTGTTTTCAGTTCAAGGTGAAGATGTTAATTTACTTTAGGGTGTCTAAAAAGACAATTGAGTGCTAGTGTTCAGGCAACTGAATCCCACTAATGTTACCTCAAAATAGAATGTCACCTTTAGGAGGTGATGAAAATGCTCTTAAATTAATTGAGATGTTTGGGGTTTTGCTGCTGGTTTTTTTAGGAATAAAACCTCATAAAAGTTTCTGTAATGGGTAACATTAAAAAGGTACTGCTGTTTTCAGGCACTTGTATCAAATTGCATGGTATCTGAAGCCACAGAATGAGGAGCAAGAAAGTTTATGTAGACTAGTGCTGGAACTTGGATGTTGGCTCTTACCTTGAAATATGAGTGACATCTAATGTATTTTTATAGGAGATTTTATTACCAGTGGAAATTGTTTTTAATTTTCATGAGCAACAGGCCCTTCAGAACAACAAATCCACAAAATAGTTTAGTTTTGCAAGGACTATAAAGAGTGTCATTACCAAAACAGTTGTTGAAAAATCTTATGCATGACTTTCTTTATTAAAGCAAAATTTGTTCTCTTCTTTTTGTTAATAAGGCCATAGTTCATTTTTATTAAAGCACAGCATATACCACATGAGTGCTGCTCTGTGAACAGAGAGGCTTGGGGAAGGAAGACAAACAACTTCAGACGAAAAACTCATTTTTCCTGTTCTGATTTCAGGAGTGTCTAACATTTTTAATGGAACCTTTTTCATTGTATTGGTAAAAACTTTAGAATACATTAAGTACATAGAACTCTTGGGTCGAATTCCTTAAATATTCACCAAATAGATTTAGTTAAAATACTAAATATTATGTGGAACTGCAGATGGCTGATGGAAGCTATTGCTGAGATATTTATTTTAGTTTAGAAGAACATCCAGATATTTTGTCTTATTTTTTAAATTCATTTGTACCTTATGAATAATTTCAGGTTATATTTTTTACTTGTTCTTTTCAGTAGGTGCTGCATTCACACATGAACTTTTGGAAAAATAAATAGTGAAAAAAAGAGGCCCTGTTGTGCATGTAATTGTTTTTTTACCTGCAGCCTACTCAATAAGCCTGAAATGAGAGTAGTACCTGTCTTGAAGATTGCTTCCTAATGTATGAGTTTTTTTCATTAAACAGAATAACATGAATATAACATGAGACAGTCTTGTTTTTCATTATGTTAGTTGGGATTGCTAAAGTTTCAACACTGTGTCTAGCTTCATCCATGTTATATGAAGGCTGGAAACCATTCAGCTACCCAACTCCCTAGTGATTCAACCGTCTCATTTATTAAATGTATTTTTTCCCCTGATCTTTAACGATTTCTAAATTATAGGATCATTTACATTGCTACTCACAAGTAAATGGTTTTTTCGATGTCCAGGGTCAAAAGTTGTGTGCATTTTGTATTTATGAATACAACAATCAAAATAAATCAATGATTGATTCCGGTTAGCAAAAGAGCATTGGGGAAAAGAGGTTTTATTATTACAATATAATAATATTTTCTATGCCCCTTATTGTTGTTTGTATGTAATGAAGTCTTGGTCAAAATATAGTTTAACTGGTGTTCTTTAATAAAAAAAATTGAAACTTTAAAAATAAGTAAGTAGCAATTAGTTGTATTGATGAAGTTAAGGGAATTGAACTTTCTATTTTAACATTCACTGAAAAATCAGATACCTATTGGTATTTTGACATTGTGCTTTCTTATTCAAATCATATGCTCTGAGCATGATAGCATTGAAAGAGGGATAGAAAAATGTGAGGAAGATGACTTTTGTTTGGACTAGTAGAAAAGAAAAATAAAACTGATGCCAATAGATGGAAGCAAGAAACAAAACTTTAAATTGAAACCTACTGGTCTGACATTCTTGAACTACAACATTGTGTTTGACACCTGAAATGATCGCCAGACACCAAAAATGACTGCCAAACCCTAGTCCATCTGCTGTATGTGTGGCCAGGGAATACTGCTTAGCAGGTCCTTAGGAATATGCATTTGCAATTTGTTTTTAAAGGCTGATAAGGATGAGATTTGTCACAGGTTCTCAGGGTCATTACCAGACATTAGGATTCTCAGGGAAATCAAAAGACACCACTGACATTGTACAGAGCCCTTTTGGACAAGATTTATTGGATATTCTGACAGTGTGATCTAGGTCCCATGCTTCTGTTGGGTTGAATGGTACAGATTTATTTGGTTGCAGGTTGTGGCCTACTTATTAGTAATGGTGCATTAAGTGCAGTTTAGTATACAAATGTAATACCAATGAAAGCAGAGAAGGAAAAATTATTAAATGCAGTATGACTAGTATGAGACTTTAGAATACACTTCAGAAAGGATATTTGGGGTTCATAATACAAATACCTCACATTTTGATAAAAACTGAGAATAGATTTACTCTTGGTAAGTAAAAAACCCTATAATTTTCAACAAAAGAAGCAGTTCTTAACTTTGTCCATGAAAGCAATTTTTTTCTGGGTGCTTTATGGATGTACAAGTTGTAATATTATTTCTTTCCTTTCCTTCTCTGAAACATCTGGGCTGGAACCATGCTTTGTTGTTATGTACCTGGACTTTTTTGGTCAGAAATGTAGATACCTTGTTCTTGAATTTCAGCTGATAAACCCGATGTCTACTGTACCTCTATGAAATGCTGATTAATTGATCATTATAATAACTTTTTTGTACATGAAAGCTCACCAGTTTTTCAGGAAGCATTCAGGAATCTGCACATAGCTGTGTACTTATTAGATACCATGAAGTAAAGTAACATTCTGGGATTTATAGACCTACTCCCAGTGAAATAGTAGAATGACTTTCATTAATATTAATTCTTGGAAAAGGATAAGGGAAGATAAGGGACAGAAGGGCTGAAAGCCACCTTTGGTTATTTCCAGATAACTTGTAGGAATCTCAAGTGAAGTTTCATCTGTGAATAAAGGCAATATTCTTTCTCTTGTGCCCTTATTTCTTTAATGACATGGTATTTTTAAGTAGTCTATTCAGCTACCAAGTGATAATTTAGCTGGAATAGGTAGTAAACCTGGACTACAGGAGATATTCTTAATGGCTATGATTTACTTGTACAACTAAATAATACCAGGTGAACAAGTGTAGCCATGACTTACTCAGAATAGGAGATGAATGAGTAATACAGTAATATACATGCAATGCTAGTAATGTATCTATAATTAATTTGCATAAAATATGCTTATTGTATGTCTACCACACTGATAAGCTTCATATGATGACAGTTCAAAACTATGAAATGCAACTCAAAATTAAATTAAAATTAAGAATTAAGAATTAAGAACAGAGCCAAACCTCCTTAACTTAAAAGACTTTTGCATAGAAAGACAAAAGAAAATTAAAATACTTTTTGCCTTCTTTGCCCAGTGCTCTTATGAGCAGTGATTTGTTTTTAATAGTGTTGATTAATTATTCTAACTTTTTTCAAAAAAGGTGATTCATAAAAACAAAAGATTAGTAGAAAATACAAAATCATTGTTTGTTTGTTTTTTCTAGAAAGCTGGCATAGTTATTATCCCTCCTTCTAAGTTCCTATACTTGTCTGTAAACTTCTTAAAAGACATGATTGTTTTGGGAGTGTTCTCATTGTCTTTGTCAGGTGCTGAAGTTCTGTTTCATTCTCGCTGTGTATCTTCACCCTGTAAGGATTTCTCGACACATGAGAAAGGAGCGTTTTCCATGCAACTTGCCAACACACCTCTAAGCATCAGTTCCTGGATGATTACAGGATACCAGGGTCCAGAGATTGGCTACATTTCCTCAGTGCATGTATAAAGAGCAGCAAAATTGGGTCATGAAGAAAGTGTACTATTCAGGGAGAGCTGGTTACTGATTTGATTAGTATATTGAGGTTGTGGAAACATGTTGATGGGTATTAAAGACTTTTTTAGCTGTATAGTATTTGGAGGTCTAGTAGAAATTTTCACTGGGAGGCAACCACTGTACCAGTAAGTCATTTAAGTCATTTGATCATGCTCTGGTTTGTTTTTTTCCTTCTCCCTAACAACTGTTCACCCTCTGAGCAATTTGAACAAGCTTTTTCTTTCTTTTTTCCTTAATAGTGTGACTCACTGGCTGATCAGAGGCCTTTTGGAGCTTGCTTCTGGCCAACATCTTTTACTGAGATACTTGGGGTATATGTGGGAACTGTTTCTTTCTAATTATATATCTTAAAAGTCATTGCTGGCGTTCCTTGCAGAGTTTCAATTACTCTTTGTTTTCTAGAAAAATGTCAGTTTCTTTCTCTAAGTATTCTTCAGCTCTGCATTCTCTTCTTTGACATTCTGCCTTTTGCACCACTTAAACTATTACCCCATGAAGGACAATGTGTATGCCTGAATGTAGGAATGTATTTCAATGATTTCAAAAATATAACAAGATTCCTTCATTCTGATTATTATACTTCTTTTTGGCTTGGATGACTTGGATAACAATCTCTTTGGAAACCTTTCTGTGCCCCCTATTTTCTGCTTCCCTTCTGAAAGGCCTTAAACATGCAGACTGATCTTGTAATTCTATATAGATAGTTTAGATGTGATGTAGTCTCCTTGGAAAGAGTTTGTGGAGGGGGACGTTATTTAATATTATCTCTTCTTTCCACTTGTTTTTTTATTTTTATTTTTTTCCCTCTTTTTGCTGTAATTGTTTTAGGATTTTGACCTATTGCAGCAATCTCAGAAGAAATGCAAACCAGTCAGCTGTGAATGTTTACCCTGATTTGATCTGCAACTCTTGCTCTGTTTAATCTTCTGTTGTGTGTGGACCATAGGCTTCAGTATTAATGATATATTACTTGTATGTTGTGCTGTGTCACAATTGGCAGTAGGAAATTATTCTCCCACCTATTATTAATGCAACTTTAGGAGGAAAATATTTTCTGTTATACATGAATATTTCAAGTTTCATTCAAATATGTATCAACTCACATTAAATATCATCACTTTGCAGGAATGGACCTCAAACATATTTATTTCACCATAGGACATGCTATGTGCTGAGGCAGAGCAGAGATCTATTGGATAATTCTTCTATGGAAAAGCTGTAATTATTCTTCTAAAGGATGCCAAACAGTTTGATAAACATAGAGCAAATCATATCTAGTGGCTCGCTCCACTTTAATAAATGTGTTTTTTTCATAGTTGCTATGTATCTAAAGTATTTTAGTAATCCTTCATATTCAAGGATATTTTTTTATATAGTACAAGTCAGTTTTTGTTAGATCACAAAAACAACAAATTGTTGTGTGGCTTTATTTTTTGTTTTACATTGGCACATAGGAACATTTGGTGTCATTCTTAACTGGTTTTCTTGTCTCTTTTCAGTTTAACTAGGGCCTTTAATCTCATTTAAATGTCTGGTTTGTTCTTCCTCCATCTCTGATCCGTAATAAAATTAATAGATATATCCCAATGTTGCTCTTGAGTAAGGTAAAACATCGACATTTTTGAACTATAAGCCAATAATTTCTTTTATCCATGGGAGAGATGGTGATTGATGACATTGCCAGATATGCTTAGAACCATTTCTCTATTATGGAACAAAAATGTTTTGTCTCCACTTAACTGTTTCATTTTCTAATTAGGATGCTAACATCAGTGTGTCCCTTGTGTGTTCTTTCTCTTTGAACTATTAAATCTAGGTCATACTTTCTGAACCTTTCTGCATGGCACAGTAAAAATTAGACAAGGTTTAGAATTAGATGTAGGCTAAAATACCTAGAAATAATTTTAATAGTTATTGAGCTTAAACCTATGAATAGCCTACAAGAATTTACATTTGTATTCAGGCTCAGTTCTACAGCACATTAACTCATTTGCAACCCTTAGTACTTTATGGCAATATTTCTATCCTGAGCTTGCTAACACTGCATTAGATAATGTTTGTATATATGAATGATTGTGAGCTGTTGGAATAGGTTTTTTCCACTTACAATCACAAGCAACAAAAAGGATGAAAAAGAAGAAAAATTTGTGTGCAGATTATTTAAAAGGTCACAGATTTTAAACAAAACTTAAGTAATCTTTCATTTAAGCTTCCCTATCATTAAAATATAATTATTTATTTCAGATTTCAGAGCCTTCATAACCCAGCTTTGACTGCCTAAGCTATACGCAGATAAAACTAAGAAGCAAATTTTGCTACAGGAAAATATCCCTTTGCAAATATCCCACAGACAAAAAGGTGAATTAACAAAGAAACCCAATCATTGCATTGAACAGTTACTATATTTAGGGCAGATTTCTGCAGCAGTACTTATGTGCTTAATTCCAAATGACTTCAGTGAAGAGGTGGGAGGAGGATGGCACTACGCACCAAGTCTTTTATAGCAGCTGTCTCCATAGGGAGAACTGTGCACTTTCCTATTTTAAACATCCAGGGCCAGCACCCATCAGGAGAGGCAGAATAAAGATGTTCTTAGCTTGAAGAAGAGACAGAGGGAGGACATTATAAAACACATTCAAAACTAATTAAGAAGAATAAAAGAATAATTGCACCGACAGGTTTTTGGGAAAAAGGTAATAGGCTTAAACTGCAGTGAGAAAGCTTGAAGTTAGGTGTGAGGAATATGACAGTTTCCTTACAGTAATAATTGTAAGGTATTGGTCAAATAAGGCTTTTAAAATTAAGCAACAGTGCTTTTGACCAACAGTGTGATACTGGGTACAGCTGAAGCTGCCTTAAAGCAGGTTTGTGGTCTAGATTACTCTTGAAGTTTCTTATAGCTGTGGTAGTTTAGCAACCATTGAAACATAAAAACAAAAAACACCATCACAAAGAACTTAGGTAACCTGGATGATAGCAAAGGTTGCCTTTTGTAACATCATGGAGAGTTTTAAGCTGGAAGAAACCTCTGGAGATCATCTAGTGTAATCTTCCTTTGAAAGCAGGACCTTAGATTAGATTATCTGGGGCTCTGTCAAGCCAACTCTTTGATATTTCCATCAGGGAAGAATGCCTGACATCTCTGGGCTACCCATCTCAGTGTTCAACTGTTCTCATGGTGAAGATTTTTTTCTTATATGCAGGTAGAATTTCCCCTGAATCAACTTGTGCTCATTGCCTCTTTTCCTTTCACTGTCCACTCTTGAGGAAGAGAAATTTCTATGTTCTCTATAAATATGTTTTGTAAGTAGATTGATAAGATTGCTGATGTTGCCAGCAATCTTCATTTCTATTGAAGGGATACCAAAGTTTTACATGTATCTGACTTTCCCCTGAGATCTCTTTCTTGTTTTGCCTTAATCTCAAAGAAGCCCGAACAAATAAAAAAGAAACCCAGAAAACCAAGCCCACTTTGGAGCATCTGTTTTCAAGTTTCTCAGTATGCTGTCTTAAATCAAGACTTCCTTCTCAACAGAATGCCTCTGACAATATATATCCTTTTGTTTAAGCACTTCCTAGGATGCTACTATTACTGATGAGAGAGGCGTATTATAGCCTGCAGTCAGGACTGCCAGCCAGCTTTCACAGGAGTGTGGCAGAGAAAAAGCTTCTAAGATATTCAACTACTTTTAATAATTAAGTAACAGTTTTCAAATGTGGCATTTTTATACTAGAAGAATAGTGATGTACTTTGATGGTCATGTTTGTTATGCTCTATATTTGCTCTTATGAATACAAGAAAACAAAAGAGCAGAGAAAGAATTCCTTAACCATGAATACTCTTCACAGATTAAATGCAGTATAGTAGAACTATCCTGAAGTGCCTCTAAGATTTCTTACAGCATGGTTTCTTACAGTTCTAAACTGGTTTTACCATAACGTAGTCATAATTTCAATTAAATTACTTGAATCTTATGCTATTATCAGGGATACTTATGTAAAAAATTGTTGGCGGCAGTATTCACTTATGTCATGGTTTTTGTAAGAATTAAAAAAAAAACATAATAGGCAATATTTATCATATTTTTTAAAACATCCAAAACTAGCTGGTTGTTTCTGATGTTTTCTGCTCTAATATACCACTTACGTAGTTAAGAACTGAATATCTCCTCTCATCTCTAGTGCTACCGTATGTTCTTGGTATACAAACTGATTCCACAAAATGACTATGTTCAAGAATAGTTCCTAATCTTCAGTAGTGAGGACATAGTGAACATAAGTGACCTGAAATATGTTTTCATAAATGGTTGTAATTGTTTTCAACTTCTTGAAAGTACTCTAAGCCATAATTAGGTGTTAGGAATGAACTAAAATCCATTCTATAGCTGGAAAGCCAAACTTACCTCCACCAGGATTTAACTCTAGCTGAACTGCCACAACCCTTGACATTTCAAATGCATTGAATATTTCATCATTCCTTTCCTATGGATCTGTTTTGTTGAGACATAATCCAAAGTAACAGATCCAGAAATAGAAGAGTTTTGTTTTATTTTAAAGTTGACTTGCTGTGTCACACCTCATTTGTCATGCCATTCTGCATCTCGTAAACAACCAAATACAATGATATGCTCCATAAAATACAATTTATGTCTCCAAGATTCTATCCAGATTGTTTCCATCTGTCATGGCAATGCATGTACATGTCCTTTATATGCAGCTGATGGATCTTTGCTCATCATTTCTTGAAAAGGTAAATTGTGACATTCATTCTGTCTTTTGCTGAAGAAATACATAGTAACTTGCCAGTGTAAACTCGGATTTTATCGCTTTGGTTTTGGTTTGATTGTTTGGGGTTTTTCGGTGACCAAACCACAGGTACTTTTAAACCTACCATGATTTGCAGAAGGTGGATACTTAGTATTTCTAAGAGGCCAGACACCTCTGTCACAAACACTTAGCTCATATTTGCCACTTACTTATGATAATCTTGGCCATCTATATAGGATACAAAACTTTGTCAAGAGAACAATCATTCAGCATACTGGTCACTTGAGAAAAAATGTGTCTTTGCAAACAAACAGATGATCTACAATACCAGTCCTTCTGTTCATGCAGTCTGCTTTCAGTTGCATCAGAAATTAGCATAGTATCATGGTTTGAGAAATGCTGTCAGCTGCTTAGCCTTTATGCTGACAATATGCAGAACTGGAGTCTGTGAAAGAAATAACTTATTGCTTTGAAAAAGAAAAAAGTGCTTTCTTAGGTACCAGAGCAGACAAATCAAGTAAACAGTCTGAACTTAATTCAAAGTTCGTTGACGTCAACAAATTTCTTTCCCTTGACTTCTGTAACTTCTGAACAAAGTCGTTTGGGAAAAGGGCGATAAATGTATTGGCATTAGTGGTAATCTAACTTAAATAATATAGATTACATTATTGTCTGACTTTCAAGCCATAATTACATAAATCTGCTCCATGTATTTGCTGTCAATATTATGGATTTTTCATTCACTTAGAAAACATACAAACGCACAATGTTCTGTTTGCTTTAGTATGCAAGAGATTTGAGTGCTTAAGAAGTTTATTTACATTCATTGTTGCCTATAAAGATGCCATTTGTGTTCAAACTCAGTGAGATCTATGAGAAAGAACTTCGGTTCTCAGGGGATAAGAAAATATCGTTCCTAAATCTGTTTCATAAGGTAATTAAAAAAAAAAAAAAAAAGGAAAAAAAAAAAAGGAAAAAAAAGAGAAGATACTAGACTGAAGATTCCTGGAGGCAAAGTAATATATGGGCTTAGCAAAGCCATAGGGAAGATAATTCCAATCAGACAGTTATAATGACATAAGCCAGATGGATAGGTTCAAAACCAGTTTTGGTTTTAGGAAATTGAAAAGAAAAAAGCAGAAAATTAGGAAGGTGTTAGAAGTATATAATATGAAGCCCTTATCTTGACAAAGATAAAAGCTAGAAATAGATGTCAGATTTAGAGGGCTAAGGAAAAGCAGTGTTGTCTGCACCTTTATTTCAGCAGTTTTTTTGAATCAAAATTTTGTTTTGTTTTGTTTAAAGCTACCTTTTTTATTTAAAAGGAAGCTACAACTAATCTAGAAAACACAGTTCTCAATCAATCCAGGTTACTGAGAATTCAGTGTGCATTTAGATTCATCTGTTTCCTTTTCCGAGCTCTGCATATGACAATTCTGCCCTGTGATGAAAAAGACATGCTTTTTTAAGGGGCAGGTGGAAAGGGAGGGAGGGAGAGAGATACTGTGTTCTTTTCCTCTGACTCAAACAGAAAATATAGATAAATAATAAATACAGTTTTTGGTATGTCTGAGGATTTTCTATTCATAAGAGGTGTTTTCTATGGATGAGATATTGTGATTCTCATTCTGCATCTTGAGATGTACAACAGGTTGAAGATCCTACTTGGCATCTCTGAGTATACCTTATTGAAAGCAAATCATAAAATTGTAAAAGCAGAATCCTTGAAAGTGCAACTTGCTAGACTTTAGACCACTTCCCTTATTTCAAAACCAAAGCCACTGAAGACAAAACATAAAGGTATGTAATATGAAAGTTCAGAAGAAATCTTCTTGCTCCCAAAACTCATGTTTTCTCCCTAGCATTTTTGACTAAGGGGGTGCAGTACAGCAGTTCAGCTGAAGTTAAAGCTTCAGAAATCTTTCAAACAAATGAACAAATCTAAAGAGGTGTAGATAGACCTGAGATATCCAATTTCTCCAATTTCATCTAACCCCACGATCCCTCCCTTGGGTATCAGGGCCATCTGAAGGCAGCAAGCTGCCTGCATTTGATCCTCCTCAGCCAGGTGAAGGAATTTAGGGACTTGAACTAAGGAGGCTGTGTGCAGGAGGCAGCTTTTTAATGTCTGAATGCCATGGACAATTTAAACACTGTCTGCTTTTCCTGAAATATAGGGAATGTGTTGATGGAAGAGAGCTCTTTGTGTCCAGATTTGATCTAGGTGCCACCAGTTGTGCCCCACTGAACATTGTGGACTTCCTAAAACAAGCATGGATTTTGCAGTGAATATTTCTTTCTCCAATATCTAAGGGAACATGAATGTTGAATCCTTCAGTTCTGCAGTATAGGTTTTTAGAGTTGTTGTGGTTTGACGCTGGCCCAATGCCAGGCACCCACAAGAGTTGCTCGCTCACCCTCCCCTGCCACAGCTGGGCAGAGAAGAGAAAGAAAAAATAGTTAAGGAAGGCTCCATGAGTTGAAACAAGGACCAAGAGGAAAGAAACCAACAAAACACTTCAAGGGCAAAAACAGGCTTAACTTAAAGTTAGAGTGAATTTATTGCTAACAGAATCAGAAGAGGATGATGAGAAATAAATAAAGCCCTTTAAACATCTTTTCCCCCCAGCCCCTCCCTCCTCCCCACCAACAGTGCAGGGAGGGCATGGGGGTGTGGTCAGTTCATCACCGAGATTTCCTCCTGCTGCTCAGGGAGAGGTGTCCTTCCTCTGTGGGGTCCCTTCCCACGGGAGACAGTTCTCCATGAACTTCCCTGGCGTGGGTCCATTCTCAGGAGCAGCAGCCACACTGCACCTGCTGCAGCATGAGCCCCTCCCACAGGCACACAGCCCTCTCAAAACTGCTGTGCCGTGGCTCTCTCTTTCCATGGAGTGCAGACCTCCAAGGACAGGCTGCTCCAGCCTGGAAGCAAGGGCCCCCTCTCTCCACTGGGTCTTCCACTGGATCACAGCCTCCTCCAGGCATCCACCCGCTCCGGCATGGGCACCTCCTCCATGGGCTGTGGGTGGATCTCTGCATCCCCCATGGACCCCTGGGCTGCAGGGGGACAACCTGCTTCACCATGGCCTTCACCATGGCCTGCAGAGGAACCTCAGCTCCAGTGCCTGGAGCACCTCCTCCCCCTCCTTCTTCACTGACCTTGGTGTCACCATGTTGTTTCCCTCACATGTTCTCACCTCCTCCTCTTCTCTGACTAGAATCCAAAATCTTGTGACTTTTTTTCTTTTATTTTCTTCTTAAATGTCATCACAGTGGTTTCACCCACCTTTCTAATTGGCCCAGTTCTGGCCAGCAGCATGTCCATCTTTCAGAGCCATCAGAGATTCCTGCTACCAAAAACCAGGCTGTGCACAACCAATACAAGAGTTTTGTTCTTTTCCAATGATAATGTGACTTTCACTTTGGTTTCTTCTTTGCTATTTACAAGGAAGGGTTTTTTTGCTATCTTTTATTCTGGCTTTTGGAATTGTACACATCTTGAGAAACCCTCTATGTGCTTTATGGGTTGTTGGTGGTTTTGTGTCTTTTTGCAGGGTATTGCCTAGGCAAATCTCCAACTTCCCAGAAACTGTCCTAGTAGATCTTGTAACAGAGCACAGACTTCTTAAATGCACTAATTAAGTGGTTTGGCAGCATTTGTATTTCATTTCTGGTCAAAAAGTTATACTGTAGTGTTGGGGTCCCTCCCCTGCCATGGAGCCCTGGGAGAGGGGCCCTGGGGGGGAGACACGGGGTTTCCCTGCCCCTGCTCAGCTTCATTCCCCATTGGTTGGTTTGTGTTCCCTGGTGTGGCCAAGGACCCTCGGGTCCCGTGACTGCGGAGTTCCTGAGCTGAGCCCCGGCCATGTGGCTGGAGAAATAAACATCTATGAAACATCTACCACGAATCTGTCCATATATACTTCATTTCCACGGGACTCCTGGTTTGAAATATGCTTGTTGCAGTAATCCCCGCTGCAACACTGTAGAATGCTACTCACAGATTGACAATGGATAATTTCTTTCAGTATTTCATTTATAGATTCAAAAACTACAGCACGGATTTATCATCTACTCTTGTAGTTCAGAAGCCTTTGGGATTAACAGTGCAAACTAAAAGTGAAAATGGGCTTTTTCCTCATTTCTCCCACTTTAACTTCACAAAAAGAAGAAATTAGTATAAAAGATGTATACGAATATGGATTTATAAAGTGAACTTTATTAAACTTTACTCCAAATTACCTGTGTGCAATATTAATATATATACATATATATATATATATACTGATGAAATAAATAATTTAGCTGTAGCTAAAGATTTATACTAAACACAGGATTATCTTCTATATTTTAATGGCTACATTAAACTTCTGGGGGAAAAAAAGGAAGTTTGATAAGACATAATCAGTTTATCAGTATGACTGATGTTCCAACAGTGTATGTAAAATTAGCTGGACAAAATTCAGGACCCAAGCATGGACATCATTACAAGTTAAATCTACAACTACTTTGCTGAAAGAAGATCATCAGTAGTTGCTTGTATTAGTTGCTATCTTTGGGTCTTGGGTTAATCTGCATGGGAACAGAAGTGAGCCTTGAAAGTGTTAAACTGCAGTGATTACAACTTCATCTCTAGCAGCAGTTGCAATACACCTGTGCCCTCTGGAGAGGCAAACAGTGTTAAATTGCTGATCAGGAGAAGCGTCGGTGACCCTCCACAGACCAAATGTGTACGCATGGCTTGTTTCTACCCTGACCAGCATCTGCTGCACTAAGCCTAGGTCTGCAAGTTGCAAACAGAAAAGCTTTTGAAAAATTGAATTTTGCTGACAGATTGATGGAAGAAGATAAGACAGCTAGCTAGCATATTTTTATAAGGCCTCTCTTACTGCTTTTAAAAATGTCCCTCATCCCTAATCTGTCGCAGGGCTAGCCCATCTCATCAAAAATTTCTCAGACATCTATAAAAACCTGTGAAGTAACTTACACCACTAGAAGAAGTGGCCAAAGCTTGTTTTGCTGGTCATTATTTTTCTACTGTTTCGATATATGTTGCTGTCATTTCATATCCTCACATTATCTCTTGCCTTATGTTTAAATTGCAAATTGTCTGGAACCTGGATCTTCCTTTTCGTATAGGTGAATAGAGTGTCTGATACAAAGGGATCTGTGAAACTCAGCAGCAGTAGTGGAGATGTATCTCAGATGCAGGTACATGGAAAAGAACGATTGAAATAGAGCATTTATGTATAGCATAACCTTCTCAAGTATTTTCAGAAGAACTAAATATAAGCTATTTGTGTCATTAAACAGAGATTAGAGTTGTTACATATTTATGTCTAACTAGGAAAATCACTCTAATTGATTCAATCTTGGCTCAGAGCTTGAACGAAATATATATGAAAATCACAGAACTTCTCTTATGTTTATGAAAGCATAAGAAGAATGATACGTTGAGATTAGCTGCTGCTTCAGTCTCAGAAATTTAAAAAATACAAGGATACTGGGGTGAGAAGTGGAGTGAAAAATGACCTCTAGACTTAGAAATCCATGCTATATGTGGTGGAAAGGAAAAAAAAAGGTGTAGTCCCTGTGTAAAAATATCGATGTTAAATCAATTGTCAAATTTTTACTTAATTATGGCCATAGAACACTCAGTTTATTAAAAAGCCTGTCTCAACTCTTGTTTTCATGTACAGTGCAACTGAATTTGGTAGACTTGAATTATAACTTACAGTATTAAAATATGATAATATATTAGAGGCTGTTAGGGGTCCAATTCCTGCAGCCATTTTGCATGAATAAAGCTTAACCCTTCTATATGTAGTAAACATTTCCACTAATAATGAGGAAAAAAAAGAATACTGCTTATGCCATTCTGAAAAATTCTTTGCAAAACTATTTAGTTGTATGCAAAGCCACCTAGCGAAAAACTTGGCATTAAATAGTTCAGTCCTGTTGCTAACAATGTTATAAACTTGCTAAAATCTGTCAATATTGCAGAATTACAGAATTCTTAGAGTTGGAAGGTACCTCTGGAGACCATACAGTTCAATCCCTCTGCCAAGGCAGGGTCACCTAGAGCAGGTCACATAGGAGCACATCCAGGTGGGTCGTGAATGTCTCCAGAGAGGGAGACTCCATGACCTCTGGGCACCACTGAAAAGAGTCTGGCACCATCCTCTTGAAAAATGCCTTTGAGATATGTATATGCTTTAAGGAGGTCACTTCTCAGTCTTCTCCAGACTAAATTGGCTGAGGTCCTGCAGTGTCTCCTCGTAAAAGAGATGCTCCAGAATGCATGTATGTCATTAACACACAAGCTAAAGACCTGAGCTGTTTCACAGAATGGTTGAGGTTGGAGCAGTCCTTTGGAGATCATGTAGTTCAACCTCTCTGATGAAGCAGGTTCAGCAGGTTACACAGGATCACGTCCAGGCAGGTTTTAGAATATCTCCAGAGAAGGGTAGTCAAAAATATCCCTGGACAGCCTGTTCCAGTACTCTGTCATCCACAAAGTAAAGGAGTTTTTCTCATATTTAGATGGAACTTGGTGACTTTCATTTTGTGCCTGTTGTTCCTTTTCCTGTTGCTGGGCATCACTGAGCAGAGCCCGGCCCCATCCTCTTATCCCCTGCCCTTAAGATATTTGTATCCATTGATAAGATCCCCTCTCATTCTTCTCTACTCCAGGCTAAACAACTCCCTTAGCCACATAAGAGAGATGCTCCAGTTCTCTAATAACCTTCACAGCCCTTCACTTGACCCACTCCAGGAGCCCCATGTCTCTCTTGTCCTGAGGAGCCCAGAACTGCACACAACTCTCCAGATGAGGCCTCACCAGGGCTGAGTAGAGGGCAGGATCACCTCCCTTGACCTGCTGGCAATGCCCTTCCTAATGCACCCCAGGATACCTTTGGCCTTCTTGGCCACAGGGACAAGCTGCTGGTGCAAGGACAGCTTCTTGTCCAGCAGGATCCCCAGGTCCTTCTCCACAGAGCTGCTTTCCAGCAGGCCGAAGTTGCCTCTCTTGAAGTTCAGGGTAAATTCTACATCTGAGTCTTGTAAAGGAAAGAATTACTTAAGAGCTAAGTATACCAGTATGAAATGAACAAGACATCAATTTGTAAGTGGAATCAGAAAAAAAGGGAATAATTTTTGAAGAGGGCTTTATTATAATACCTGACATCTACCACTTCTGGCGAAGGATAAAAGGAACACCAGGAAAAAACATGAATATAAGAGCCTGGTGTTAAAGGCTGTATGTAGAGTAGTGGTAGTGCATGCAGGGAGAAAGAAAACCAACAAAACCTTGTTTTAGAAAAACACAATTGGCATTTTTACAGATCTGTTTCTAACTCCTTGTGCAAAAATCTGCCAATAGTGTAAGAAATACTTTTTGCAAAATCATACTGAAGGCTTCCCTATCAGTGTGAAGTATCTGAAAAGGAATGGCAATATGCATTAGGGGAGAAAAGGTAATTTCAGCAAAATTTTAGGAAGGTAGAATTGGAAGCCTTTGGAGAGGATAACAATGCTTAAATGATATAGCCTTTATGATGCAAATTACCTGATGTGAACGCATATTTTGTCACTTGGGATTATTTTTAAGGTTATTTCAGCACAGATTATCTGAGGGGAACAAACTTCCTGCTATAGTTCAGATGTTTTTTTGCAGTTGCTAACCTGATTGGAGACATAGAAAAGAATGTAAGGCAGAAACTTTTGAGATAAGTCTCAGAGTATGCTGTCATTGAAAATACCATTGCTGGAAAGTTCAATATATCTTTCTAAAATGACAAAGTTACACAAATCTAGTTTGTTTCAAAATATTATTTTTCACCAGTTCCAGGTTTGCCCTTGTGTACTTCCTTGTCTGTCCATACTCTGGACACATTCTTGCAGCATGAAAACACTGCATTCTTAACATCTGTTCCAAAATGGTTAACTAAAATAGAACTTTTTATTAATGTGATAAACTATATTTTAATTTTAAAATGGCATTTCCCTGCTGAAAGGATCGTTAGCTGTGTTTATTCGTTGTATGTGCTTATTTATCATTTTGCAATGCTGTTATCAGCTTCTGTACGTGGGCAAACGTTGTTTTGTGATCTATTTTTCTGAAGGATTTCTTGGCTCCGACTCTGTATTTTCCTTCCTTTCCTCCAAGCTATGTACTTTTTGGAAGATGATCCATATTCTGTAACAGAGTCACTAGGAAAGTTCAGTGTTTGAAGATGTTCTTTTGTCCAAAACCAAGCCCAATAGATAAAATATTCACAAAATAGAAACAGTAATAAAAGATTCAATTAAGATGTGTCAAAAGGTCAGAGATAGTAAGTTAATTTTTTACAGGGTTGCTGCACATTTATTGATGAGAAAATATCTGATAATCTTACTTAATGAAATGATTAACATAAAGTATTTTATTCACCTAACTTTGACCTGAAACTGAAGTCAAAATTCAGTGGAGTTAAAAAGATAAAAGAAGTATTTCCTTTAGATCTGGAAACACTGGAAAAAAGCAATGTTTCCACTGAAGAATTTATTCGTTATAGCACTGTCTGTTTTGATGAAAAGGTGATAATTTTGATCATCTTCCAGTTATGCCTTGCTGTAAGCTTATTCGGTAAACAAGCAATGTAAATGGCTGTTGCTAGCAGACACACTGGTTTGCACAGCAGTTTGTGAACTCTGCTTCCAGATCTGGGAACTTCTGGGAGCCTCAGGGTACGTGTTGGTGTTGCTGGTGCGTGCTGGTGCAGCTGCTACAGAGCTCCTAGAGGCTCCTAGAGTTCCTGTTTCTGGTAGTGTCCATCAGATATTGCTGGTCAAAGGATACTTTGCCCTTCTGTCTTCAGCTGACTTCTGAAGTGGCAGTGATAATCCCTGTTCAACTGGTGCTAGGGAGACACCTGTACTGCCTGCCAGCCCAGAGTCCAGCTCCCAGCAGTACTCAACAAATGCATTAGTTTGTGCAGAAGCATGCACAGGGAGGGGCAGAAGCTGCTCATTCCTCATACAAGTGGTGATGGATCACAGCAGAGTGCCATCCTGGGCCCAGAGTAGATCTGGAGAGGGGATGCAGCTCTCAGGGCCCATGCGGGCAGAGGGAGAGCTCACGAAGGCAGAGGGAGTGTGATAGAATCATAGAATTGTTTAGGTTGGAAAAGACCTCTAAGATCATTGAGTTCAACTGTTAACCTAACACTTCCTAGTCAGTCCACCACTAATACAGGCAGGGAGAAGAGGAGGAAACTGCACTCTGATAAGAAGATTAGCTCAGGAGCCTAGAGTGCTTTTATGGAATGAATGATGGTCTGGTGAACATATGTGGATCAGAATCTAAGAAGAGATAAGTGAGGACAAGAGCATGGGGGTAGATTGTTCCAGCCTACTGGATCAGGATAAAAATGTGAAAAGCCTTCTTTAAATAG
The DNA here is from genome assembly GCF_017639235.1 of Corvus kubaryi. NCBI lineage: Eukaryota > Metazoa > Chordata > Aves > Passeriformes > Corvidae > Corvus > Corvus kubaryi. Next base: position 1,694,940 of record NW_024582056.1, on the reverse strand, counting down.
CTCTAGGAACTCTTAGGATCATAGACGCTGATGCTCATTGAAGAGTCAAGACTCCCTGACATCAGCTGGAGCGGCAATGTGATGAAACATGAAAAGTTGAGGAGATTTCTGGAGGGTTACAAGGATAACTTCATGATACAGACATTGGTTGGCACAACCAAGGGTGACACAGATGGATCTACTGTTCACTGGGAAAGAAGTCCTGGGATGTGGCAATTACTGGCAGCCTGGGCTATAGAAGCCATGGAACCGTGGATCTGAGATGTTGTGTGACAAGTTCGTGCAATCTCTTGTCCATAACACACTGGAGATCAGACTTGTTAAAGCCCTGAGATATTAGTCTGATCTGATCTCACAGCTGAAGCGCTTTGAGTAGAAGTTTGGTCTAGGGGCCTCCTGACATCCATTTCAACTTGAATTATACTTTGAACTCTCCAGTTACTATCCATCATCATCTGAAGGGCCTGTTGAAAGAGGAAAGATGGAAGTTGGAGGCTGTATACAGACAAGGGTTTCAGCAGTCTCTGCATGAGAAACATTTCCTTTTCTGGGCTGTGAGATTTAGTTTAGCCACCTGCAAAATTAAGATATTTTAGTGCTTATTTCCTTGTTTTCTGGTTGTCCTTGTTTTCTTTGTTGTCCATTGAAGACAGTAGAGGATTTGAGAACAGAGAACAATTTATGGGATTAAAACCACAACTTCTCATCTGCTACCTGCAGAGGCCAGGTATCCGAAACCATTATTCAACACTACACTAAATCTGCCTATAAGCCTCAGAGTTCTGAGTTAAAAATGTCTGAGGCCACATGCTCTGTATGCTGATTCCATATGAAAAGGTCTATCTGTTTTAAGGATTTTCAAAAATATTTATGGGTTGGTTTCTTACAAGCAGGCTCTTTCTGACACTGACAGTCTCCTTGCAGCACCAGGACAGCATCACAAGCTCTTCATTTCGTCTTCAGGTTATCCAACACAAATGGCACAAATGCTGACAACCCATCACAAATAATTTTGTACAGAAAATCTACCAGCAGTAATAATGGCACCACGACCTGATTAAATAGCAGTGAAGACGGACAGCAGCTTTTTTATTCCCTTCTGTTGGATACAGGGGTCTATAGAAATTTTGAAAGAGAAGACACTGCGTAGATTTCTGACATAAAAGTAATGTATGACAAAATAATGTAAAGAATAATCAGAGATAATCTTAGTAATTAATCATTTACTCTATTTATATTTACACATGGACATGAAACAGTGTCTGAAAGTAAGAAGTGATTTGTACCTTTTTGTAACAGAAACTTAACCTAGAGTTTCCTATCTGTTTCATTACATTCATCTAGGAATTAAATTTGCCAGCCTTGAATCCAGATTAATATGTTTTATTGTTTCTCTTTTAGAAGTCATTTAGGAAAATCCTCCTTTAGTTTTAGATGTAAAACTACTAGTAATGCAATGAAGACATTTACAGCTTAAGGCCTTTTGCTTTAATTCATTCAGGTGGGAATTTTTAAATTTATCTTCATGTAAGAGATTGAATTGAAAATTTCTTTTTGTCCTCTCTTAGGTCTTGTCCATTATCAGTTTCTATGGAGATTTTTATTTTCAAATCATCTTTTGCTTGCAGTCATAAGTAACCTAGCAGAGAACAATGCTGAAACTGATTTTTTTTTCAAGTAGAGATTCCACACTAATATGAAGTATTAATGCTGACCTCATATGTGTACACCAACAGATTGGCACCTCTGACTGTCACACAATCCAGGATGGGAATTTGTTCTACTTTGACATTCCTAAGTTTGCTGTTAAAGCTGAAAAAACAAGCTTGGAAGTTTGAGAATCTCTTGCTTTTTGAAAGGGAATGGAAAAGCTTATGATATCTAAACTATTGAAGCAGAATACCACATAAGTGTGGTGAAGAATACAAGGACTTTTTTCTTAGAGCTGTTTACGTTATTCTAGGGTTTGAATTTGTGTGAGCTTGATGCTGCCTTCACCAAGCTCAATGTTTCTAATTGTTTCCAAATTTTAGTACCTAAGTTATGGTGTGCCTTTCAGTAGTTGTCTCTCATGATGATCTCTTTCCATTTAAATGCTACAACTATAACCCTGCATCATCTATTCCATGATAAGGGAAAAATAGGGTTAGTCATAAGACAGTAAGGAAAAGATGCAGGAAGTGGCAACCAGATGCCCCATGGTTAACAAGTGCAGCCTCCTATTTCTGCCATGGAAGCAGATGGAAGCTTTTGTGAAGGAAAAAAAGGAGACAAAACATCCACACAAAAATGCAATGACACTTTGTACATTCAACACCCTGCAGAGCTGGAGAGATTTTTTTCAGCTAACATAGGACAACTCAAAAAATTCAGTTGTTCAGCAGTAACAGGAAAAATCCCCCAAAATATAGGAATGGGAAAGATGCAAAAATATTTATGTTTTAAAATGCCAAGCTGAAAGAATTTGATGTCACTTTGAAGTAACATATTGTATCATGCCAGGATCTTTAGGGGTAAAAAGGATTTTAAAAAATACTAAGGAAGAGATTAAGACATGTAAATTAAAGGAGAAATAGAATGGCAGCAATTCCTTGGCTAAGCAATTTCTGTTTTACTTGAAGACTGCAAAGAAAAGTTTATGCTTGCTAACCAGGTCAGGGCTACTTTTTATCCCTGTTTTTCATCATTAGACAGGCTAGCAGAAAAACAAAGGCTAGGGATTGGATTCAAGTCTAAGAGGACCAAATCCTTTCATTCACTTGGCTTTTAAGGTAGTTTAAAATATATTTTGGATTTGGGTAACTGTTTAATCTTCTGGTTTGCTCTATTATTACCAGACTTAGACTGTGATTCCTATATCCAGTGTTATACTGACTTCCTTCTCTAGTGTAAACCACGTCCTCTTTTTCCCCAGTGTTGTACCAGTGTTACTCTATCACCAAAATCAACTGGCATGAGTTGTAGGCAAGCACTGATAAAAAACTAACTCAGAACAGAAGAAAACCTTGGGGATTAATGACAAAAAGCGAGACTGTAAAGGATCAGTATATATTTTTTTTTAATAGCAGCTTTTGCAACCTTTTTTTAATAGCAACATATTTATTTTTAAATAAATAAAAGCTTTGCAGAGATAGATAGACAGATAGATAGATAGATAGATAGATGTGTATATGCATATATATATATATTTCTCAGAACCTTTATTTTCAACACTTTAGCTACGTTAAGTGTTTTGGAATATAGGGCCCTCTTTGTGGAAAGGGGCCACTTTTCAATAGAGCATAGAGGAGATTTTAACATGAACAAAACCAAGTATTTTTCACCAAGTTTCTTTGCTGAGAAATTTAATTAATTTGAGGTCTTACTAAGTTAACAGCTTTTCCTGTAAGGTTGTACATATATGATAATTTTAAATGTTTCTGAATTCTTAGATTTAACAACTTAATGCACCTAACACCTTAGACAAATTTAGTATGAACTTTCAGTGACACAACATTAAATGGTCACTCATATCAGCTCAAGGAAGTGAATTTTTACTGCATTTTTCAATAATATTAAAGCATCAGATAAAAACAGAAGAAGCTGTGTGCCTTTTTACCTCTGTCACATATTCTGAAATTGACTCTTATGTAGTAATGATTTACACAGAATTTGTAGAAGAGTAAAAAAAAATTTACTAAGAGGTTAAGTAGCAGAGCTATTGGCAAAGCACATTTGTGTGTGTGTAATATTTGGTATAAATTATTCATGTAAAGGATAATCTTTGTTTTCAGAGTAACTTCAAATGTATAGTATAATTAGCTTGTATGTTTGATTAAAGTCAGCAATTGAATGGTACGCTATAGAAAAATAGTGTAACTATAGAACAACCCATTAAATTTCACCAATTTTACTGACTATGCCAGTGCTATTTTTTTCGACAATAGAAGTAGAACACAACATATTATCTGCTGCAGATAAAAACACAGAGGCTAAGTTAAGTGTCCTGACAATGCTGCCAAACAGGAAAAATGGATCCTCTCTAAGAAATGCTAGAGAAGTTAGTAAGTTTTGAATCAGATGTTAGTTGATATACTTAGAGATCATTGGGAAAAAAAAAAAAAAAGTAGAAGAAAAGCAGCATTTCTCTTTATTTAGTAAGTAAACAAAAGGAACAAACAAGCTATTCAACATATGCATAAAGTATTGTGCTGAGACATCTGGATTTTGTTTGGATATGTAATTGAAAAAAGATTTCAAATATAAGTAAAGATCCTCTTTTATTTTCCATTATATTGAATGAGATATGACCAAATTATTCACTAAAACAACTTACATGACACCGACATTCTCCTTTTTTTCTATAACGACACTATATTCTAATTAAATTCTTTGTCAGTTGAAATAGCAAGAATATGGTGAACAAATGGCATCATCTGAGTTATTTCAGACGTCTAATTTTGTGTGATTGCCTTATATGTTTCTCATTTGAAAAATTTTGTTTACCTGGCTTACCGAATATGAAGTCTCCATTAAAAAAAAAAAATTATGTAATGTAATAATGACTCAGGAGGAGGTCTCAATACATTACTTTTGTTTGGGCATGAGACAGTGTAAAACACGTGTTTTGAGCAGCATTTAACTTAAAACATCAATGTTTCTGGTTAAATTATTAATCTCAAGTGAGATGTGACAATCAACAAGGTGGTATTCCAAATGCCATGAAAATTAGGTAATTTGAGCAAATACATTTGACATTGAATCTGAGATAGGTCAAAAAAGATGCTTCTGGTCAGTTTATGTGTTTTATTGAGAGGGTTCTTTAGATGCAGCAGCACTGATTATAGCAAATGCAGGTCATGCAGGCCAAGGTCAATAATTTGCCATAGGAGTGTATTTAAGATAATCTTACCTGTCTTGCTCTTGATAAAAAAGAGTATTTTATTCATTGGTGTGCATACCTCCTTGATTAGAAAATACCAGTTTTCCCTCCTGTCAGACAGAAAGAAAAAAAACAGTTTGGAAATTCAATCTACTTTATCTCAGTTCTTTCAAGAACTAGCACTATTTCACAGAAAGGGTTCACTTGAATTTTGAAGGCTTACTGAAAATCCAACAAGCCAATTGCATCAAAGTATCATAAAATTTACATTTGATTTGTATGCTGAAGCTGCCTGCATGAAGGTCCCAAATTCAGAAAACTGTCTGATGTACTGCCATCAGCTGGTAAGTGCAGAGGGGTAGTGCTGCAGTGCCATTGGAAGCTGTACAAAAGGACAGACAGGTTGATGCTTAGTTAAGATTTTTGAGTGAGCTTCTATATAGCTGCAGTATTTTTGTTACCTAGAAGTTTAGCTAATATGAACCCAGTGGGTCTGGCCATGGACTGGAATTACTGAGTTAACATTTCTGGCAGAAACCTGCCCTGCTAGAGACCACTGAGTCTTGCTGTGTCCTTTGTCTTTGCTCATCTTTTTATGCTACAGACTTTGTACATTTCCTAAGGCAATAGAATCTTGATCTTCAAAGGGTGTCTTATAAACTAAAGAGCATACAGTGACCGAGCATTAAAATATTAATCTTGTGGAGAAGTCCCAAGAATTCACTGAGCCAATGCCAAGTGTACAGTTGTCTACCCCACACTGAAGTGAGAGGAAAAATATATTTTACCTGGAGTATTATTTTCATGTCTAAGTATAAACTTAGCTGGCACAAAATCCTTCCTCCTGATCATGGTAGCTAACATTACACATGATTTGGTAAGTTAAACAGATTTTGCCTTGTAGTATTCAGGAACAGTGAATATCATAGTTAATTTTAAGAAGACACTCAAACTATAAATTTCTGTGCTATTTTTTTGCCACTGAGCAAAGAAGGAAAAACAAACAAAAAAACCCCAGTGTTCTAAGCTGTTTGTTAACAGTTTTATACAGAAATCTTTTCCCTTATTGCAAAATGCTTGAGGAAATCTATTACTTTTTAGGAAATAAAAAAGTCAGTGCTCACAATTGCATCTGCTGCTAAGGCATGCATTTGCTAGTCCAGGGGAAAACCCTAAGTTTATTCAGTTTTGTCTAAAATCTCGCAGTTTTTATTTACCCATTAAGTAGAGTATGGAGAAGAGAGTGAAGAAATGATGACATACAGTGATTTTAATCACCAGGATGTTCTCCCTTCAGCTTGAACTTACCAAAAGTGCCTTTTCTGTTCTAAAACTCCAATTTTAATTTATAAATTTGCTTCAACAATTGCACAGTATGGATTGAAATCTTCTTTCAGTGAACACATCTGTTATATCTGTGAAACTGCATGAACATGGTTTTAAGAGAGTTTGTGTTAGATTTAACCTAGAAACTCACAATAAATCTGCTTCCCAGGATGCTCTCATTCTCTCATCCCTGAATGACTGATCTTTCAATTTTCTACATCAAGGAATCTTTTGGAGCATGGCTACTCCATAAGTTATTATTTAAGTATTTTTAATGATATATACATTTTTTTTATAGTCACATTAGTCGGGTACATTTGAAATTGTGACTGAAAGTTTGCATACTTGTCTTAAAAAATATTTATGTTACACAGACTTTTTGTAAAATGAAGTTATGACAATATATAAGATAGTTATTGGTGCCTAGTTGGGAGGTAAAAGCTCATTAAAGACTGGAAGATAAAGAATAGAAATCCCTTCATAAGAAATATTCAAAGGAGAGGGAATTAACAAAATCATAAAATATTCAAATTTGGAATGGCACATTTTCATAAAGGCTATGTGAAGAAACATCATCCATCCCTCCTGCTTCTGAAGTTTGCTGTCTTAGACACCTACCTGCTGTCCTAGATCTTTCTCTTAGGAGATTAGGAAGTGTAAAGGAGGCCCCTTATGAATGTGTGTTTCACCAAGGTTGCTCTCCTTCTTATTACTGTATTTCATAATCAATGAATCAAACTGCAAGTGGAAGACAAAGTAAACATCTTATGCTATCTGTTTTGTTGTTGTTTTTTTTTTTTCTTCTGCAAAACAAACACACCAATGAAAGTTTAAAAAATTTTCACTATTTTCTCATTATAAGAAGTGGAATTAATATACATCTTCTGTTCATATAGTATTGTGTAACTTTGAGCAGGAATAATAAGGAAACTAACTTGAGAGTTATGATGAAAAATTAGTTGATAATATGCAGCCCTTGTATCCAAAGTATGTTTTCAACAGAGCAGGATAAATACCAATTTATAAATATCTGTCCCATTGAATTTAAAGTTAACAAAATTAAGATGAAGGCATTTTCCACAAACAATGCATCCTAGACGGCTACAATGCAGCTAACACTCAACTTAATGTCTGTCCTTTATCTGCAGTTGAAAGCGTACAAAATATGGAGAAGAGGGTGGTTTGATGTATAATTTTCTTTCAATAACTGCCAGGGAATTATTCATAATCATATACATAGTAGTTATGAAGAGGTTTTTTGTTTCTTAAGTTTAGTTGACTTTTGGAGTGCAGCTTAAAGGATTTGTGCTCAGACAGGCTCCCAGCTGAATATTCGATGTCTGTGCTAGCTAATACAGCCAGCAATTCAAAGTGATGGTTTCTGAATTACTTTATTTGGGGAACAAGAGAACAGGGAATGTGTTTTGTTTAATTGCATGTTTTGAATTCATAAGACATAACACATTCTTTCATGAGGAATGTCAAACAGAAGTAGTTATTTCCTTAATTATGCTCCAAGGCCCAACATTTGTTCTCTTGGACAGCTTTCTAGAAAACTTCTGCCTTCTGGCTCCTGGAGTTCCCAGTATGCAGAGAGAATATGAGCATTGCTGTATCCTTTGCTGCCTCAGAGACTGTTGGTTTTGTCCCATTCTTCTGTAAAGCTGTGTGAGACTGGCATTCATAGTGTACACAAAGATCATAGTGGAGACTTTAAAACAATACAGTTTAATGTTAATTTATTTATTTAATATGGGGTTTGTTGGTTAGGACATTTGTTTTAAAATTTGGTTGCCAGGCCTGAAAAATCTTTTTTTTCCATGGCAATGAGAGAAAGTCCCACATCTAGTCCTAAATATAGGTTTTATTTTAGAAACTAAAACCACAGAAAATGGCGTATTCATAAATGCATTCACTGCATGTGGTTGCATTTGGCAACACTGAGGGATTTCTGGCCCCAAAATATCAGGCTTCCATCTCATACATCTCATACACAGTGGGTGAGGATTGCTGGTGTGTACCCAGTTTCTGAGCAACAGACTTAGCTCTGAATAATATGTTCGGCATTGCTTACCCAGAGATAACGCTCAAGGTATTAAGAGAAGCTAAGATGCTCAGGGCCATGGTTTGAATTCTTGCAAGGAATATAAATTTTGCAAGGAATATGACTTTAACAACTTTGTGTTGTTAAAGTGCGTGAAAAAGGAAGGTGTGATACTATTTACGAACTGCTTACTCAGATAATCCCACATTTGACTCACCCTGACTATCACCAAATATATGGTATTTCAAGAGCAGCTTCAGGTTCTTGGACATATCTGGGCACATCTCAGCTTGGTGAGGCACCTTTGCCCTCCGCAATGGGCTTATGCTGTAATTGGGGGTGGAAAGCAGCACCATTGCTGATCTGCACTGGATGGAGGATCACACACTTCTTGCTACTACTCCAGCTTTTTCAGGGGACAAAGAGAAACTTGTGGAGGAGAGGGGAACCTGAATGAGAACCTGTGAGATGTGTGACTGCCTCTGATTACATCCTGCTCTCTACCTTCCTAAGTGCCTAAGTGCCAGAAACCTGAACAGGGAAGTTTTTCTAGTTTTGAGATGAGAGAAGGTTTTTGTTTCATATGCTCTTCTGCCATCCTCAACTGGATTTCTGTCATGTACATAAAGCCAGCATAAACTTGAGAGCTGATAGTATGAATTGATTAGTGTAATTAAGTACAACTTCTAAAGTACTCTACAAACATCCCCTGTCAAGTCATCTCTTTGCTATTCATCTTTGTTAATAACAGAGATGCCCCTTGTTACCTAGATTGCATGCAAAGTTGAAACGATGTTTTTAAAACTGCTACCGACCAAGCCAGCTTTACATCCTCTGTCACTGTGACCTGTTTTGTACCCCACAGGGTTAAGCTCAGTGCCTTACTGACAGTAGTACAGTGAAATGCACATTATCTTTTATCAACCATCAGTCGACATTTAGTCAACAACTAAATGCTAAATGAAGCTTTTCATGACAAATGTATTTCTAGCTCATTATGACAATAAAAGGCATAATATTCGTAACTCAGCCTCTTAAAAAATCTATGCTGTGCAGCTTTGTGTGCTTGAAATTTTAACTGGTACATTTCAGAGTATTAGAATTACTTACACAAAAAGATATGGATATGAGTTGACAGACGTGTTCATGAATGTTTAGGAATTCATGGTAACTGACTGAAAGTTTCTGTTTAATGACTTAAGGTCTTACTTTGGTGGATTATGCACATCATGTGTGCATAATTCAAACACAGATATGGCAGGACACCACTGTCTATCTTACATAAATGCTATTTCAACAAGATTTATTCTTACTATCTGAAAACTTCATAAGAATCTGAGGATTCATGTTCAGTGGAGCAAAGGGAGGTTTCAGTGTCTGTGTGGAACTTTTCCAATGGCTAAAGTTGTAATCGTTTATCAGTATTCTATTTAGAAATATTGCAAAACTTGTCATATGAGCCTGACATTACTCAGTCTTTCACTCTTTTATTTGGAAACATCACTCAAATTAGTCAACCTTCTGTGCCAGAGTCTCTAGTGACATTTTTCAAAGGTTATTTTGGAACACAGATATTTCCTCATTGCATAGAAGCTAACCTCATCTGCAGAAAGTCAGTGAAGATTTATCTGTGCAGTCTGGATTCCCAAAGGTGTTGGAAGTCTTTGACTCAGTTCATGTCAGTGGTATCTACTGGAGATAATGAAAGAATCTATGGGAGGAGATTGAGCATAACAATGATGCATACACCACTGCCACAATTTTATGACAAATTTCTGATTTATATATGTTTGTTCAAATGATAATGCTTATAGGATTCTTTTTTTCCTGGAACTCAGTTATCGCTTGAAACTGATCACAAATTAAGTTTGTTAAGAAGATGAGAAAAATATATTTTCATGGAAAAATAAAAAGAAAACATAGAGCCCTTACTTAAGTGTCAAAGACTTAATCAAAGAACAGATTAAATTTGTTTAATACTGGTGACTCAAGCCTTGCCTCTGCTATCTTATATCCTGGCACTTCTCTGTGGCCATCTGATCCTTAATTGCATATTCTCAAAATGACAACTTGAAATATCTTCATGGAGCTGAAAAAGCCCATCAGGTATGGCTTGATACAAAGCACCTCAGTGATGCTGTTTTAGTACAGCTGTGTGCAGTTCAGTGGGAAGTGATATGAAAGGGTTTGGGTTTGGGTTTTTAAAAATTATTATTCTGTAGGGAATCTGATTCACACCTTAAATTGTAGTGGCAGACTATAGCCCTAAGCAGATGTATCAGATATAAGAATATGTCTCAAAAGGATAAATTTTCTGTGTTAATGGATTTGCACTCATGGACATACCTTCTGCAGCTCTGAAAGACCAGGATCATGGACTTGTCACTCCAGAAACAAATTAGTGGCTTTCGCTGGCTGCAGAATGCCTCCTCTTGTAGAACTGGAGCAAGCTAAAAGTGAATGGGCTCTCATATCCAAAAATAAGCAGAAAGCTAATGAGAAGGTCATAAACCAGTCTCTATCGCTCATTCTTTTACCCTGATGGTACATCAGAGGCTGCAAAATGTCAACATTTTGGTATACAGGCATCCAGGGCAGGGAACGTATTTTTCACATTCTTTTCTTAGGTTATTTAATCATCACAATCAAGTTCAGAATTAGAAAGAGGAAGAAGAAAGTAATGGCTGAAAACTAAATAACCGTTCTTACAGTTTTTATGCACATCGTTTGAATCATCAGCTCTAGACTTTTAAACTGAGGCACATTAAACTGGTTAATGTGCAGAATGATAACTAAACATCTGACCACCTGGTTGATTAGCATTTAGAAAGAAATTGTACAGTTGAGAAATGGAAACCAATTACAGACCTTAAGAAAGAATACGAAAGTCACATATCTTGTAAATATGAAACTGAGGAACTTAATAAAAATCATTTTTGCCAGCTGTTTCCAGATTTGCTAAATCAAAGTAAATGGATTTTAAAAGCCATTCAGCAGATGGAAGGAAAATGTTCACATTTCCTAAAGTGTTAATGAAATTTAGTTATAGCAAAATTAGAAGAAACAAAAAATAGAAACAATGGTTATGTGAAACCAGCAGCTGTCACAGTAAGATACTGAAATGTAGAAAAAATCCCGAACCCCCCAAAAACAACAGGTTACCTTTCCTCTTTTCTTAATAAAAGAGCTGCAAAAGGAAAAAAAAAAAGTGAAAATGTTTTTTCTTTTTCGAATCTTGCTAATGAGTGCCATTTTTTATTAGTCGGTGGTTGTAATGCAGCACAACTAGCTCATAAATACACTACCACTGAGACTGGTAATGACTCAAATGATGGTCATAAATCCATTCAAATTGATACTTAGGGCATTGATAAAGAAGGCCAACAGCCCGAAACATTTTAAGTGTTCATTTCAAAAGTTTTGGCACAAAGAACTTTATTTCCCTACAGGGATCATCATAAAGTTCTTAAAAGCTTTATGTATTTACCTGTAATTCAGACAATGAAGCAAAGAGAAACAACATTTCTGAAGCATAGTAGGAGAATCTAAGGAATAGTAGAGCTGTTTATTAAGAGGCTAAAGATTATTCCCATCTTTATCCACAGAAATAAATATCCTAAAGATAAAATTGTGTTTTACTGTGCCAGGCAGGAGAAAAGTGGAATCATTAAAGACATCTGTATTGGCACAATTAACAGTTTCTACTTTGTGCTACCTACCAGAAAAAAAAAAAATAGCTGCAACATTAAATTCATCTGAAATCAAGGCCATACTTCCTACAGCATAATAACAGTTCTAAATAGCTATATTTAAGGGTTTTGGGTTTTTTTTAGTAAATGAAAAACACAGGTCTTTGATAAATTTAATATTTTGTCTTGTTTGTTTTGTTTGATCAGCAAGTGTGCAACACATGGCAATGAATTTCTTTTCTCTGTTTTCTGGTCACCTGCTTATGGGTCCTCTACCTTCCTTTCTGATTTTCTACTTCAAAACCACTGACCTATACATTATGCTATGAGTCCTTTTGACTTCCCACGCACATACCTCTTGTGATGTCACCAAATCTACCCAGCTAAGAGCAATTACTGTCCCCTAAGAACACTCATCATTATCTTAGCTATGTTTTTAGTGAAAAGTTCAAGGATGAAATACAAACAAGCAAATATAAAAAGTCTGTTTTAAAGCACTGGTGAAAAATAAAAAATTGCAGATCTCTAATTTCAATACACAGACATACAGTAAGCCTCCTTTGCAATTTCCTCATTGCATCTCCTGCTAAATACTGTCAATTCTCTGAATTGTGATATTGCTCCCATATAATTTGTAACGTACCATACATTTTTGAATCATGTGTAAAATTTGAAAATTTCTAGAAAAAATTGGCATAGCTTTCTTTTTTTTTTTTTGACAAAACTACTTTTTCCCATCCAAAAAATATTTCACAGAAAAATATTAATTTTAAATAAAATTATAATTTGAATCTTCAAAGTGTATTGTTTGTTTCAATATTGCTGAAATTTCCCATTTTAATGAAAAATATTTGAGTTTTCCTTCAGTTTCAGTTCTATAGTCTTCTAGCATAAATAAAACTGAATTGAATTGCATTCTGTCTAAACTGTTGTTTTACGCATATTAATATAAATGTTTAAAGTTGACCTTTTTCCTTGAAAACATATTAGAAGCATGTTTTGAAATAGTAGAATTTCCTTTTGAATGAGAACCCTTGTTTCTGATTTCTTTTGTTAATATGTTAACAATATGATAGTTCAAGGAAAGTTTAACATTATTTGAGAAGTATGCATTGGGAATTTTCAATAAAATGTGTTACCTGCTGGCAGACAAACTTGATTTTGAGGAAAATGTGTTCAGGATAGTTTCTTAGGTGAGAAAAGGCATATCAGTATTTTCAATAGCATACTGAAATCAATTTGAAATGTAAGCTTGATTTCTAGAAACTTTAGCTTGGCCCTCTGTCCCTTCAAAGATCTTCTGTAAACACCAGTGTGCAAGCTTCTGGTATATATTTTTATTTTCTGCTGAAAAAGCTTTGTAAGGTGCTAGCTACATCACATAGAGACAAGCAGAATAGCTTTTGAAACCGCACTCACTTCTGCAAGCTGGATATTAAAACTTTTTGACCAGCTCCAGTTCTAAAGTGATTACCTCTGATCTGTTATTACCACTGTAAATAAACTTTTATCATTAAGAGGCTCCTTAAATTTGTGTCATTCTTTTTTATTACCGCAGGCCTGGTTCCTACGGTATATCACCGTGTCCCGCAGCCATAGGGAGGAGGAGGAGAGAAGATCCAGCAGGCAGGAATTGTGCAGCAAGATTGATTTATTTAATTATTTTACAAACTCTTTTATAGACTTTTTTCTTCATAATCTAATTGGACAAAGGATCAGCCACCCCTTGGGGGTGATTGGCTAAAATCCTAAAACATCCATTGTCAAAATATTTTTCTACTATACCATAAACAAGACTTTTCAAGGTTGCAGGTGGCTTGGTTGTTTACATAACTCTGCTACCTCTTCTGTGAGAGAGAAGAGTCTCTCACGGACTTAGAAAATAGCAAGAAAATCCTTGCTAGCAGCATTTTTGTACCTACAATTTTTGTGTTGTTTTTGAATTTGAGATGTCACGAGGCTCATTACTTAACTTTTTAAACTTCTATTCTAACTGGCTACTGCTAAGAAAAAGTAGTAATGTCTTAGTATATAAACATAAAATGCCACTTTATTCATTTTAATATTATATGGATTTCCCATACGTTTATGGACTTTGGAGAATTTCCCAGATATGAACTGGGAATACCAACTACAATATCCCTGCACCAGAACAGGCCCTGAAGCGTTAATAAAAAGTGTCATTTTTTGTGTACATGTTAGTAGCCACAGTACTGAAAGACTCAATTATTTTAGAACAATTTGCAATTTCAACTCAGCCAGATATCCACACAAGTTTTGAAAAAGAAAGGAGTTTATGGCAGGAGTTGAGACAACTTTAGCAGAATCACTGATTCATGTTACCCAGAGAGAGTTTACCTTTATTATCAATTCAGATTTGAATGAAATATCCTATGCTTCTATTCCTATTGACCTTTTTAATTCTGCCTTACTGTCAAAGTGTCCAAAATGTTAAGATAATAAATGGTGTAATACCTTGTCCAGAATTCCTACTGTTCTACAATTATATTTGGAACACTTTTCTTTCAGCAGATTACAGAAATAGTTGGATTTTCTTCAGCCTTAAGATAAAATGTAAAAATTGTGGTTGTACAACCCTTTAACACCCCTATTGTGACCTTCTCTCATGCCCCCATCCCTGCTTTCCTGAATAACATTTTTTTAAAAAAACATAATGTTTTCTCTTCAGCTATGCCAAAATTAGATTAAAACGTGTTAGTTAATTCTGGAGCAAATTAATAATAAATTAATAAGCTCCTGAGTCTTGAACTACACACTGGTACTGTGAAGATATAACGTAAACATAGCTTTCAAGACCATTTCCTTGGTGATAAAGGCTTCAGAGTATTTTATCCATTCCAATCTAGATCCAGGAAAGTTAATGAAATCAGTTCATTCTGATGCATTTAGTGCCATATAATGACAGGTATGTACTGTGAGCATAATGTATGAGGCTCTGGGGCAAGATTACTGCATTTACGACTCTCATGAAGCAATTTCATGTCGAGTACTTGTCAGTCAGCCAGGAAAGAGTTTTCCTTCACAGAAGGCTTCAGAACTGGACACTGCTGGTGGGAAAGAGTTGAGCAATATGTTGATTACAGCATTTTGCAGCTATTTGTGTACTTCAATTTAATCAAACCCAAAAACTATTATGTAAAAATCTAGGTCTCTGTAGGTCAGGGCAGAGTGGAACAAGCTCACTTATAAATTTGCATAAGGTACTTTGTAGCAAAATCTATAATATGTTTCCATATCAGGGGATGATGAATAAAGTATATGTGGATATGTGGTGGGTAGGATGGGAAGTATTGTACCTAATGCTGCAGCCTCAGTTTGAATGGAACTGGAAGTAAATTGCTGTGCGGCCACTATGGTATTATTTTACCAATGACTGTGTTTCTCTCAAAAAACCAAAATCACAAAAAAAAAAGTCCTGAGAGGCTATTCATTCTGGTCAGACAAAAATTACTTGTTTTCTTCTTCAAGTCTTTTAGGTCAACTGAAATAACATAATTTTCATTGTTCTCATAGTTCTGATAGCCGCCCATATTTCAAGCATTTTCAGGAGAGGGCTTGCAAAGCTGTACTTATTCTGTCTTTCAAGTTGAATGACCTCAAAAGTGGAATCAATGGAAGCATGTATTGCAGACTCTGTTGATGCACAATGAAGTACCTTAAAAGTCCTCTGCTTAGGTTTATACATGTGCATGGATTTGCATAATTCTTCTAGAAACTTCTACAAATTTTTCTCCACTCTGTTACATGGAGCCAACACAGCTGAGGGCAGTGAATGCATTTTAGATAGCATCTCTTAGCAGAGGATTGAGATAAATTTAAACTAGATGCCAAGTTATTCAAAGGAAATGAAAAGAATAAAATCGGAGGAAAGGAAAGGAAAGGAAAGGAAAGGAAAGGAAAGGAAAGGAAAG